>NC_135498.1:129558470-129863905 GCF_052857255.1 Amblyomma americanum | reverse complement strand
TTTTTTATTTATTATTTTTATTTCCACTTATTTATTCCAAGATAGTTCACCGTGAGCCTTTGTAAAGAACAACCACCCTCGCTATATTCATTTTCTCTAGAAAAATGCCCGTTGTTAAAGATTTGCTATATAACAGAACACATCACATATTAAGTCAGAAAATGCTTTTATTGGTGCTGCTCTTAAACCATCATAACCAGAGGAGCAGTTGGTTTTTAAAATATATATTAGGCTGCAGATTTCTGCAGTGGTAGTTGGAGACAAAAGCATGGTAACTGTTAGCCTATGTTCTAAGTATTTCTCAAAATTTCTGAAGTCAGCCCCATTAAAATTTCCGAAAATTGAAAAGTATTCGTTCAATACATCGGCAAGACCTTCACCTCTTAGGACCTCTCTACTTATTTCCATTTCAACCGGAATATGGCTTTGCGATTTTTGCAGAAGTTCCTTTACAGTACGCCAGGTTTTCTGCGGATTATAGTAAATTTCTGAAAACTTTCCACTGTAGTATTGGATTCGAGATTTCTTATGTCCGAGCTTAATTTATTCCTAACTAATTTATAATGTTCTAGATCGAACAGATCTTTCGTTTTTATAGATTGTTTCGCGCTCTTATGCGCTTTACTAAATCAGAAATAATCCAAGGTTTTCGTGCTTTTTTGCACTTGATTAAGATTGCTATAGTAAAAGCGTAAATGTACAACTCTAATATTTTTTCTATAAACATATTGTATTCTAGATTATGGTCGATTTCGGAAAGACAGTCGTTCTAATAAACATTGGAAACAAAGTTTAGGAAGTGTTCAATTTTTTTCTGTGTTATAGTCTCAACCGTAATATCCGGAAATTTTTGTCTCAAGCGATGTTTATTGCATCAGGGCATAAATGTTATGAAATGAGAGCTGAGGAAGATGCATAAATAAATGAAAAAGTTGGGCTCATCTAATTAAATCAAGTAGCGAACGATAATATGGACCCTGTGTCCAGGCAATATAGGAATCCGGATTGTCCGCTGAGACCCCCACCGCCGCCAGGTGCCGAATTCTCGTCGGCTTCAGCCCCGGGCAGTCCCACAACAGGTGCTGGATATCCGCCTCAAAGTCTCTGATATTGCAGACTGGACACCCGGGGGCGGGGATCTTTGAAATGCGGCCACTTGCGTGACACAGCTGGAGTTACCGTATGCTCCGAAGCGCAACCTCCTCTGCACGGGTAAGACCACGGGAGAGGGTTACCGTAAACGGAGGGATTAGAGCACGTGTGCGGCGCCGGAGGCGTTCCGTTCTTGTTAAAAGGAGGGTGGTGTCATCCAGAGGGAAGAGTCGAGGCAAAGACGAGGTTTGGGGTCGAAAGGCGGGTCGCAGAATGTGCGCGGCTTTGTGCGCTCGGGAGGTCACGCAGGACCCAATCAATACGGATTTGCTGCGGTATGCGTGCCGCTAGACGATGGATGTCTTGGCAGATTCCTGAGGTGCAACTGACGCGTCGTAGAAGGCGTGTGGCGTGAAGGGCGTAGGTGCGAACGACAATGCGGGCAGTAGGTAGGATGTGAACGGAGGTCACAGAGCAAAGCGACTCTTGAACCGCAAGCACCTCAGCACAGGAGGAGGAAGGTGGTTCAGAAAGGCGAAACTGACGTTTTCTTCAGAGCAGGCTAGGTTCTAGCGTCAACGTATATAACGATAGAGCCATGCGGCAGGTTGGCTTCTTGCTCTGTAATTCGGTCGCGAAACGACGATGCCGCGCGGGTAGATGATGGCCGACGTAGATCAGTTGGTTTGTTGTCGCTTAGCTGCACAAAACGCCAGGAGGAAGAACTGGCGGGGGTGGCTGTGGAATGGAGTGCGATGAAGCATATGCCCTGAGAACACACGCTGTGTGTGTAAGGCTTGACTTAAGGCGGCGAGCATCGCGCTGTTGCTGCACCAGCTCATCTACTGTATTCAGCTGCGCATGTTCCTGAAGCGCCACGATTGGCGTAATGCGGGCAAAGCAAGTAATAAGCCTCATTGCCTTTCGATTAACAGCTTCTAGGCGATCCCATTGAGCCCTCGTCAAATTCTGGAATTGGGCTTGGTAAACGAGGCGCGGTTGCACAACCGCCCGCACCAACTGTCGTGCAACATGAGAGCGCGCTGCGCCTTTTTTAAGAGAAATGCGTCTAATCAGACCCGACGCCTGAATTGCTTGTTTTTTTAGACCGAGAAAGCCAAGTAGTACCTGTTCCTGACTCGTGTATTGTCAAGCCCAAGATTTTTACGGTCGAACTTTCTTGAACTCCAGTTCCGGATAGATTGAGATGAATTGGTGTTGCATCGAGTTTACGGCGCTCCCAGCAGTTGCCGACTGACGCGAACGTGGTTTTCCTCAGTGAAATTTGAACACCAATTGAGGAAGCATAAGTCGATGTAATATCTATGCCTGATTGTAGGGCTGCTGCTTGAGTCATCAGGTCGTTGTGAGTGCTCCACACTATTACGTCATCAGCATACAATAAGAACTTAATCTCAGAGACATCATGTAACCGCCAAGCAAGGGGGATAAAAGCAATAAGAAATGATGTTGGCAATAACACCGATCCCTGGGGAACGCCACGAAGAGACACAAATGACCCGACGGCCTCACCACTGATGCGTATGGCAAAGTGTCGTCCTTCAAAAAAGGATGTAACAAAATTGCGCACTCTAACGGGGAAATGCAGCATGACTGATATTATCGTACGCATTTTCAACGTCCATGGCTAATACAGAACGTACATTATGGCTGCGAGCTGAGGCCAGAACTGCTCCGCCAAGACACCCAGTCCATCTTCTGTACCTATGGCCGAGCGAAAGCCAATTTGGGCAGGATGGTGGAAACCATGGTGCTCAAGCCACCACGACAGTCGTGTGGCAAGAATTTTTTCTGTAAGCTTGCACAATGTTGGCGTAAGCGATATAGGCCGGAAATTTCCGAGGTCTGTAGGCGGCTTCCCCGGCTTTGGTACGGGGACCAGAATAGCCGATTTCCAGGTTTCTGGTACGACACCTTCTATCCATACCTTGTTAATGGTGGCGAGGAGTTGAGGAAGTACAGCCGAACTTAAGTTCTTGTAAACCTCGTACGGAATGGAGTCCGGACCGGTCCCAGTCTTCCAACAGGCCTCATCTCTGGCATACAGTTTGTATGGAGTCCACAAGTAGTGTAGACGATTGCAGAGAGAGATCGACGGTTGTGCGAAACGTTTCCCAATTTACCACAGAGCACCTACGGCGTAATCGGCAGGCCCCTAATGAATAGAGACCGATGAGGATAGGATGGCGGTTACTACCCCAGCAGTATGGCTCCAGGTGCCACGCGGGAGTGCCGGGTCCTCACCACCACGTAAGGTCCGGAGCATATGTTGGACTGCGAGCATGGCGCACTGTTCGCGTTGCTGAATCTGAATGGTTGACTAATACAAACAGCGCATCAGCGAATGCATCCGGCACACGCCTACCACGGGGGCTTGAAGTGATGTACCCCCAGTCCGGATGGGGAGCGCTAAAGTCCCCACCAAATAAAATAGGCCACCCTGGGTGTTGTCGTCGTAGAGTTAACAACCCCCCTAGGATAAGGCGGGAGGGACCTCCATCGGCGGGTCTTACATAGTATGACAAGACCACAACAGTTGCCTTGGGAAGCTTCATAGCCACTGCGACTGCCTCTTGATATGAGGCGCACCAGTTTTCTAGAGAGAGGCGAACTTGAGGAAAACGCGCTTCAACGTACACCGCCTCCATTCCCGTAGGGGCAGCAGTGTGCACACGACGGTCGTTCATTGAAGGAGACATGTACCTATTAAAGCCCGGAATAGATGGCAAGGCATTGGTCTTCTGCTGTAGCAGGGCCCACACCTGGAGCTTGTTCATGCGAAGTGAGATTTGAGCTCTCCCATGTTTGTGGAGAGGCCTCTGCAGTTCCATTGGAGCACACTACAACAACGTGTACTCCCCATTTTCGAGTAGGCTTCCAAGCGTTGTAATATAGCCGATGTCTGTTTAGATAACTGGTTTACTATAAATGGAAGGAGGGATGTTGTTGTATTATCCTGCAGTGCTGCAGAAGACCTGGTAGAGTCTGCACAAAACGCATGAGGGCTGGACGTAGTCGAAGGTGCTGCAGCGTTGACTGGCATGGAGGGGGATTCCGCTGGTTGTCTACGGCGAGCAAGCAGTTCATGGTGTTCCTGTAGCTTAGAAACCTCTACTAAAAGGCGGAAAATTTGGTCGTCGGCTGCTGCCATGTCCTCGCGCAGAGGTTCCAGCATGCTGTGCTTTTGTGTGGCTTGAAGGCGACGGCGATCCTTGCGCACTTTATCACCGTACGACTGTTGGGCACGGGCTGCAGTTGGATTGCGCTCAGAAATCTTCGGCCAGTCGTCCTCATACCACTGAAGTGCCGCAAACCTGTTGGATGTCTGTATCGGGGCTCTTTTCTTTCGGAGGCAATTGTTTACGGATCCCACGCCGAACCTTCTCAGTTGCTTTCTATTTTGTTCGGCAAATTGGAGAGGTGGTCTCGTCGTGGTAAGTCTTGCAAAGTTCGCACCTGTAAGACGGTGTGTCTTGTGGCCGAGCCTCATCTTGCTTTGTAAAAGGGCATAATCGGCTCATGTGGCCAGATCTGAAACAGCTGTAGCAATAGAGATCACCCGGTTTGTAAGGGCGAGGCCGCAGACTACAGCCATAGTACTAAAGTCGTTCTGAAAGCGTTGGTGGGCTTTGTAATGTGACGATTCACGAGCTCCCTTTTCCCATATACCGCGCTTGGATGAAACGTTGGTTTGGACAGTACAACTCACGCTGCAGGGTCGTCTGGTCTTCGGCAACGTCGACGTTGTAAACAACACAGCGTTGTAGGTCCGAGCCTTCTACAAGGTACACCTGGACCGGCACCGAGATCTCGCTTGTAACCGCTATGCACTTGAGCGTTTGCGGACGCTCGACAGCAGCCGAAGTCGGAAGCCACACAGCGATGGTATTATATTTCGTTCTAGCCGTGAACCCACGAAAACCTTTGGTCCCAAGACACTCGTCTAGATTCGCCTTAAGAATCCTGTTCGGAATGTCTGTAAGCCTTTTGGCTGCCAGAGCTTTAACGGCCTCTTTATACGATACTGATCCCGATGTCGGTACAACCACCTGGTTGGCATACACGGGGCAGGAACGCTTGCCTTGTGAGCTGCAGTTGGCAGAAGACGAATCCTGTGCAGTGTCCCGTGATGGTCGCTTTTGAGAACTGCGGGAACCGGGGGGCACGGATGGAGGTGCTGAAGACAGGTCCATGTTGGAGAGCTATCCTCTTCACGCTGCACGGTTGAAGCCCATCCAGCAATGGAGGCTTGGCAGCCATTGCCGAGCTCCGCCCAGAGGGCAGATCGCTCACGGGCTGAAGTGCATTTGGAGAAGGCAGGTTGTGAGCTGCCGCTGATGGACCGGGATCAGGAGCCAGGAGCTGAGACCCAGGTTCAGTTGTCAAAAGAGGTGTTGCTGAAGCCGTCGTGAACGACGCCGATGAAGCCACCTCTGCCAGCGCGTCACCGGTGGCCCTAGGCCTAGCCTCGTAGCCCAGACCTGCCGCCGGGATGACTGAAGGAGATTTGCTTACTGCCGCCCAGTGAGACAGCGCATGAGCTCCGGGAGCGTCCTCAGATGATGTGAATTCTCTTTATATAAGGAACATATTTACGCGGATGGGGAGTTTTTTCGCTGAAGCGATGTGCAGCCACCTTAGCAGGGACACTGTCTTCTACTCTCATCCGGCGATTTAGGTGTAGTGATTTGTGCACGCGATATTATAATAAATCGAAAGGTTGACAGGTGGTCACTAAAATTGCTTAACAATACACCTGACGTCGCGTTCTGTTCGTCGCAATTAGTCAAGCATAAATCAATTAAGGTCTCACTCGAGCTAGTAACCCGTGTAGGCGCATTAATAATGTTAGAGAAACCAAATAAAGGTATGATATCGGGAAAATAACTTATTGTCGGTGATTGTTCCAACACATTTATGTTAGAATCGCCCATAATTACAATTGGCTTCTTATTAGAAGACAGACTAGCTAATATATTGTCAAGAGAAGAACAAAATTCTTGCATAGACGCAGAAGGGGCCGATAAAGAACACCAACCACAAAAACCGCTTGTTTTGATAAAAAGCATTTCATAGTGCGGACTTGAAAAACTGTACTCAGGCGTAGCCTGATATGAAAGATTATTTTTAATGTACAGTGCAACTCCACCGCCGTTTTTTTCCTAGAAATCGTTTCGCACCTGTCTCCTTCGAAGTGGGCGATGTCTGCAGTATCTGAATGCCACGTTTCACTGAATGCCATGACGTCAAAACTGTGGTTTAAAGGCGATAAAAAAAAGTTGACCTCCTCATCCATACTTTTTAAGCTGCACACGTTTGAGTGATAAAAGAAAAATGTGGACCGGGCTTTAGCGGCCGACATTAAAACATCGAAAGAACTAGAATCGTGATAAACGGAGTCTCGTGTTACGAATGGCATTTCGTGAGCAGTTGGCACCAAGGGGTATACAGCAATGCTATCATTCTATTTTACTCACGTCATTTTCATCTCGAATGCGAATGGCGTTCTGGCCTGCAACCTTTCGCACAAGTACAAGTCCGTTTTTCTGCCACATGAACTCATAGTCTTTTTCTTTACGTGCCAGCCACAGTAGCCGGTTATTCATGGGTGTGAGATTATCAAAGAAGCTTATCTCTGGGGCGTCAGTTTGCAAGCGTGAGCGACACATCATCCTCGTTCCTTTCAGATGTGTTGAAACAAATCGGTCAAGTACCCTGGATTCTTTCCCTTTTTGTTGCGGAAGACGATGCAGAGCGTTAAGATCACTGTTCGCCAAATGCGGAAGTTCGAGCTTGCTGGCCAGCATACTTAGGACCGTGTCATGCTTGTCGGACATCACTTGTACTTCTTCCTCAATGCCATTCACTTTATCAACTAGCTTTGCAAGGGCGTCGACATTAGCCACAAGAGGAAGCAATAAAGCGAACTTTCCATTTAACTTAGTAAACCTGAGCTCGTCATTAGATCTTTGCGTTTGTTCGGACATATTTCTTTTCCGCTTCTGATCTGACTCACAGGTTGGGCAATTCCAGGTAGACATAAGTGCTTTTCCTTTGCTTTTGAGATGCCTCTCCGTTATAGCAGTACATTTTCCGAGGTGGTAAGGGTAATCACATGAGACGCAAGTTAAAGAAAAAGCTGCCAACAGGTACCGGGTTGTGACATGCCATACAATTCATTACAGAGCAAAACTGAACCGCAGCAGCAGTGGGCGTAAAAACAACTAGTTATACAAAGGAAGTTAAACGCCACCAACCTGCGAAGGATAGTAGACGCAGTTTAAGCGTGTTGTCCAGTGTTGTCCACAGCTGCTGCGTGCGAGTGCAGACAGATCGCTGAGATGCTCCTTTTAAATGCGACACTTGGGAGCCTGGCAAGCGCAGACCACAAGATGTGCAGAATCCCTGGGAGATGATCAGGCCGGCGCACTTGTTTTTCGGCTTGCTAATACTTCGGAGCTTCCAGATGCAGCCTACGAAGAATAGTAAACGCAGTTTAAGCGTGTTGTACAGTGCCGTCCACAGCTGCTGCGTGCCTTGGGAAACTTAGCCGGAACCGAACCACAATTCTTAGCGTGGCGTAGATTAGAATCACTCTCATCGCTAAGGTAGGGCATATTTACCAAACAGTAAGCTATACTTGGCGCATTCGACGCTACTCGTAAATGTTGGCGCCCTTATGCAACCTGGCGGGTGGCGGTTAAAATGATGACTGGTAGTTCACGGTTGCTCGGGAAGAGCAACGTACCTGTATCGCACATATTCAACCGGTGGCACCATTTGCCATCCCAGGGCAGGGGAACACCGCTTAAAAGCTGCACCACTGGTGCCAGTAGTGGTATGAGGACTCCCAGGGATCTATAATGTTCAGAAAGAGGGTTATGCATATACGGGCATTAACACATTAGCTAGTAAGTCATAACTTTAAGGCAGATCAGCGGGCAGATTAGAAGGGGTTCGGCGGCATCGCGGCCCCGGCTACACAGAGCAGTGCAGAGGTACAACTGCCAGCTGCGTCAAATTATGTTAAATTACTCTGCTCAACGACTGAATTCACAAAGTGGGAGTGCGGGCTTAGTCTTCTTTCACGTAAGCAGCCTTAAGTGTATCTGATGAATATGTTTCTTGTTTTTCACGCAGAAAAATATTTTTCAATTGATTTCGAAATGACTTGCTTGATTTCTTGCTTCAGCTTCGGCTTCATATTAGACCTCAGGTCGTTGCAATTTCCTGGGGACAGTTGCCTCGGTTTGTCGAGAATCTGGCCTAACAGCATGTCATCAACAATATTTCTTCACTGCTATAATATCAATGCTCTCGATGCATGCCACTCACGTGCTATATTTTTCCAACACGGCCAATCTTGCGCAAGACGTGCACCGTTTGCTGCTTAGGGCGTGCTGAAGCCCCCTGAGAGATTCTTTTGTCCACAGGGATGCAACTAAAAATTTTTACAGCGCAGCCGTTAAGCATCTGTTCGTGGGTTCAGCGGCGGCTCTCGCCGTTAGCCTCGGCATAACCTTGAAATGGAACGAGCAGAACACCGGAGTGCGACTTAGATCGAGGGGCCGCCGCGGAAGCTCAGTAATTATGGAACTCGGCTACTCACCCGAAAGACGCCGGTTCGATCAAGGCCACGGCGGTCGACTTTCGATGGAGGCGAAATTCTAGAGGCCCGTGTACTGTGCGAATGTCAGTGCACGGTAAAGAACACCAGGTGTTTGAAATTTCCGGAGCCCTTCACTACGGTGTCCTTCATAGCATGAGTCGCTTTGGGACGTTAACCCTCTCAATAAAAAATAATTAGACCGGGGGCGCAGCGCAGGTGGTGATTACGGAGAGAGCGTGAAGAGTGAGGAGGAGGATACGGAGGCAGCCAGAAGATGGGCAGCGCGCCGCTAAGAGATGCCTGAGGAGATGATTGGCGGGGACAGACTGCAGTGCGCTGCCCAATATCAAGCCCAGAACCACCTCCGATACGCACTTTCATTTTCGGAATGCGGTCGCCTACGGTTTAAGTACCACAATAGCTGCGCTGAAAAATCGCATTGTCGAGAAGCGTAATCATAGATCCATTTCTCACCTCACCTCTTGATGTTGCGTCCTGCGAGGCCTCTTCCATCTTGAATGTCTTTTCTTCACGTGAGCCTTGACTTTGAGAGATGGCCTTCACCTTTCGTGCTGCCCAAGAGACCATTAAAAGGAGTACTTTAGTGTTTCAAGCCAACTCACTTTAGCGAGCCCCTACTCTGCTGTGCTCTCTGTATATAGTTGGCATCAGCTGACTCTTCCCGGAGGTTATTGCTTTTATTTTCTTCTGTTTCTTTCGTCGTCAATTTTTTTTTGTGCAAGACCTCTTCCAAGTCAGATATGGTGGGGGAGTAGCTGGCACTGCTTACCGACCACGCGAAATGCGCGATCGCGGAACATCTTTTTAATGCATCGGAAAACGCACGTGTGGTACCCACAGCTTGTTTTAATCACCCAAGATATATGTTGCCTCTACCCTTCTTTTTTCTAACCCAGAGGTCTGCGAGTACGAAAAAAGATTTTTTCGGAGAAATGTATCAGTGTCAAGCGTTTGTGAAGGCTGGACATGCCGCCCTGAGCGCCGAGAAGTTGAAGTGTTAAGGTAAGCCGACACAGCATACCATATTGAAGATCACTGCACGACACAGTTTCCAGGTTTTCGTAGCATCACACGTAGAATGTCTGATTGATAGATTATAGAAGTTCAAGGCTAAAAGTGAAATATGTGAACATAAAACAAAAAAAAAACAGATGCAAAGTTATAAGAAGTGCAAGAGAAGAATACGTGTGCACGGTAAATAAATGACGTCATCGCCCACAAAAAAACATTTATATCAAAGTGCCTTCATTTCAAAAATTATTGAAAAACTAATCAAAAAAAGTGTCACGCCTTCTCGCATGTAAATGCGATGTCGAGGTTAGCTCACGCAATTGACAGAGGGTTAATGCATATCTTTTCCGGTGGTCTTCATCTCGCACTCACGTTAACTGATGTCAGTGTTTGAAAATCACGACCGAATCGCAACCGTAACATCAACATGGCGCTATGGCTAGCTGCTACGCCAACCTTAATACATCACACTTTATTTTTCTCTCCTGCGAAATTAATTAAATGGTGTGCAAGAAATAGAGTAATTGGTTTAACCACCGATATCAAGCTTACGCCTCGTTCCTTCGCGACAAAGCGCATTCCATATCTGGTTAAGAACTACAAAACGAGACGGACGGCACCAACTTCCGTGAAACCGTGGCTTTGTTTGTGGCGACGAGGAGTGGATGAAATAACCTTTCGAAACATAAGCGAAAGAGCATAAGCTCAAGGACGAGCACTAAATTCAAGGCGATGTAGGGTGTTGGCAGACAACTAGAACAGCAATCATCCCATTGAAAGCGTTCAGGCAGGCTCAAGCCTTTTACTACTCAATCGAGAAGCCTAACAAGCACGGCAATAAGTGTCTGCCATTATTTCGTGCGAGCTACATTGATGACTAAATACAGCCTTTGTCAAAAGTAAGGATCTAAAGTACCTTGGTTTTTTGTCGTGTAGTTGGCCTCTTGCGGCATCCGTAGAAGTTTTAACGATCGGATGGTAAATACGGCATTTTATCAAGTTCATTACACTTGGAACGCTGCACTTCGTAAACAGTCTTTCGTCACGGTGCAAGAAAAAACCGTTTGGCCTCTTTATTAAACACAAAGGGTGTATATATAGGTAGCAAACGATGTTTAAAATATTATTTTGAATGGCACTTCACATCGTGCAGGAGAACTATCACGCCAATAAACGGCCGCTCTCGTTTTAATCTCTAGAAAGCGCCTGCAAACTCTCTTTTCCACGGAGGTAGTTTGTAAAACTACCTTGCTGTTTTATTTTGCATCGATTCGCAAAAGTAGCCACGTAGTGCACGAGGACGATATGTGAAAGCGCCGATATTTCAGTTTGTAATGATTAAGGCATTCGATTATATTTAGACTTCTATCGGCTGCTAGAAAGCGCCTGCAAACTCTCTTTTCCACGGAGGTAGTTTGTAAAACTACCTTGCTGTTTTATTTTGCATCGATTCGCAAAAGTAGCCACGTAGTGCACGAGGACGATATGTGAAAGCGCCGATATTTCAGTTTGTAATGATTAAGGCATTCGATTATATTTAGACTTCTATGGGCTGCTAGAAAGCGCCTGCAAACTCTCTTTTCCACGGAGGTAGTTTGTAAAACTACCTTGCTGTTTTATTTTGCATCGATTCGCAAAAGTAGCCACGTAGTGCACGAGGACGATATGTGAAAGCGCCTATATTTCAGTTTGTAATGATTAAGGCATTCGATTATATTTAGACTTCTATGGGCTGCTAGAAAGCGCCTGCAAACTCTCTTTTCCACGGAGGTAGTTTGTAAAACTACCTTGCTGTTTTATTTTGCATCGATTCGCAAACGTAGCCACGTAGTGCACGAGGACGATATGTGAAAGCGCCGATATTTCAGTTTGTAATGATTAAGGCATTCGATTATATTTAGACTTCTATGGGCTGCTAGAAAGCGCCTGCAAACTCTCTTTTCCACGGAGGTAGTTTGTAAAACTACCTTGCTGTTTTATTTTGCATCGATTCGCAAACGTAGCCACGTAGTGCACGAGGACGATATGTGAAAGCGCCGATATTTCAGTTTGTAATGATTAAGGCATTCGATTATATTTAGACTTCTATGGGCTGCTAGAAAGCGCCTGCAAACTCTCTTTTCCACGGAGGTAGTTTGTAAAACTACCTTGCTGTTTTATTTTGCATCGATTCGCAAACGTAGCCACGTAGTGCACGAGGACGATATGCGAAAGCGCCGATATTTCAGTTTGTAATGATTAAGGCATTCTATTATATTTAGACTTCTATGGGCTGCTGATAGGAAAGCTGAAAGACCAGCTATATGCCGCCAATAAAGTTAGTCATGGTAGCTGCATCAGAGGAGAGTAATGCAGGTGTTTTTTTATACTGCAGAACGTTCTCTTACTCCAAAATGCAGGAAAACTCAAGAGTCATACAAGGCAAACTTCTAAGGCGGATTAAAAAAATAAAATCGCACGGCATGAATTAAGTCTTGAAAGTCGATAGCGACTATTGAAAAGAGGGGAAGTATGTTTTGTGCGAGCAAAGTGTGCGCACCGGGGAGAGCATATGGCGCCTTAGCGGAGCTGCAACAAAACGGCAAACGTAAAGCATACGCGTAATCGAGAAGGGAGGGATATCAATCGGGAACCGGTGGCACGCGGCCCGACGAGTGTCCTAAAAGGGCAATGTTATCAAGACGAACAACGCTGGATCATTTCCTCTGTACTCTACTGATGCTATACATTCCTTGCCACACAAGGCACATATGACGACACACAAGGACAATGTGTCTGGCACTTGATCGCAGACCCCTCAGGGTGCCCCGCCTTCTCGCCTGCCAAACATGAAGACGTGAGAAAATCGCGTGCAGTATCATGCCCGCAATAAATAAATTGCACTCAAATAAATTTCTGAGAAAGTCTTAATGTTGTGTAAACTTTGAGAAAAGTGATGCTTGCACTGAAGACAAACGCTGTGCCTAGGCTGTGTTCATCCAGTTAAAACACCTTGTTTGCGTTGAAGTCAACCCTATCATGCTAAATTGAGAAGGAAAAAAGAAAAAAATTGTTCGTATTATTCTGGCTAAAGTAGACATCATAAAAAACGAATATCATAAGTTCAATAAAGCCGACGAAATCGGAGCGATCGGTGTGACGCTAGTTACAATAATTAGCATTTGGCCCACATTGTGTAGTTAGTCCGTGTACTGGAAACGCGTAGGCCTAAAGGTCTAAGAGATCGTTTTTTGTAACAACTGTCTTCTTATTTCGCCCGTAAATGCTGTCACATTATGGGACGCGAGGAACTTTGGACGGGTTACTGGAAGTCTCGCATTTGTGCTCCCTTTTACTTCACACAGATTGATCACTATAGCACCAAACATTTTTATCAGAAAGCGCATACTACTGAAAACATGTTCTCATCAAATATTATACGCAATTTCCAAGTAGTATGAGGGTACGACAAGAAAATTGCATATCGTGAATACGCGGCACTGGGCAAGAAAAGCTTACGCCACACCACGAAATTTTCCAGAGGTATTCTCCTGATCGTATTTTTAGGATATCTTCTCTCTTTTAGCCTTCCGACTTGAGAATTGAAACAATATACGAATTCGTCTTTGGAACTCTTTAGGAGCGCTAAGAGAAGGGTGGCATAAGCTATATCGTACTTATGGAGGTATGAGTAGTTCGGAGGGTAATCAAACGGTGCTTCAGGCCTCTAGAGATTAGGCTTCCAGAAAACATGTCTTCATTTGTAAATACAACGTAATCCTCACGTGTTATCAATGCAGTTGCTCAAGAACAGTACGAAGGAGAACAAGGAGGAGGATAGGAAAGCAGGTTAACCCAAACAAAAACTGGTTTCCCACAGTGCACCGGAAAAAAGAGAAGAGGGTTTATAATTGTGAAGGCGAAAAGCGAGCTAAGATGAAAATGATGATAGAAAACATTCAGTTTCCGGAACATCATAGCCCATTGTGCAGGCTTGACGCCCGTAAAAAGCGGTTCAATGTATGGCAAACCTTCAGCGCCAACAATCACTGCGGCGAATGTCCGAGAATTCATTTCCGACAGCGGGCATGCATGGAAACGCTCAAACGCAGGCCATAGCGACTTCCTTTCGGCACTGTAAGCAGGGCATGGACAGAGAATGCGTACTACGTTTTCCTCCTACCTTCAGATAGTGCATGCAGTGCTATCAGCCGTATCGATAAGAAAAAGGAAGTGGTTCATGAATGGGACAACAAGCCACTGGTGACACAGCATTGTTGCTTCAGGCCATTGTTAGCCGGGTGGAAACTCGAGCTGGAGGTCAGGGGCCAGCGATTGTAGACCTAGGTTCAAAACTGACCGGAGCTCCACGGGGCAAACGTGATCTCCCGCACAAGTGTGCGAAAGCTACCCGCTGGCTGCACTCACAAAATGGGCAAAATTGTCTTCACTACATTTGTGCGCCTCTGCATGGTGGATGAACTTCAGCGCAGCCAGCTTTGACCAACGCCAAGTCTGCGTCGTGGTGGGCAGCTCGCTTGACAACATTCACGCGGGGATTCTCAGCGATGCTGCGGTGTTCTCCTAGTGACTGGGAGAAAACATCGTCTCCTTCACTGACAGTATTGTGATGAAACTCCCGGGTTTTCGTGACAAATTGTTCATGGCGTCGGCGGCGGAGACTCGTTTGTAGGTCTTGCAGAGCGGAGTTTGAGTGTGTGAAGATTGACTACTGCTAGGGGTTTCTCTGTTTATATACCCAAGATGTCTTTATTCTGAACACTGTCGTCCTGACTGGGATGACGACGGCGCCCGAATGAAGGCTCTAGGAAAACTGGATAGATGGCTGCAAGACATCCGGATTCCAAGTGAGGCATCGAATATATGCTCTCGGTGTGTCAAAAGTAGTGTACTTAGCGATGCGATGTTGCAGGGTGATTAGTACGATTGTGACCATAGAGGCCCATTTCGGCTTGGCTAAGCAGGTCCGGAGAGCTCGGACTTAAACACTGTGTAGACGTCGGGCATTTATTTCCCTAACCTTTCCAAAAGAAGGGAGGCTGTACTAGAAGATTTCCATGAATAATGCGTTGTACAGCTGGTACGTTGGCAATACTGACGCTCGTCCTCACTTCCCCCGCAGAGGAAGATAATGCGCAGAATCTTTCAGTTTCTTTTTTGTGTGGGAGGTATAGGGCCTGCACAATGTTTTCTTTGCGAAGTACAGGCCTTCATCACGATCCCTGAAAATTTTTTGAATGTCGACAATGCTCAACCGAAGGTTGTTTCCAGAATAGCTAAGCGGTCGTCAAAGAAAACATTTGTATTCGATTGATTTTCTGGTGGAGAGATATTTGAAGTTTTCAGAAGATTTTCAGCGAATAACTTATACCAGCGCTACCTCTATTTTCTTACAGAAAATAAGACGACGTTTGTCGCGCAGAACTGCCCTGTCGCCATTTCCATTTCTTTTATTTTTGTTTGAATAAATACATCGTTAGCATTCATTTTTGGGGGGTTCTGTCTTGGTTTTTTCATCGTAAATTTAGTACTTTTCTTGTGTCTTCCTCTTGATTTTCGCATATTTTTCTTCTTTTCCCTCTGAGACAACCGCTACACAAGTACTGTCACTGACCATTGGAGAATATTTCACTCGCTACACCGATTTAACGCAATCAATAACATCACAAAACACTTTAACGGTCTTGAAATCTGCAGGGAGCGGATTCTGAAAGTGATTAAGAAATTAAAATAGACCACAGAATGGTTACCACGGGTTAACTCGAGATTCAGCGAGAGAAGATGAACGTATTTGCACTTTACGATATGTTGTGCTAGACAACATGAGATCGACGCACATCTGTATAGTTCAAGGCCGTTTTTTTTAGTTTTACACGCAATCGGTTTTCGTCAAGGTGTGCTCTGCATGCGCCGTTCAAGAAGCGCCGCACCGCCGATGATCTCCTCGTGCGGCGTGTTTCGCAGCAGCTGTCGCAGATGGACGGTGTACATTCCACAGATAGTGCTCGTTTCGTCGAATGAAGATGGTGGCTGGAGGTCCTCTCGAGAGTGAATATGTGGTCAGTGGAAGACGATTTCAGACCACGGACCACGCATATTTGAAAACTGGTACTTCGATGCTAACACAGTAAAGTGCATCTTCCTGCTACTGACCTTCAACCATCACCCACCCACCCGCGTGCACTCGCCAGAAGGGTCCACGACCAGAGGCCTTGGGTGAAATCACATTTAAGAACGCAATTGAAGGGCTCTGAGTGTAAAAGCAAAATACATAATGAATGTGGCTAAATAAAATTGGTCGCATCATGTAGTACAATCACATGAGTATTTTTCAGATCAGTGAACATGACTTGCAAGTCTATTAAGAGCATTTCGTATAGGCGACGCCGCTCGCGGGTGGCAGTGCTGTACAGCGTGTGTTCAGGAGGCTTATGAGCACTCTCAATTTACCCCTTGCTTTCCTTATTTTCTTGCTGTCTGGCCTTTTGTTCGCTATTCTTCTGGTCGAATTTCCTTTCTCTTCTCTCGCTTATTGCTTTGTGTGACAAAAGAGTGATTTTCGAGTCTGCGCTTCGTGACCTTTTTTCCTCCGCCATATGCGGCCTTATATTATTTCCTTCCGGTTTAAAAGCACTCTCTTAGTGGCTATTCGCACGTCTGTAACATGCAGAGTTAGTGCTTTTTTAACCCGATAGATTTAAAGGCACCTTTCGCACAAAAACTAGTGTCGGCGTTATCGGCGTCGGCGGTGTAAGAGAAAATCATGCGCATGACTCAGTCAGGTGTTGCCCAGAGAGCAACCTAGGATTCAGGCGGGTCACATAGCTCAAGTGATTTTTCGGCGTCATCAAAACCTGACCACCGGATAGTGAGCAAACTGCCCACGTTGGCAGGTGGCAGTTAGGTTAATCATTGGTCTTTCGGGAAGCTAAGCCTTGCTCGTTCAAGGCCCACCGCTGGGAGCACCGGTCATTGCAGGGCAGTGACGCATCGTTTAACCGCTGCACCATTGTGCTATACAGGAGTGGTATAGTGATTCTCAGGGATCTATGAATGCAAAGGAGAGAATGTCCTCCTGCATATATCGAAATTAGCCCATTACACTATCGAATCATACCCTTAAAGCGGAGCTGAAGTAACCCCTCCAAATTTTTTGCTGTGCAAATTTTAAAGCAGTTGGTGCGGTTACGCAGCTGTTAAGTCATGCGTAGACTACGTCGAGGTGGAAGTTTATACAACACGCCGCAGAAAAGAGTTTCGAAAGACTGCAAGGCTTTTTATTGGAATTTCCGCGCTTCTGTAACAAATATTACGAGATAATATTAAACCTTAATCTCTGGACAACGGTATTTGTTACGGGTACAGTCTCTTTGTGCCGCAGTAGCGAAAGTGTTCTGTGAAACTCTGGAGATCGCGTAACAAATATTACGGGCATATTGATGTAGTTTTCTGTTCTTGTCGTTGTTTTTCCGCACAGGTGCCAGGAATCACACGAAGATCCTGGTGAACACTGCCACTGGGAATTCCAAGACAGCGAGGCACCATTCCCAGAATGCTGCAGAAAAAAAGTATGCCGTTATTACTACCCTACTCGCTACCCAGGATTGAAACCAAATAAGTCTCCTTTAAAAGAAAACCCTTCTTCATAATCGTACCTTTGACGCGTTCCGCAATAACCAGATAGTATTTTTCTTTCATTGGCGGTCGCACAAAGATTTTAAATAAACTGTGGACCTTGTTTGGTGTTTCATACTCACTCAATGCATTTGTGCTTTCCTTGTAAGCACAAGCCATGGTCTGTGCAACCTAGATGTATTTAGTGAAGTAAGAAGACATGGATAAGAGATTTAATCTCCCATGAGGCACAAGATTTTGGCTGCATTTACTCAGTGGCTACGGCATTCGGGCGCTGAACCATGGTCAAGGATGTATTCGATGGAGGGGAAATGAAAAAAAAACGCCTCTGTACTGTGCAACACATGTGCACGTTAAACAACACAGGTGGTGGACATTATTCAGAACCCTTCAGTGCACCATCTGAAATAGCCCACGTGCGGCTTTGGCTTGGCAAACTGCATCTAAAGCATACTGCTGCGCCAGCCACCGGATAGAAAAACAACAAACCACAAATGTAATAAAAGCACATCAGCACTCCCAGAGTTTAGATAAGCTCTGCGATGCTTTCTTCTTGAAACACCGTGGATTTTATTCCAATACTATCAAATTCAGAATAAAACATGTTTCTCTATTTTCCAATTTGAAGCTGATAGCTATGTGAGTGATTAAACTAGCTGGCTCACCCCGAAAATACCATGGGGTGCGAATTATAAGGCATGTACCACTTGGACTGAGTACAACTGCGGCGTGCCAGTACTGCAGTCACCGATGTTGTTGAGCACAAAAGGAAATATTTCAATATTCGGTGTTCTGCTGAAATCCTGAATGCTGAACAAATACGCCTGTGCAAAGTCGATTCTGTGAAAGAAATAAACTTAGTAAAATTTCCAGATTTATTTCTACCGTCAATTTAATAATGAATAGTTCGCCCCGTATAATTACTGACCTTGAATTCTAAGCGTTAGTTTTCGACGATTTATATTATCTCTTTAACAATTAAATGCACTCATTTCCAAGGAATCCCTCAGGGAAAACTTACAACAGGTTCTCTCAGTAATACTTCCAATAGATCAGCCAGAACCCAAAAGTGTACACAAACTAGCGAGTAATCAAATAACTGAAGCTCCATCGGCCTTTCATTACTGTCTTTAGAGTGGAATCTTGTGCTATTGGCAGCTGGAACAACATAATCCAGGTGATGCTTTAGGTTCCTGACATGTAGATGCCAAATAACTCGATGTGAAGTGTGTGCTCAGGTGCTTTGTTGCGTGTACATAAAGCTAAACTTGGTCAAATCTGCGGTTTTAGCGATATATATTTTATTGCTGAAAGCGAAATGATGCTTTAAACGATACGTGTATATACAGTGGCACGGTGTGAGGTGCACAAAAATTTGGAGGACACTTAAGCTTCGTCTTTAACGTTGAGACGCGAAAGCGTGTTGCAGCGTTGCCAACGAGTGCACGGAACTTTCGGCGCGACACGTGGCCCGTTGGACAATTTAAGGAAAGGACGCCTGTCCTGCATATTTCGGTGGACGCCCGAGTGCTGTGCGATGTCAGTGCACGTTAAAGATCCCCAGGTGGTCGAAATTATTCCGGAGCCCTCCACTACGGCACTATTCTTCCTTTCTTCTTTCACTCCCTCCTTTATCCCTTCCCTTACGGCGCGGTTCAGGTGTCCAAAGATATATGAGACAGATACTGCGTCATTTCCTTTCCCCCCAAAAAACCAATTATTATTATTATTACGAACCGGGCCTTAACGGAAGGAAAATGAAATGGAAATTGGTTTTAAGGAAAGGAAATGACACTTGTCTCACAATGCTCGCTGGACACCTATACCGCGCCGTAAGGGAAGGAAAATACTTTACGGCGCGGTTCAGGTGTCCACCGAGATGCTCTATTTTTCGCTCTCGGCCAACGCCGCTGACACCGACGACACCGGCTTTTCTTCGACACGAGCTCCTTAACGCTGTCGTGTTAAAAGATCATCGGAGGATTTGAGGACGCGGTGCGTCGACAGTGGTGCGTCGGACAGCAGAGCGCTGCGCGTTCCAGACCAGCGTTGCGCGTGTGCGCGTGCGAAGGGTATGTGCGAAGCGACGGGGACAAAGAACTTGGCGAGCATGAGGAGCGGAGAGCTTACGTGTCAGGAAACCGAGTTGTGAAGGAAGACAGAGCAGCGGAGATCAGGTGATTTAAGCATGGAGGTGGCAGCCGCCGGACGTTGGGTCCGTGCTGCCGTTACCTCTCTTGGATCACCGACGCAAGCCTACTGCGTTCCTTGCTAGAGTGGAGGTGGCAGCCGATAGACTGAGGGCCTGTGCTGCCAGAAGGAGCTCTTGGATAGCCTAGTTGAAGCTTCTGGCGTTTCGTGACGCTGTAGACGAGACCTGGCTACGGTTTGCCTGCCGCTGCCAAGTTCTTCGGGCTGTTTACTGGAGACCACCGGTGTCTTCCTGCAGTTTTCTCCGCTCCTAATACCACCTGGTTCTCTTTTGCCGCTTCCGTCAACGCAATGCCAGCGACACGTCTGAGTTCATCAACCAGCGTCCGCCCTGTCTGCAAGGCATCCGCGCTCCACCTGGGACGCTCAGTACCCGGTGAACTCTTTCCTTTTATTATGTAGTGTTGTACGCGTGTTGACAGGGTGTTTTTCTCGGTTTCGTCCCCGTTTCTTATTGGTCCCTTTTCCTTTAAATTATAAATACGGCTTCGTTTTGTTTTATTTGATCTCTTCGTTCTCTTGTTCTCTTGTTCGAGCCTACACGTAATAGCGTTCCCTTTCAGAAAGTCGGGGACGCACTACTGATTCGGGACACACGGAAAAGGCGTTTTATGTCTTTCCGTGCGCAATAGCGATAAAAAAGGGCTAATAGAGAGTCTCTACGTAATTTGGCTACAAACCAAAGAAATTAATATAACAAGGACACACAAGTTGACAACACAACCACGCACAAGAGCGCTAGCTTGAAACCATAATTTGGTCAAAACAAATATATGTGCCAATAATTGGCGCATGTGCAAATTTTCTTCCGGCTTATGACATTGTAGCCGCCACGGTGACTCAATGGTTCTGGCGCTCGGCTGCTGAGCCGGAAGACAGGCGTTTGTTTCCGGCTGCAGTGGTTGAATTTCGATGCAGGCGAAATTCTAGATGCCCGTGTGCTGTGGAATGTCAGTGCACGTTAAAGAATCGCAGGTGGTAGAAATTTCCATAACCCTTCACTCCGCTGTCCCTCAAAGCCTGAGTCACTTAGGGACGTTAAACCCTCATAAACCAACCCTCATGACTGAGTAGAAGGGCGAGAAGAAAAAAACAAGTTAAGCGCTATTCTTATTTGTGTGCATACGTACCTGACTGGCTTGTTTTCGTGAAAAGAAACTGCTCAGCGTTGTGTGGCAGGAGAAGCAAATTTTGAACTTGATTTGTGCCTTGAAATTTAGTTTACTACAACAGCCGCTATACTACTACCACACAACACTAAATACTGCTGTGCTACTACTACAGTATACTACTGCTACTCTACAATAAACTGTGCTGTTGCTGCTAGGTTTACTACACCAGCCCCTACAAAATACCTGACGTTTAAAAAACGGGATCTATTGTTGGCGTCAAGATTTTCTTCTGTCACAAATGAAGAAAAATGAAAGACTAGATAAGTCCTAGTCAGGTGCCAATGTAGATTTGTAGCGTCTTGATAAATTGGTTGACACTTGCCCGAGTGACAATGAAGGCCCACGCATGAAGATGGTTATAAGCATAGCCAGGATTCAGGACATCTAAACCTAGTCCTGAGCAGTTCAGTAGGTTCCCTAGCTCAGGTTTAAGGCAGGCAGAAGCTTTGCTTTGCACAAAATTGCCGGCTTATATACTTTGCAACCACCTAATTGAACATTTCTTTCGCTTTCTGTAAAGATAACATAAGAAAATGCTTCCCTGATAATTGTTTGTGGTGAGAGTTTTTAAAGGATTTATTTTAACTTTCTTGCTGTGTAAAAAAAAGCGATTTTCGGATCTGGTAACTTTAATAGAGCATTCGTTTAGCTGCAACCAGATATAATACGCTTTGGTAATCCTTATCCAACAAGTATTTTCTCTCTTTTTTTTCGTTGTCATACCGAGCGGGGTGGTGCCAGTTTACAAAGGCTTATGTGCATTTTTCTGAACACTGTGGTTTTCAGAATTTTAGCACCTTTTTACGTGGAACTGTAAAGCATCAGCGAATAAAAGTTTGAACAGATTTTATTCAAAGCTATTAACAAGACTACGAGTAGAATAAAAAGCCTAAATGAGTTTATATTTTCTTTACAAAAATAGTTATTGGTAGCCATTTTACAGCACTGACAAAAAGGAAAACAAAATAAGTTTGTTACTTGCTCAAGCACATGTTGCTAACCATTTGTATGCAATATCACAGTTCTGCTCTCATACGTGATTTCAGGAATCTGCATTGAGTCGATTTCAAGAAAAAGGTACACGTGTGAAAAAAATAGGCCGCCACTGTCTGGAAGACGAAGTAACGAGCGTTGGCTAAGCAATTGACGCCTAGCGCCATCTATCAGAACAATTACGATGCACGTCTACCCGTTGTCGAGTTATAACCCCTCAAGATACGTGCCAAACGGATTTTGCATCGTTTGGCGGGTCAAGGTGTGCCTAGACTTCGGCTTGCGGTGCGATATGGTACCGCTTCAACTAGTAATTGCATGTATTAAATGTTTACCTGTTATTTATCTGTAGTTTTATGTCTATACAACACTTGGAGTGAACTAGAAGATAGAGTTTGTCAAACGCCAATGCCGCCTGTGTATAAAAACTGAGGCAAAAAATGGTAATTTCCGATAGCATCGCTGCGAACGTTATCTTTCCGTAGGTGCCTTTTTAGAGGTGGCACAACGCGTGCGCTGCGTAGCGCAGTGGTTGGTGAACTCGCTACACACGCGGAAGGCTATGTTTCAATTCCCGCTGAAAGAACAAATTAATTTGTTTTAATTATTTTTTACTTTATTTTAAGTCACAATTTGTCGTCGTGTAAACAAGCAGTGGTAGCAAAAAAAGCCAACCGAAACCGAAACTGATGTTTGTGCAGCGCCGTCTTGCTCCTGCCTTCAAAATATAACGGCCGGAATATCCGTGCCACCAGCAGCGCCAATTTTGAATGCGCGTTTAGAGCACACCCGACGTTACTCTACAAGCTCCGATCTGTGCTTTTAGCAGATGAGTCAGACAAACACGCCCTTCAAACAGTGCTAGGAATTGTTTGGTTCACCTTGATGTCTGCGAGCTCGACAGTGTGCGTCATGCGGACGTGCGCTGTCACTTTAGCGTGACGGCCTGTGGGGCGAGTTAATTATTGCATGAGTGAAAGAGCTGCGTCGCAATGAAGACAACACAAGGAAGAAAAACACGACACATGCTCACAATACCAACTGTTTATTGGAAGAAAACGCCCACATTTGTAACCCTCATTTACCATATGTCGCCGCTCTATCGCTCACAATCCAGCAACAAGTAATATGCAAAGATTAAAAACAAAATGGAGAAGTTTTATCTACAATTCGCTTAAAGCCCTAGTTTATGTAAAGATTACTCTCAGCATTAGGTTATAATAGAAAGATAAAGCAAACAAAATCTTAGCAGTAGTAGTGTAACTTAATCGTAGCAAAAGCAGTGTCATGCATTCGACGTACTCAAAAGAAGTCAAAACCTTAAACGTAAAAGAACAAAAACAAAATAAAAACAACAAACAAACATAATATTAAAGGCCATATCAAGAGCCCCACCCAGGTTTGGGAGTCGGACACCTGAAAGGAAGAAAGAAGCCTTGGCGGCACAGGTCTTATAGCAAATTCATTATGTCGCAGAGCTACAGCTATATACCTAATGCATGTCATCTCCCTCTTTTTAACCATAAAGGCCACATCATAATCATAAAAGTGGTGTCACATTGTAAGTGAGGGTTTTACTTATGCCCCTTTTCTTCCAATTACATTCCTCCTGAAACGGTAGGCAAATCTGCAATGTGGTCAGGATAATTTGTGGTGTGGCGGCGCCACCCCTCCCCTACCCTTGGCACCGCCACTGCCGAGGTGATTGTAGTGTGCTTTCTTTCAGCTTGTGAAACAGGAAAAGTAAATTTAGTGCTCACGTATCATGTGCAGAGAGCTGCAATGACTTCTTTGAGGTTTTATTAACCTCTGCCTCTTACCCATACTGGCCTTCCCGATGAGCCGTAGTGCGAGATACTGATCAAACAGCTGTTTCAGTTTCTTTATGTCTTCGTGATCGCAATCATGGTCTGTTTTCCCGGTACATAGTTGATTACGATGTAGTTATCTATAGTTACCAATGTATGAGAAATTGCGAAATGCAACAATTTTGTTCCTTCACCCTATAAGGTGCAGTTGTGGGGTTTTGGGGGCTCAAGCCGACTTAAAGTAGCCTTTTCCTTGCCGGGCTCAAGCCGACTTAAAATAGCCTTTTCCTTGCCTTCTAGGGACTGTACACTGAAAGGAAACAAATATTATTTATGAACAACATTTTTGAGTTGAAAATAATGAACATTATCTACTTTAGCCGCGTTTTCTTCCATTTCTACTGCACACATATATACATTCTCATTATAGCCTGATGTGCGAAGGGGCTCTTATGTCTTCATTACTGCAATCTTTTTCTTCATGAAGTTAGGTGTATAAAAGCGCCTATGTTTTTGAATAAGGCTATCCTCGTTGCATACGCTGAGCTGCAGTTCGATAAGGCGGCTTGATTGCACTTCTGAGTTCACTCATACTTACACAGTGACACATGTGTAGCCGGTGGCTGTAGGACTCTTGACAACGCAACGTTCGCTGCACTGTGTGCAGTGTGCCACCGCCAAGTCTGAGCTGATCCAGTTGTGCTTTACTGTCCCTCTTTCAAAAGCTGAAAGAAAACACTACAGTCACCTCGTAGAGGAAAACTTCGTTCAGTGACAGCGCACGTCTGCATGACACACTCTGTGCAGCTCGCAGACGTCAAGCTGAAGGAAGCAATTCCCAGCAAAGTTTGAAGGGCGTGCTTATCTTACTCATCCGCTGAAAGCACACATCGGAACTTGGAGAGTAACGTCGGGTGTGCTGCAAGCACGCATTCAAATTTGGCGCTGCATGGCACGGAGCTTCCGGCTTTGAAGTCCATAGCAGCAGCAAGACGGCGCTGCACAAACATCAGCTTCGGTTTCGGTTGACTTTTTTTTTTATTTACCACGGCTTCTTTGCTCTAAAAGAAACTGATTTAAAATAAAATAAAAATTAAGAAAACAAATTGTTCGCTCAGCAGGAATCGAAGCATAGACTTCCGCGTGTGAACCGAGTTCCCTAACCACTATGCTACGCTAAAAAGGCTCCTAAGGAAGGATAACGTTCGCAGCGATCCTACAGGAAATTATTCTTATTTTTCCTAACTTTTCGGCTTTCATTTGGCACACTCTATCTTCTAGTTCGCTCTAACCACAACCCATAGGGTTTTATTTGCCTACCAAATACGGTACACAACTCTCCCCGGATGGGTACCCCTAAATTGTGGTCGGAGTAAAGACAGCGAAACGGATGAATACGTACATAGCGGTCCCGTAACGCGACACTTTTCCTACACTTATAGGATAATTGTTGGGGCGTGGAGGTGAGGAGGGAAAGAGATAGAGAGGACACAACAAATGTTAATGGCCGCCATCTTGGATTCGATAAACCGAAACTGTGCCGCCATTTCTCCCCTTCACGACATACTTGCATAGTTTCACATCAATCTGCCAGTTCCAGTTCCAGTTCCAAAAACGTTTATTTCCATCAGAAATGGAGGCCCTCTACTCCCTTCCCCTGGCGCGCAGGCCTAAGGGCAAAGGCCAGGGCCTCCGCGACTAGATGCAGACAAAGAGTTGTTGGCTCTTCGCGGCCTCTGCCGCCAGATGGATGGCTTTCTTCTGGGTCTCGGGGTCCATGCTTTGCAGAAGGGTTTCCCAGGCTTCACTACAATCTATTCGTTCCCTCACCCCTGGGGAGTGTACACACTGCCAAATTATATGGTTGAGGGTCCCCCTCGCTCCACATTTTTTACAATTATCTTCTATGTCCTCGTCTTGTAGGACGTGTGACGCCCATACCGGGTTTATAAAATTTCCGGCCTGTAGCCTTCTCCAGGTTACTGCCTCTCTGTTCCCGAGCTCCTTGTCCGGAGGAGGGACCGTTCTTCTCTGCAGTCTGTAATTCTCTATGATTTCTGTGTATGTTTGTAGTCTCTCGTCGAGTTACTTGCAATCTGGCGGTTCCGTTTCTGCTCGGAGGTAGAGATCTCGAGCTAGAAGGTGCGCCGCTTCATTGCCTGGTACTGACGTATGAGCTGGTGCCCACATTAGGCAAATTTTTCTAGTCATCTTTTTCCCCGTTAGAATCTGCACCGCTTCTGATGCGACTCTACCTCTTCCATAATTGTAGATGGCTGTTTTACTGTCACTTATTATATAGTTTGCCCCTGTTCCCACGCAAGCAAGCGCTATTACTACCTCTTCTGCTACTTCCGAATTGCGGCTGCGTATCGTAGCTGCTGATATTGCTGTACCCTTGCCATCCACTACTGAGGCTACAGCTGCTCCCAGTCTACCGCTCGCCGCATCCGTGTATGCTACCGTCTCCTTATTCACTTCGTTGAAGCGTCTCATGAGGGCTTCGGCTCTCTTTTCCCTCCTCTCAGTGTTGAAGGTGGGGTGCATGTTTCTCTGAAGTGGGTCTATTCTGAGATGTTCCCTGACCTCCTTCGGGATGTCTTGTTTTTGCAGCATGCCTCTGTCTGCCTGCAATCCTACCATGCCAAAAATGGCTCTGCCTGTATATGTCTGACTAAGTCTTTCCTGCTGAGCTGTTCTGACAGCCTCGGCCGTTTCCTTCCCCGTGTTGTTTATCGCCATAGCTAGGAGTCTTTCCGTTGAGGTGATTATGGGTATTCCTAACGCTCGTTTGTAGCACCTCCTAATTATTGAGTCCAACTTATCTCTTTCTGGGGCCCGGATGTTAAGGTATGGTGTAGCGTAGCTGAGTCGACTGATTAAGTATGCTTTCACCAATTTCATTAGGCTCCTTTCTTTGAGTCCTCTCTCTTTGAGCGCTATTCTTCTGAATATTGCAGTTACTTGCGCTGCATATCCTTCAAGTATCTTTATTTTTTCATCATTGTATTCATTTTCCTTAATAAAAAGGCCTAAAAGTCTATCTTGTCAACCTTAGGCACCGGTTTGCCTCCTACCATAAAGCTAAGATTGCTGTCCCTTTTTAATCTTAAAGATTTTGGGTTGTATATTAAGAGTTCTGACTTCTCTGGCGAGCAGGCTAGCCTCCTTCCTGCCGCGTACTCCACTACTGTGTCTGCCGCAGTTTGAAGTTTGTTTTCTATCTCTTCATCGCTGCCTTTGTTTATCCAGACATTTATGTCGTCTGCATACATGCTAAAGTGCAAGTTCTCGATTCCTTCCAGTTTCGCTGGCAGGCCTCTCATGCCTAGGTTGAAGAGGAGCGGGGATAGGACCGATCCATGTGGTGTACCTCTGTTGCCTAGCTCTATTTCTTCTGACTCCAGGTCCTGGTATCTTATTTTGGCTGTCCTATTTGACAGGAAGTCTTTAATGTAGTTGTATATCGCCGCCTACACCGATCTCCTGAAGTTCCGGGAGGACCGCCTCATGCTTTACATTGTCGAAAGCTTTCTTAAGATCTTATCCCAAGGTTGCCTTTGTGCCCTTAGTCCGAGAGTCTCTGATGTCTTGTTGTAATCTCAAGATAACGTCTTGAGTACTTAGGCCTAGCTCAAATCCGACAATCTCGTTTGGCCATAATTTCTTGTCCTCCATGTATCTGGTTAGCCTCGTTTGGATTACATGCTCCATCAAATTTCCTACGCATGAGGTGAGGGAGATTGGTCTAAGGTTCTCCAAATTTAAGGGCTTCCCAGGTTTGGGAATAAGAATGATGCTTGCTTCTTTCCATTGTTTTGGTAGCTTCCCCTTTTCCCACACCTGCTGCATGTATTTAGTTATAGCAGTGATCGACTCATCATCCAGGTTTCTTAGCATTTTGTTGGTTATTCCGTCCGGGCCTGGAGCCGATTTAGTTTTGAGCTTGATTATCTCCGCTCTCACTTCCGCCTCCGTTAAGGGCTTGTCCAGTTCTTCATTGCCCGGTCCCTCATAATCTGGCAGGTTAGTGCGTGCTATGTTCCCTATGTATGTTTGTTTGATTTACTCCATGAAGCTATCATCTGTTCCCTCATATTTGTGCCGTGTTTTGGCCAATCTAATGTTCGTCTGCGGCTTTGACTGGGTTGGGTCTAGCAGGTGTCTCAGGATGTTCCAGGTTTTCGCTAGGCTCATTCCCTTCTCCATGTCATCGCATTTACTGCACCAGTCTTGTTCGCACAACCGTATTGCGTACTTTTCAATATCTCGGTTTAGCCTAGCTATTCGTCTCTAGCTATTCGTCTAGCTATTCGCCATATTCGACCGTGACGTCATTGACAAGCTGTAGGGGATTGTTTCGACAATGCTATCGTGGAGGGCGCTAAATATCTCCATGCGAGATTGTTGTTTTCTATTTGCTGCCGCAGATGGCGCTGTGATCTCTGAATGGTAGCAACCCCACGAAATCCCGAAACGTTATGAGTAGTTGCTGCCACAAATCGCGCTATGATGTCAGGGTGGTAGCAGACCCCACGAATTCTCGAAACGTGATGAGTAAGAGCTGACGCTCTTAAAACCAAAACAGAAGTAAACAATGCTACACTGAATTTTAATCTTATTTTGAGCTGTTTGGAAGCTGCATCCCTTTAGTAGACTTGTAGCAACATTTTTAGCTTCGTCTGTTGTTAACAATACCCTACAGCCAGCCATTAAAAGCGTTTTGAATGTCGCACCCACTCTTATACCTTTAGTTCGGCGCGCATTAACATAACTCATGTGCGTCTTGTTACCACCTAAGTTAACGCTGATAGTACTTGAAAACCATGACTGCAATGATTTTCTTGCGCGTCTGTGCATGGTAGGCATGGAGTTCCGCAAGCGGAATTTGAGCGGTACGACGTGGTTAAGCCCGCAAGCTGCAACCAAGATATGTTATGATGAAATTGCAGCACTCGCAGGGCGAATATAAGCTCGAACAAAAACCACAGCTGGCTGACAAACAAAGCCCGGACCTTCCAGAGAACAGGTACTCGGGCCATGATTTTGGCAGACGAGTCGCACACGCACAGTCAATATAAAAGACACTGGTTTATTTCGGGCCCACAAAAGCCAGACAAGGGGACAACAGCAAAGGCTGCGGCGAAGCAGAGCTGCCGTACACGTTTAGAAAAACGGTAGTAAAAAGGAAGTAACGGCTACTGTTACTACGTTTTTTAACAGTTACTACCTTTTTTAACAGCTGCTTCCTTTGTACAAGCTTTTTTACGACCTCGATGAAAATGGAGGTAGTAAAAAGGTAGTAAGTACGGCTGTTACTACCTTTTTTGACTGTTACTCCCTTTGTACTACCTCATTACCACCTCAACGAAAGCAGAGGTGGTAAATGCGGCTTCTACTCGTATGACACCATCCGGAACGAAAATCGACGAAATGCATATAATTTGAGGTACATATGTCGACGGTTGAAGTCTATGTCGAAAACTAGCCTCCAACCTGACTGAAAGGCGTATGGTATATGAAGTGAGAAGCTGACTGACACCACCCGCAGCCGTGTACAATAAACGGTTACGTCAAAATTTCGATACGAAAGTCTGGGGAAACTGCCGCCGCATGCACGTGCTCCAGAGATGCAGTCCCACTCTTCCAATTGGGTTTATTTTTGGAAATATGGCGGAGAATTTGAAGGATGCTTCACTCCCGCCACCGGTTGGCCCGGTATTGCACTGCCTCCGGGATCGGCCTTGTCTTTAGCGCGTCTTTACTATCCTGTCTTTCTATCCCATCTTTCAACTCTCCTACTATCTGCACGTGGTAGCGATTGTGGCTCGTCTTGAACCAGTGACCAGGCCTGTGCACTTTCCTTTTCTTTCTTCCTGTCAACGACAGACAGACAGACAGACAGACAGACAGACAGACAGACAGACAGACAGACAGACAGACAGACAGACAGACAGACAGACAGACGGACAGACGGACAGACGGACAGACAGACAGACAGACAGACAGACGGACAGACGGACAGACGGACAGACGGACAGACAGACAGACAGACAGACAGACAGACAGACAGACAGACAGACAGAGAGAGACAGACAGACAGACAGACAGACAGACGGACGGACGGACGGACGGACGGACGGACGGACGGGCGGGCGGGCGGGCGGGCGGGCGGACGGACGGACGGACGGACGGACGGACGGACAGACGGACAGACGGACAGACGGACAGACAGACAGACAGACAGACAGACAGACAGACAGACAGACAGACAGACAGACAGACAGATAGACAGACAGACAGACAGACAGACGGACGGACGGACGGACGGACGGACGGACGGACGGACGGACGGACGGACGGACGGACTCATGTCTGGCGCCCGCCTACGCGTTAGAAATGGGCTACTTTGAGCGTCATTTTGCATTGATTTTGGTTTTGTCGAAGCCATATAATAGCTCTGCTAACTCTGGAGCTATATTTTAGAAGAACAAAATTTTGAAGCGATGAGACAGTGCCTGCGTCTTACCCAGCATTCAGATTATAGGTTGCTTTTATTGCTATAAGGAGGGAAACGTCGCTAATGGAAGCTGCCGCCTCTACCTTCGAAGGCAATAAATGAAATTAAAGTACAGTCGTTGTTACTACCTTCAGAAGTAGTAAATGCAACTAAGGGTAGTTAGTGTACTACCTTACGAGGTAAAAAGTATTACTAAAGGTTGTCCCTATAACTACCATCGAATGTAGTTGCTGTTACAACCTTGTGAGGTAGTAAATGCTACTAAGGGTAGATGAGACGCTACCCGAAGGGTAGTAACTTTTACTAAAGGTAAGCCTGGTTGCTGCCTCTCAGAGGTAGTAACCGCTGCTACCTTGCAGTTACTACCTAGGTAGTAACATATGTGACTACCCTGAAAGCTAGTAATGACAACTACCTTTTTTAGAGTGTATTGGCTTTAGAGAGCGCAATGATAAGGTTACTGCAAAACCAAGGCTAATATCTGAACATAACTAAACAAAACCCGCTACGATACGAATGAAACAAAGCGGCACGAACAAGGGCTTGAAGGGGTACTAGAATTTAGGCTGCTGAAGTAGCAGCCAGTCTCGCCAAACATCTATTTTACCTACTGAGAAACGTCTTCTATCGTTGCCTTCGACATAATTAGGCGGCGCCCCATCAATCGTGTACAGCGACTTCGGCAAGCCAGACCGAGAGATTCCGTGAGCAGAGCTCAACCGGTATTCCCTGTGTGACGCTTTCGTCGCACCTAACAACTCTTATTGCTGCAGTTTTCACTTAGGGCCATTAAAAAGAGCGGTCATAAAATGCCGCACCCCGTGAGCAACACTTCTGTCATGCGCATTTGTGCAGTACCGGCACTCACTCGCCTAGGTGGAAAAACTAGAGCGTACCATGGTTGAATGCCTAACAGGGGCCTATCAAGTAATGCAGAAATTCAAAGAGGTCCTTAGAAATTCGCTGCTCGACCGTATATAGGCTCTGACTCGCGCAGACCAGAAACATTAGCCTCTATAGTTACTCTTAGGCGAATGTTACTTTTCAAAGTGTAGTACTGGCATTGGCTTATTCTTGTTGCTTTGTTTCTCGACTTGTGTTTACATTCTGCTTTTTCTTTTGAGGATGATGCACCAACCAGAGCATAACAGTGGTCATCATTTGACGAAAGCTTGCTAGGTAGCAGAAGCCCGTATGCTTTCATTTCTGGTAAACCTCCGTTGTCGAGTCATCATAGCCACCTTATGTTGCAGTTGCAAAGAAAGAGTCGATTTTCTCTTCTGTATTCTTGTAAATACGGGCCACTTCAAAAATGACATCGCGGCACTTGTGCTGTAAATTTGGTGTGTGGCTCCTGGTGTTCACCGTGCCATCTTCTCTCTTTGTGCAATCTACGTATGGTCGGCGGGAAATAAATCGCTGTTACAAAGATTGGGCCACTGGCAGATTCAAGTCTCCGTTAATAACGGGAACCATACCCACGTGCACGAAGGACGTAATACCGAGGACACAAACGCTAACTTCGACTGAACATTTTATTTGACGCGCGCAAGTTTTGAAAGAAAAACGGTGGAAAGTATACAAGATGTTACTAGAGGAATCAGCATGACCACAACAACGTTCAAAACAGGAATATCTCTAGACAGAAATAAAATTAAAATACACAAAGAAGAGCTGAAGTATGCACAAGCCGCACCACATACCAGTAAGCGAATTCTTTTCAACGCTATCGTGGAAGCTGCCCCCCTTTAAAGTCCCGCCCCTGCTCATTTGAACAGCTTTGATAACCTCTCGTGCTTATTATGCGTGCCTGGCTATCACATTTTGGTTTTGAAGTCGGAGTGTGCCATTGTGGGAGCGACAACGAGCTGCTAAATGACTGGAACCACCGTTACTCACATTTTTTAGGGTTTCTCAAGTAAGCACTACTCGTTCGGGCTACGCTAACTACAAACACAAATAAAGAATTTGTACCATCGCATAATATTCAGCAACGGCCGGTATCGATTATTTAGCAGCTGCTGTCTTTCCAACCAACTGCAAAGCCATATTCCAAACCCGCAATGTACCAGGCAGTAGCGCGGATCAAATGACGACATAGATTATCGTAGCCGCTAAAAAGAAGAAAAGTGAAACTAAAAAATGCTTGAGCATTCGGTTGATATCGCTGTGAAGAACTGGCTTACTTCACTGCTTTGCGGCGTGTGCATATTTGGGTGATGATTGTGTGCGAGTGTTTTTTATGCACGTTCTAATAGTGTTTTGAAAGTTTTATGACGGCGTGATAATTGTTTTAACGTCCTTAATTCTCTCCCAACTTTTAGAGCGAAAGCTCTACTACGCGAGTAACAACTTTCGATTTAGCATCGGTTCGTCGCTTTTGACCATTAAATTCTGCCGACGTCAAAGTAGGACTTAGTCATTAAAATCTTGCGAGGTCAAACTAGGACTTAGTCTTGCTGCCATAGCCATGATATACAAAATATGACAGGGGGTATATCTAGTGACTAACTAGCATGACCCCTGAGCAGCGGTCATGCGACCTTTGAAATTTGACCATTACTTTTGGAGCCGAAATTTGCATCACCTGATGTAAAGTGATGCAAAGGCGTAGCAATGACACGCATACAATAAAGCCTTTGGAGGTATTTAGCGCTCTTTTTGTGTCCTTCCCTTGCTTAGTCAGGTTTAGTTTTGTTCAAATTCGAATACTCTCTACTATAAAAAAACGAATATCCTAACCAGTCGAAAACATCTTACCCCTGACGCACAGAGCTTGAATTCAGTTACGTAATGATAGCCTCCAAGTTGTCGCATACCTAGCCTATGAGCACTTGAGACAAGATCGAGGCTTTGAGAAGATTGACGTAGTCAGCGCGATTGGAAGGTTATCGTGCTAGCGTCGACCAAGAGTAGCAACAGCGCCACGACACAAAATCTTCCGTGGCGAGGAAGGTGTCAGGCCCGCTTCCCTCACTTTCTTTGCTGTTCCTTAAGCAGTGGTAACTCTCATCTCAACAAGGCCATCTTTTTTGTGCTTCACCGAAGAGAAAGTGTTGATATTGCGCCCGACGTATTCTTCGGTATAATCTGGGATATAAGGTTCTGAAAAGAGCGTCTGGCTCGTGCAGCATCATCACAGCCGAGGCAGAGGAGATGGGTAGCCCAAACCATCACTCGGAAGATCTTGGCGAATATCGCCGTGAACTCGATGACAAGTGACAAGCATCAGCGACGAGAGTAAGGTGGCGTACGAGCTATAGTTTTGCCGAGATGAGACAATGCCGCCAAGATCAGGTTGGGATGTTATTTTTTACAGCTGAGCAGCTCTTCCAAACGAAGTAGTGCCTAACACTGCCGTTGCCAGATCAGCGCGTTTGGCATGAGCTGCGTCATCGTTCGCGAAGATGAGAGGCAACTAATTCTACACACGATTGCGAAGGACAGAAAGGGGAAAACAGAGAGAGAAGGCGGTGAGTTTCTCGCCGGGGTGACGGTTGTACGACGAAACAGCCAACGAGGGAGAGAAGAGTGCGCAATCTCGTTTTTCAGTGCGCTGAAATCGGTTGCAAGGCGTTTCTAAACGTAGGCCGGTTGACGTTAGCGGGATAACATTGAAATCGTGCTAGAAGGTATGCAAATAGAAGCTTTCCACATCATAAAAAGTGGAGACCACTCCATAAGCGACGCATAGATTGCTTTTACTAAGTATGATATTACTTACCTGGATTCAGCACTGACCTTATCGCAATCTCAGTCTTGCTCCCCTTGGTTTGAGTGTTCGTTTCTCTGGCTTGCTTTTTGAACAGCATTTTTCTTCATCTTTCTTGTCTATGTGTACTTTGCTATTTAATCCGCACACTTCCTGATAATACACTTCCTGTTTGACAGCGCTTGTCCGTGTTCTCTTCCTTCCGCCCCGTACTTCTTTCGCGCTGGTTTTTTACAATTGGTCGACTGGCATATTTGAGATGTGAAAAATTGGTGGCCGTGTTGGGTAGATCCACGCACATTGCCCCGAATGAAGTGAAGGAACGCAGAGAAGACATAACCTAGTCTACAGCCCCTAGGGCCAGCCGCCGTCTTCAAGGCCTTCCAAGGTTATCCCCGCTGACAGAATGCCTACAAGAACGGCCACCAAAACTTCTGGCCTACCTGAAGCTGCTGCTGCCCTGTTCATTGTTCGCTCTCCACGCACAGCAAGACATTTCCAAGACGATTCCTTTGAGGATGTCGAAGATTGGCTGGTTCACTATAAGCGCATCGCCGCCTACAACGATTGGAATGGCCACCGTAACTTGCGGAACGTATATTTTACTTTTGAGGACTCCTCAAAGTCGTGGTTTGAGAACCCTGAGGCTGCCCATACGACTTGTAAGGAGTTTCGTAGTCACCTTGGGGAGTTCGCTGACCTTTCCGCAAACTGGTCGGCCTCGTGTTCGCCAAGAAGGCCGCAGCAGTGGGGTCGGAAGTCGCCAACAAAGTGGCCCGTCCTGGCCCTGCCTCCCCTTCGTGCACCGGACGTCCTTGTTTACTCCGCGCCGTCACGGGCATAATCAGTCTTAAGAAACCTAACAATGTACAGCTGCCAACATGTGCGCGTTGTCGAGGCGTTGCCCCGGCTTCGGGAATGGACGAGATACGGCTGAGTAGGAGCCGAGTGACCATGAAACCATTATTCCCGTGACGACTGTCTTCTTCTATTTCGATGTTCTGTAAACAACTTTAGTGATAGTCTCCTCGGCATACGTTTGTCACGTGTGCGAAAGAGATAGAAAAGTGGTAACGGCTGTGCCGTGGGTGCCGTGGGGGAAGGTGGTCGCGTTTGTGCTGTTTGTGCATTTGATTGCAACCTCTCCTTTCCCAAATGTTTATAAACAGTACACTTTCCGCAGTCTGTGATTATTTGGCGGAATCCTTATTTTCCTTTCCCTAACCACTGATTGGTGAGGCGTCTCGCTTGTAATCTTATTGGTGGCTGTCCCCGCTAAGGGCGGAGACAGAAAGTTTAAAAACAAGCGCTCTTGGTTGAACGAGGGCTCAGTTCGTCTGATCAACGGTTTAGTCATGTAAATAGTTTACTCCTTGCTTTTTTATGGTTTTATTTATGCTGCAAATAAATAGTTAACCTTCTCTTTCATTAGAGTAACGTGAATGTTTGCGAATTACAAGCACCGGATCATCAAGAAACCCCGATTTTATCTTCATCAAGGTGTTTGCTCTCATCGCCACCTGAAGGGGGATACTCAACTGGCGCAGTCGAAACAGGATCGCAACTTCCTTCTACTCGAGGCATTGGACGGAAGTTTAGAGGACCAAGGCTGTAGACAAGTTAAACAGCTGTTTGTCCTAAAGGAGAAAATTTGTATCTGCATCAAAAGACTGACGTCGAGAGCTTCAGGATAACGGGTCGAGTTCGAGAGGACGTCGGAGACTCAAGTCAGCGAGGAGCTGAAGGAGCCGGGCAACAATAAGCCATCGAGGGTTCGAGTCAGCGAGCTGCTTAAAAGTAACCAGGCGACCAAGGGAAGCGAGGTCTGAAGAGGTGAGCTGCTGAGGGCCAGGATCAACTCGTGGGCGTCTACCTTCCCGGGAGCCCGCTGCCATTACATTGAGATCGACAGTGCTGTGGTCGTCGGAGCATCGAAGGAGGTAGGACACCTTCCTGCTTTCACCGGAATTTCCATGTATGTGTAATAATCGTACGCTATACGATAGCATTTAAATTACTTGTGCAGGAATGGATGCCGCAAGGGGTAATGGTCTATAGCCTATCGAACAACTCACGTCAACAGAGCAGGCACTAGGAAATATGACGCAAGCTTTGTGGAAAGAAAAGGAGCGCAAGGCTGAAATGTTCGAAATTTAAAAGTTGATGTTCCAAATTCAGCTTAACAAATAAAACTGATGCACAAGCAGCTTCGTCTACTAGCGGATGCGCAACATGGATAGCGGTTGGGCGATTATGCGAATGAATTGAAAACGGCGCTCGCTCCTGTGCCAGAAAAGGACCCATTGGCGCTCGCGGGCATACGGACGGAGGTTAGAAGAGCGCCGCACCAGAGGCGACATCGACGCAGTTAGCAATACTGCAACTGCGGTTGCAGATCGCAGAAGTAGTTAGGCAATCACTGGAACTGAAGCGCGAAACGAATCGTCTTCGTTCGGAGCGTATAGCATGATAACAGGCCAGCGAGACAGAAAAAGAACTGGTGCTGGAAACACAGAGAACGAGGCCGGAATTAATTGATATTAATTCCGAGTAGGACGTCGCTGTCCCTGGCAGATTAGTTCCCCAGAACTGCGAAAGCGCACGGCAAACTTTAAAGGTAACAGCAGGTTCAAATGAAGTTGTCGCCGAGGTGGCTTGTAGGCCATCACTGGCAGTTGAGGACGCACCACTCGTGTCGGTCGAGCTGTTGATACAAAGAACGCAGGTTGCGCTAACTAGGACAGTGGTATTCGGAGACACGTTGAGCGAGTTGGCATACAGAGAGCGGACATGGTAAAGTTCTGCAACGTGCAGATTGGTTTCCTAACCCTGTGTGCACGGAACGAATTGAGGCTGTGTGTGTGTGCGCGCAGTGCTGCTTGGAACCTTGTGGCCGGACTTTTATGTCACACTGACAGCAAGTGTCCGCAAGACATTCTTGGTTGGGAGGTGTGGAGTTAGCTTACCTTTCCACGAACTGGTCGGTCTCGTGTTCGCAAAGTAGGCCGCAGCAGTGGGGTCGGAAGTCGCCAACAAAGAGGTCCTTCCCGTCCCTGCCTGCCATTAGTGCGGCGGACGTCCTTGTTTACTCCGCGACGTCATGGGCAAAACTTGTCTTAAGAAGCCTAACCATGTACAGCTGCCGACATGTGCGCGTTGTCAAGGGGTTGACGAGGCTTCGGTAATGCAGGCGATACTGCTGAGAAGGAGCCGAGTGACCATGAAACCCATTATTTCCGTGACGACTGCCTTCTTCTCTTTCGATGTTCTGTAAGAAATTTTAGTGATCGTCTCGTCGGCATATGTTTGTTGCATGTGTGAAAGAGATAGGAAAGTGGTAACGGCTGTGCATTGAGGGAGGGTGGTTACGTTTGTGCTGCTTGTGTATTTGATTGCAACCTGTCCTTTCCCAATTGTTTAATCAGTACACTTTCCCCACTCTGTGATTAGTTGGAGGAAACCTTATTTTCCTTTCCCTAACCACTGCTTAGTGAGGTGTGTCGCTTGTAATTTTATTGGTGGCTGTCCCCACTAAGGGTGGAGACAGAGGGTTTAAAAACAGGCGCTGTGGGTCGAACGAGGGTTGAATTCGTCTGATCAACGGTTTAGTCTGGTAAATAGTTGTTTCCTTGCTTTGTTTCTTCTTGCTTTATTTATGTTGCAAATAAATAGTTCACCTTCTCCATTCTTCGTGTAACGTGAATGTCTGCAAGTTAGAACCATCGGGTCATCAAGAAACACCGATTTTATCATCAAGGAGGTGTTTCCTCTCACCGCCACCTGAAAGGGGAAACTCAACTCAACTCCTAGCTGAATGGCAGCCGCAAGCGGAAAGAGAAAGCCGACCAGGGTCGGATCAAGAGGGTCGAATCAAGAGGCCACGCGACATCGTGATTTCCTTTGAAGACACGACCGACTTTTTCGGCGCGCTGGCCCGATATTGGCGAAACCAAAAATGTGCGTTAGCTAAAGCACAGCGTTAAGTAGTAGCTGTTTGTGGGTCTTGCTCGCAGTCAACCCACAACCGAAGTTTAATTTCACCGCGAAGGTGCCGCAATGGAACGGGCCCTGCAGCAACACGCTGCCTAGTAATAACGCACGCTGCAGCCATCAGCCGTCGATTGTCATGACCTGCCACGCAGAAACAGCTATAAAAGGTTTCCAGGAGGTTGTGCGCCGTATTGTGCGTAAAGTCGTGCAACACCGTTACACTGTACGCCTTCGGGCACCTCCCGCTTGCGTCTCTAACGTTATCCATGATAAGAAACGGAAACCTAAGCCGCCAGCAGATCCACCCCGTACCTACACTGGTGTCCTGTCTTAAGATGAAGCACTGCGTTCTTCTGTGCCTACCCCCATCCGCTTTTCTCCAGAGCCAGAACCAATCGAGCCGCCCTTCTGAACCTCTTGCACCCGGCGACCAGCTCTACCAGTCCATACGGAAGGCGGCCTATTAGGGGACATCTGAGAACCGCTTCTAATTCTAATATATTGCGGAGAGCCGAGCCATCCGTATTGCAACTGTTAATACCGCTGGATGGTCCTGCACGGCTTCACGCTCAATACACCTCGTCCTCGTTATGGCTAATTCCCGAAACAAATTGAGTAATATTTCACCTGCTAATTCCCTTCCTCTATTTCACCAGCGCGCCAGTCCCACTAGCTTTCTCCTAGAATTTTTCACCTAATCTTCTTGTCATCAGAGCATCCAGACCCAGTTTCACTACCCGTAGGGGAAACAAAGAACAGTAGCCTTAGGAGGTGCGGCTGCTGTTGATAACACTTTCGAACATCCTCCACTGACGCCCAGTACTACACCTGGCATCACACCGACGTTCTTGGATGATTACGAAACTGTTCCGCCGACCTGCTCACGTGTGTTGACGGCCATGCGGTCAGTGCCATTGTGGGCACAGGCGCTGCTCATTTATGGTTACGGGCTGGCCTACGAATTGAACAAAAGTGGTGATGCCATGGTACGGGGCTGCCATTCGTACTGCAGGTGGTCCATTCAGTAACTCCAATTGAGAAAAGCACTGCTGGAGCTGAAATCGGCGACGCTACTTTTTCGGCGTGCTTCGTTAGTTTTGGTGGGTGCTCTCCAAACATTACTCTGAGTAGACTTCCTTCGCTAATATGGAGCAGTTACTTACCTCCAGGATCTCCTACCTACCTTTTTTAATACTCGACTCCTCTCGGTTGAGCAAGATGAAAAATTTGGAATGGGCTGAAATATCTACGATACTGAAGTCAGCTTACGTTTTCTATCCAGCAAGTTAGTCACAGTTGTCCGTGACGGCAGCCGTACCACCAGAGACATCTCCAAAGGGAAGGTATCCTTGCTCGTTCAGCGATATATCTGTGTAGCCGGAGGTATAGTTGCGCTTCCTCAAGGGACTGCTCTCCTTCTCGTTAGCAACGTCAGTTCAGAGCACCATAGACTGCCTCGGCACAATGCAACTGCTTATTTCGAAGAAATCAGTGCTGCCAACGTACAACTCACCGTCTGTGACATCTCAGTCGATGTTCAATGTCCGGTCAACAACTTGAATGTTGACAACAAGATGTCGATGTCAGAGAAGTATAGAACTTTCTCGTCCACCTTCATTCTTTCGATTAATGTTCAGCTGTATCGTCAAAAAACGGAGAGACAACAGTTATCTAGCATCGCATTATCACTAAGGACATGGAATGACCTATGAAGCAGAACCCTTTTCGAGTTTCACCAACTGAAAGAGTTGCGATTTGCAGCCGATTCCATCAGATGCCTGAGGATGGAACCATACAGACGTCAACAGGTCTTGGGATGTCTCCTTTTGGGCAAGTAAAGAAAAAAGATGGGACTTTACATTTCTGTGTCGAGAATAGAGAGCTGAACTTTACCAAATTTACGTTTATCCTATTCTCCGCTTAGGTGAATGTTTGCACCGTCTTCGCCACGCATGTATTTTCGCAGTGGTTAGCGGCGAAATGAAGATAATGAACTCGACCGTGAAAAGAACGGCGTCATAACTCCACATAGCCTACGCGAATTTAACGTCCTCCCATTTGGCGTCTGTTCCGCACCAGCCCAATACAACGAATGATCGATACTCTACTCTCCGGCTTCAAGTTATTATCTTGTGCCATCTAATTAGGCGTAGTAATTTTTTCTGAGACATTTCAAGTGTATATCATCCACCTTCACGCCGTCCTTCAAGCCATCGTTCTGCTGGCTGTTTTCTTCAGCTGCAGAAATGTCAGTTTGTTTCTTACGAGATCAATTATTTAGGCCACCTTTTAGGTCCGATGGCATACGCCCTGTCACTGAGAAGACCGCTTTTTTGGCGTTTCCCACACCAAGCGACAAGCTCTCCCTGCGGCAATTTTTGAAGCTTTGCGTTTAATCGTCTCTGATATTAGGTTACTGTGACGAGGACACCGCCAGAAAATTTCAGACTGCCGCGAGCAACGTTGGACATGGAGTGGTCGTACACTCTAAAAAAAGAGTGTGATTTTACTCTTTTTGCGGGGTAGACCACTTGTCGCTGAGCTGACAACTTTAGGAGGTTAATATTACGATATTTGCTCGAGACTAAAGTTTTAGTCTACTACAAACAGTATAAACGTTACACTTTCTCTAGTGTAAAGTTACACCATGAAAGGCAGTGCAAGTTGTCGCTGCCTAAAACTACAGTTACACCTTTTCAGAAAAGCTATGTTTTAGTGTACGACAAACAGAATAAACGTTACTCTCTCCCTAGTGTAAAGTTAAACATTGAAAGGCAGTGTAAGTTTATGCTGCCCAAGATTGTAGTTACACCTTTTCAGGAAGACAATATTTTATTCAAGGAGGTTGTCTCACCCCCATAGCAGCGTAAATTTATGCCCTCAATACCAGTGAAACACTAGGCTGTCTTGGAGTGTTAATACCTTTTTTTTGAGAAGGAGTATGTTTTATTTCAGGCAGCGTAACTTACTTCCACAGCAGCATAAAGCAATGCTCTTATGACAAGTGCAAGTTCAAGCCACCTAGGTGTGATGTTACGGCTTTATGAGAACCCTATTTGATATTTTTTAAAGTGTACATTGCAATACTTATCCAAACAGTGAAAATTTGACCTTCTAACAGGTAAAGTTATGATACATTTCTAAGCATGAAGATATCCTTTCAAAGCTTAGTGTCCTCCCACAAATAACAATCTATGCATTACATTGTCTTATTGCAACCTTGTTCTCCATTAATATGGATAAGGCACTCCCCCTAAGGCATAAACCAGCCTTAATTGATGAAGACCACTTTCGCACCTTACAAATGAAAGCTTAAGCCAGCTGCAAGAGGGTTTGTATGATAAGGTCTGGTTTAAACTCAATTTTTAAACTATGGGTTAATAATTCTCTCCAGAATGCAATGACTGGCCTTCTAATCATGCATAGTAGTGGTGTAATGTGTACACAAGAACCAGACATGTATAATGTGTAGTAGTTTCATGTTTTGGTTTAGGCGCAGTGCAATAACAGAACAAGATCTTTCAGAGCTGAAAAGAAAACATACCACAAATGGCCTTTATTTTAAATAAGGTTACTGCCAAACTGCTCACAAGTCCACCGATTTCTTATCCTTGAGGACCAGACAGCAGGGCAGACCTGGGAACTAGAGCAAAATACGAACGCACTTAATACACTTAGACAACACATAAAAAGGTGTAGAAAGACGAGAATTTTTGTAATACAGTAACGTAAAGAAATGAAGTTTTTTAGTTACAAAACTCAAGAAACAACCTGTGCTCAAGTTTTTCCATGAAAGCAAGAAAGAAATAAACTGGCACAAAAAATTCAATTCTCGCAATCTCTCGTTTCCTGAAAAAACTAAGGCAGATAGGTACATGTGCCACAACATTCTGTCAAATTAAGGTTCTATCACAAAATGGCATCAACCGCTATGAGTAGGCGAAAACCATTTCGTGATCTGAGGGTACTAGATGTGTGCATCGGTAACTTAACTAGGGCTATATAATGTAACAATGCACTGCTTCGAGGAGAGCATTTTCAGATGCCTGTATATACTGCAACATCTTTGCAATAGCTACATAGACTTTATAATAAACAATTTCAGATTACAGGTATATGGGTGCTTCCTGTATTGAAATCAATATGGTGAGCGAGCATGTGTGCTATGAAGACGCAAAAATGATATGAGTGCCATCAGACCATGCTACAGTCAGAAACAACTAAAGAACAAAGCGGCCGCTCAAAAAAGGCCCTTCAACCAATGCCACTGACCGCTTCTTCTGATGTCATGGCTAGTCTGATTAACCCCTGGTTTTCCCTCTTCATCAGCCGCCCCATGGCGATGTCACACTAGCAGGTCTAAGGCGATAAACCAGGACGTGGTGAGAATCGATTGACGCCATTGATTGGAGGGCATACTTTAACGGCCATTTGTCGCCTCGTTTTCGGGATATATCTAACTGCAGGCTGGAGAAAAGGAGGTAGTTACGAGCCAGATAACATAATAAAATCATCATCAAATGGCAATAAGAGGCTTTTTTTAGCGTTTGCCACACTGAAGAACGTCTGCGTATACCTGGGCCGCCATCAGCAGTGAAATGACTGCACAAGGGCATTTACCCCGCCTTAGGGCCATCACGTAGCTAGTTTACTTTGATGTTGCAGTGCTGCGTTATTTCAGTTTCGTAAACGACACAAAAATCAGCGTTATTGAGAATTTTTTGTAGCGAACTTTCTTGCTCGGTGAGCCCACACTTGGAACTCCACCTCTACGAGGGTTAAGGCCTTCAGTTGATAATGCCTGCACTTACCTATTGTCCAATGTTAGTGCAAAGCTCGTGGGCCTAAGCTATATGCAGCATGGGGTGAGCTTTAGAAAATGTGACCGGGTGGGTGCACTCAATTGAGGCAGGCTATAGAAAGCTACTGCTATCACTTAATTTTTGAACTTTGGATGCGATATTCATTATTCTCTCTGGCACCTGCACTCAGTCACACTGGTCACTGTGACAACCAAGGTACCATCTGTATCTTTACAGTAATCACTTTAGAGTAACAGTGCCAAAGCTTTGGTTAACCAGAAATGCAGGAATTTTTTGGGAAAAAAGTATGACTGGTTTTATGACTGAGCAGAAAAAAATGAAACGCAAATAACCACATCAAGAGAAAAGAACTCCGTGGGAACATTGGTCACAATCAGGAAAGCTAAGTGTGAAAGAGGTCACAGTTCACCCAAAACATCATACATTGACTCTGTCAATGATGGGTCATTCCAAGCCAAACTTCCCAGAGTTCATCTCAACCATATCGGATTTGTAAAAAAATTCATTAACAATTTTGCAATGTGTGAAGTCTAAGCCAGATGTCGAAAAAATTTAATCATGAGTTAAGCGCAGTTTGAACAATTAGAAATCGTGTGAAACCGGCACCGCTCAATGATCGACCAAAAATCCAGATATTTAGAAAATACTCCACAAACGTTTTAATGACATTTGCAAATATTCTGAGTTTTGATATGATTCAGATCTTGTATTTTTGAACAGTATAATTATTTTTTAATTTCAATAAATTGTAAAAATTCTACTACTTTGATATTTTTTAAATATCAACTACTGGTTGGAAATTAAGAAATAGCCATCTTGCTTCCCTAGATGTTTATTACCTATAAAAATGTTACAGGTCAGGCAACTGAATGGGATGAAGTGAAATAAATGCTGAAGTTGCAGAAAAGTGTGTTTTTGACCATAAACACTGTTTCATTTCTCTCTGAGGTGGTCCAAGTAAAAATTTCGGCGAAGGCAGGCTTAGTAGAGCTGCTTATTGTGTTTTATTTCTGAAGTTTTATTCCAGGTCATTTTTGTTTAAAGCGGGAATATAATTTTTGAAGTTGAGCTCGTGCTCCATGAGCTGCGTCATCTCTTTGCGCCTCTTCATCACAGAGCACAGCACTGCTCTCAATCCTAAGTGAAATTTCCACTGCGGACAGGCATCAGAACATTGTGTAGACGAACAGATAATCGTGGGAAAAGATTTTCTTTGCGCTAAGGGGTGGCACGTGCTCCAGTGAGATTGTTATCCAGTGCATTCATGCCGCACTTAGTTGTTGTCATAGACATGACAGACACATATATTCCGTTTCATACATAACAAGCAACTCTGCGGATATAGTGTGTCACAATACCATTTTACTCTATCACATATCATCTGTTCTTCTTAAAGCCTCGCTGAGTGTTTGAACGAAAACAAAGCGGTATAAAATAAACTGGTATCACTGAACACCACATTCAAAGCTGTGAGGCGCTTAGTGTTCAGGACCTCTTGGGATAATTTTCACTCAGCGGGGAGTACTTTTTAGGCGCAGATGGTGTATACGCGATTCGCCCTATGAGATGCATATCATATCACCACATATCATTTTTACTTCTCGAAGTCTCGATGAGCCGCAGGAAAAAATGTGGCAAGAGGTAAAACGAAGGGAAGGAGCCTGTCACTCACGGTAATTGAGATTTGCAGCAACATCATATACATGTGGTCACTGTGCTTGTATGGTGAACTGCATTATGGTGAACGGCATCGAAACACACTTTTCTGCAACTTCAGTGTCCTAATTCAATTCGACGCATTCAGTTTCATCACCTGTAACATTTTTTATTGGCAATAGAAATCTATGTAGGAAAGAAGGCTATTCTGAGAGGAAGTTGAAGTTTTTTTAAAGGTCAAAACAGTAAACTTTTTTAATTTAATTTAAACTCAAAACTACTTATACCGTCCAAAAATACAAGATCTGAATCATATCGAAAGCCAGAATATGTGCAAATGTCATTAAAAATTTTGTGCAGTGCTTTCTAGAAATTTGGATTTTTTATCACAATTGAGCAGTGCATGGTTTCACGCCTTTCCGAAATGTCCAAATTGAGATCACCTCAGAAATATACTTTCATCGGCAAAATATTTTAGCTTAAATAACGCATGCTGGGACCAGTTTTAATAAATTTTCTTCTACAACCTGGAGTTGATCGAGCGCAATATGTGGGACATTTGGAGTGGAGTGACGGATTCCTAAACCTGACTTCTGCCCATTCATGCTAATTAGAAACTAATTAGTGTTCTTGGTAGAATCTTTGGCTCTTTCTCAGCCCATTAACGTTTGTACAACAGCCAGAACCAATTTAGGACTCAGGTAATAGAATTTTAATATTTCCTAATGCCTGATTCAAACGCGTGATTCAAATACTCGATTCAAACTCCTGACGTACACACCCAAAGACTGGTTGCCACCGTTCTCAAGTGAATGGCAGTGTAGCAAAGCCTCTGCTATCCCCGCCAAAAATTAACTGTAGACACGCACAGTTGTTAATCCAGCTGGCCATGGTAACACTTGTATTTAGTTGTTTGGTCCTTGCTAGCTTACAAAAGCTTCTATTTTGGTGAGAGTGGTCTTGTTGTCCTTAGAATTGAATAGAATTGATACCAGTAAACTTCAATCCATTGTAAGGTTTATGATTTATGGGGGTTTAACGTCCCAAGGCGACTCAGGCTATGAGGGACTCAATCCATTGTAAGTGTCTCTAAATGAATAAATGAACATTTTCACAATCACAAAGGCATAAAAAGCAGCAATCCAATATTCATAAACTGTGAACGACCGAACGGAAACAGATTTTATTCTCTTTGTGCAGAATATTAGTTCACTCAGCTATCAGTTCATATCCTCCATCAGACCACAGTAATAAGGAGTACATTACAGAACCAAAAATTTACAGGGAATAAAAACTGGTACTCCTACTGCGAACTTTCCATCAGCTGTTACATGCTGGTAACGCAAGACCATGCTCTAATGCTTATTCTGCTGATATAGCGACAACACTAACAACAATTTTTTCGCCACTCTGAAAAAGGGAAGCAGGACAGCTGCGTTGTCTAGTTCAATGAGCATTTCATAAAGGCATCTACTGCAATGAATCTGCTACCACCAGTCTTCACATACAAACATCTCAACATTGCTCATTTAAAAAGCAAAGTGTTTAATATGCTAATGACATCTTATATGTTCAGAAATCTGTAATAAAGTTCCAAATGATGCATTCACTGAAGAAATTCCAGCTTTTCAAAGTGCAAAAAGGGCCAGGGCCTGGACCAGTGGGGGCAGTAGCACTGCCTGTAGGGCAAGCAGCAAAACCACCTGCTGGCAACCTGCCTTAAATATTGCCGCGAACGTTTGCAGTGTTTGTTCTTCCTTCAAATCTTCCGCCACACAACATTATCGCTTTGTTTGCGACGCAAGACGCGGCTAGATTTGTCTCGATTGATCGCAGCCTGGCAGCGCCGATTTACGTTGTTCCGGAATCTTCTAGTAACTTTGCACGCTTTAACTCGAAAGATCGCTATCAGCTTTAAATTGAGCAAGGGCGACAGTGACCGGCATTCTGTTCGACGACCGCCGAGCACGCTTGTCGCTTCGCCGCCGCCGAGTGATTCAGTCCATTTTGGGTGCAAGTCCGCCCAATAAACAGTTTTCTTTTAAAAGACCCTTTTGTCCGCCTTCATCGCTGCTTCGACTGCCGTCGCCACTACGTGACATTGGTGGAGGTGCTGGCTAGCCTTCCATGTTCCGGACGCCCCTTCAAGTCGCGAAGCCAGCACTCAGCGCTTCGCACCAGAGGACGAGCCAGCAGATCAGTGAGTCAGCCGACGTCTCCAGGGAGAGGAACCTGAGTTCGGGAAACTGCCGGACAGCACCAGACAGCGAAAATACGCTGCTACTAGCACAGCAAACTCGCCGAAGATGTCGACACCGATCATACTGCAGCAGCCGCGGGTGCCGCCAACTTTCAATGGATCCCTAGGCGAAGACCCCGAAGAATGGTTGGACCAATTTGAGCGCGTGGCGTCATTCAACAAGTGGGATGATGCGGCAAAAATTGGACACGTGTTTTTCTCAATGGATGGCTCCGCACGCACGTGGTACAAAAACTACGAGTCTTCGATAACGACATGGGAGCTATTCAAGAGAGAACTATTGAAAGTATTCACCAGTGTCGTAAAGAAAGAAAGAGCCGAACGACTCCTCGAGTCCAGGATCAAGCTTCCGAATGAGCCCATCTGCGGTTACGTCGAGATGAAGCGCCTATTTCGCCGCGCTGACCCCGAGATGACTGACGAAAAGAAAGTTCAGTTTTTGATGCACGGCGTAAAAGAACAACTCTGGCAGCCTCGTCCGCCAGCCGCCAAAAGCAGTAGAGGAATTCATGCAAGAAGCCTGCGCGATTGAGAAGACCCTCGACGTCCGAGCTCGGCAGTACAATCGCCCTTCCTCTGCCTGTACAAGCCGTTCGGACATGCCGGCCACCACCAACGACAACTTGCTGGAAGTTATCCGCGAAATCGTCGGCTAGCATCTACGCCGATTACTGCCATCCGCCCCACAGCCACAAGCAGCGACTCTGATGGATGCGGTACGGGAAGAGGTGCAACAGGCACCTGGCACCCCGACGGCCACAGAACCCCAGGCCATGACCTACGCAGCTGCAGTAAGGACTGCTCAGCCCCAACGACAACCCCCACGTCCTCACCGAGATGAACCACTTGTTCCACAACGCCGCCTCCCAGCCCCGCTTATGACCGACGCTCAAGCCACAGGAAATGCGACGCCTGGAGGACTTCCGACAACCGGCTGTTGTGCTTCCGTTGCGGTGAGACCGGCCATATTCTTCGTCACTGCCCGTACCGACATATTAGTCTTCGAGGATTTGCTGTTAACGCGCCACGACCACGCTTCGGACAACGTCCGCAGGAAATTGACGAGTACCTGCGTCGATAAGAGTACACGCCGTACGGCTTTTCGTGCTCACCATCGCCGTCAACCTCGCGCTTTGCGTCGCCACACCGCAACTACGCAGCCGCGGTACGAGGAAGGTCTACCAGCCCCCGTAGGGGAAAATAAAGGCAGCAACCTCTGGTGGTGAGGTTGCTCACGAGCGAACCGCCGAAGATCCTCCACCGACCACGCCCCATGAAGACGCTGCACCCGCGACATCGCATGAAGAACCGACACTCGCTGCACCGACGCCACACACAATGAGAACCCCAACAACGAAGCAAACTGCCTTTAAAATGACGCCGCCCCCGATAAGAACTTTGACCACACGCCCTACCCGCGATTCGCATACGCGACGAAGCCGTGACCCGATGCCGAGAGCGACAGGCAATGCAAGAGCCAGGACCTCCGACTTAGAAGTGACTATCGACGGCCGGAAAGTTACCGGTCTTGTCGACACAGGAGCCGATTGCTCGGTGATGAATGGAACATTCGCTGCGCAGCTGAGAAAAGTCCAAACGGCTTGGCACGGCCCACAAATTCGCACCGCACGGGGCTACCTCATTAAGCCATCAGGACGATGCACAGCGCGAGTGACTATCAAAGGACATACCCATCCTGCGGCCTTTGTTGTGCTACCACAATGCTCCCGCGAAGTGATCTTGGATATGGATTTCCTTAATGAGCATCAGGCGATCAATCACCTGCGATCCAAGCTGATCACGCTTTCGACGGACGAAGCCATCGCTTCGAGGAAAACTCGGGAAAATCACGTTGCCCTGAGTATCCTGGAGGAAGAAGTGAGCGTCCCTCCCCGTTGAAGCGTTATCATCACTGTAGGCGCCACAAAACCTATTAACGTTGAAGCCATCATTGAGGGCAACATGCAGTTGCTTATAGACCGAGGAATCAGCATCGCAAGAGGCATCGCACAACTCCTCAATTGCCAGGCCGAGGTACTGCTGACTAACTTCAGCGAAGATTACCGACACATTAACAGAGGAATGACGATTGCTTTCTTTGACGAAATATCTGACGTACGAGACTCCTTCGGCCTCTCCGACCCCTCCGCAGAAGATTCGCCTGACCTAGAGAACTCTTCCACCTTCGACATCAACCCAGCCCTGCCCCGGAACAGACAAGACCAGATCCGCAACCTGCTTTGAAGCTACAGCGAGTGTCTTTCGTCATCGCCGAAGTTCCGACAAACGCCAATCGCCAACCATCGCGTTATAACCGACCAGCACGGCCGCCCTCTCCGTCAGAGCCCGTACCATGTCTCGCCACGAGGACGGCAAGCTGTCGGGGACGAAGTGGAAGAAATGCTTCGCGACGACGTCATCCAGTCTTCAGACAGCCCCTGGGCGGCAACTGTCGTTCTAGTGATGAAGAAAGACTGTGCACTTAGGATTGTGCGCTGATTTTCGCCGCTTGAACAACATAACAAAGAAAGACGTGTACCCCTTCCCGCGCATCGTCGACAAACTGGACCGGCTCTGCAACGCCAAGTAATTCTAATTGACGAACCTCTAGAGCGGCAACTGTCAAATTGAGGCCGATGAAAGATATCGCGAGGAGACTGCTTTCATCACTTAGGATGGGTTCTTTGAGTACAAGGTGATGCCATTTGGACTCTGTTCCGCGCCAGCGACGTTTCAACGAGTAATGGATACAGTGCTGGCAGGCCTGAAGTGGCAAATTTGTCTGGTATATTTAGATGACGTAGTTGTCTTCGCCTCGAACTTTGAAGAGCACCTCAAAAGACTTCGAAGAGTACTAGAGGCCATCAAATCGTCTGGCCTAATCTTGAAGGCAGAGAAGTGCCACTTTGCCTACGAAGAGCTACTGTTTCTAGGCCACATCATTAGCAAGGAGGGAGTACGCCAGGACCCGCGGAAAACAGCTGCTATTGAACAGTTTCCACCTCCGGCCGTTATGAAAGCAGTGCGCAGATTTCTCGAACTTTGCGCATATTACCGACGATTTGTGAAAACTTTTTGCGGATCGCCGAGCCGCTGACCCAACTGACGAAGGCCGACGTGCGGTTTAAATGGGAAGCGCTGCAAGCAGAAGCCTTCAAGGAACTTCAGCATTGTTTACAATCCCCACCGATCCTGGCACATTTTGATGATAACGCCGATACTGATGTTCATACCGACGCAAGAAGCGTGGGCCTATGTGCCGTTCTCGTTCAAAAAAAGCGACGGGCTGGAGAAGGTTATCGCATACGCTAGCCGTTCCCTTTACAAGGCCGGGACTAACTATTCGACAACTGAGAAGGAATGCCTTGCCATCATCTAGGCTACGTCGAAATTCCGCCCCTACCTGTACGGACGACTATTCAACGTGGTAAGCGATCACTACGCGCTCTGCTCGCTCGCCAATTTGAAGGACCCCTCCTGCCGACTCGCTCGATGGAGCCTGCGTCTCCAGGAGTTTGACGTCACCGTCCTTTACTAGTCCGGAAGCAAGCACTCTGACGCCGATTGCCCCTCACGAGCCCCAGTAGATACTCCGCCGCCGGACGACGATCAGGACGCCTTCCTGGCAGCCATCAGCCCCAGCTCTTTTGCCCAGCAGCAACGCTCGAACCCCGACCTAAAACGCCTCATCGAGTACCTGGAAGGCACGGTTTCTGACCCCCCTCTTCATTCAAGCGAGAACTGTCTTCCTTCTGTGTGCAGAATGAGGTCTTCGTCAAGAACTTTGCAGCGAGCAAAACAGCCTACGTCCTTGTACCTGTTTGTCTCCGCGAAGAAGTTCTACAGGCTTCACACGACGAGCCGAAAGCTGGGCATCTCGGGTTTACTCGCACCCTCCGCCGCATTCAAGACGAGTATTACTGGCCCCGACTGTCTGCCGATGTCGCACACTCTGTGAAATCCTGCCGAGATTGTCCGCGACGAACGACCCCTCCCACACAACCTAGCAAGATTTCTGAACCCATTGAGCCTCCCTCAAGGGCATTTCAGCAGATCTGCATAGACTTGCTTGGCCCTTTTCCAAAGTCAACGGCTTGAAATAAGTGCATCATCATAGCGACCGACTACCTGACCCGCTACGCCGAGGCGAAAGCCCTACCGAACAAAACAGCAGCAGAAGTCGCCAAATTTTTCGTGCAGTGCATTCTTCTTCGACACGGCGCCCCCGATGTGCTCATCACAGACAGAGGAACAGCATTCACGGCGGAACTAACGCAAGCCATCCTGCGTTACAGCCAAACCAGCCACCAGAGGACAACTTCGTACCATCCGCAGGCCAACGGACTGACCGAGCGCCTGAACAAAACCGTCGCCGATATGCTCCCCATGTATGTCGATGCCGAACACAAAACATGGGATGTCATCCTGCCTTACGTCGTCTTCGCCTATAACACTGCAGTGCTGGAGACCACCCAGATGACGCCTTTTAGGCTCGTCCATGGCAGGGAAGCCACTACCACGCTAGACGCCATGCTGCACAACGTTAAAGAAGAAGAGAACGTCGACGTTGCCGCCTACCTTCAACACGCAGAAGAAGCTCGAAGGCTTGCCCGATTACTGATCAAAGATCGGCAGCGGTCCGACGCCAGACGCTACAACCTACGAAGACGCAACGCGGAATAGAAGACAGGAGACCAAGTCTGGGTGTGGACGCCAATTCGCCGCCGTGGATTGAGTGAAAAGCTTTTGCGCCGCTATTTCGGCCCGTACAAGGTTCTTCGTCGGCTAAGTGAACTGGAATATGAAGTCATCCCTGACGCAAGGATTGCATTCCAGCGACGCCGCGTATGACCAGAAGTTGTTCATGTAGTCCGTCTGAAGCCGTATTATGCGCGCTAAAGGCCGCTGCATTTCCATACTCTATTTTCGCCAGATCCGTTTTATATCTTACTACTCGCATTATTTGTTTTAATGAATCGGGTCGATGCTTCTTTGAGAGGGGAGTAATGCCGCGAACGTTTGCAGCGTTTGTTCATTCTTCAAATCTGCCGCCACACAACTTTATCGCTTTGCGACGCAAGACGCGACTAGAATTATCTCGTTTGATCGCAGCCTGGCAGCGCTGATTCTACGTTGTTCCGGAATGTTCTAGTAACTTTGTACGCTTTATCTCAAAAGTTCGCTATCAGCTTCAAATTGAGCACGGCTGACAACGGCGGGCATTCTGTTGGACTACCGCCGAGCACGCTTGTCGCTTCGCCGCCGCAGAGTGATTCAGTTCATTTTGGGTGCAAGTCAGCCCAATAAACAGTTTTCTTTTAAACGACCATTTTGTCCGTCTTCATCGCTGCTTCTAATGCCGTCACCACTACGTGACAATATGAACACGATGATGTAGGTCATCCTCTTAAAAATGCATACCATATTTTTATCATCATAAATATGTAACACAATTTAATATAAACTGGCCTGCTCATATAAATTTACTGCACAGAAGTACTGTTTAGGAAGCCACAGCATTTTATTTCACACTCAGCATTGTAACAGCTACAATGAAATCATTATAGTGAACTAGAATCTATTACAGTGGCTCGACCGGGAGGGCGCGTCTGCCTTTCCGGCAGCCCGTTACGCTATGGAAAGCCTCCAGAAGCGCTGCTGCCCTCTTTCATACTGCAGCTTGGCAGCTGAGCCCAATCGGCATCACAGAGCACTTATCGGCAATAGTCTTTAATGAATGCTTTCGCCTGTTGGAATTGCGTTCGAACAGTGTACTTCATATCCTGGGCCACATTAAAAGAGATTAGAAGATAGAGCATGATGCCAAGAACACTACAAGCAAGTTGAAGCTGGGGTTGCAGATTTTTATGCCACAGTACGCTTGCATTTTTTACGAAAAGCGTAAGCCACACTAGCACCGAAAGTTTTAAAAACGCGCAGCTGAAATTTTGCCTACTTGGTGTTCTTTTATTAAACCAGACTTCAGCCCTTTTTTCGCTTCCTTGATTTCTTTGGTGTGCCATGAGTAGAGCACTGCATTTAAATTGGTTTGGTTGGTTTATAGGGGTTTAACGTCCCAAAGCAACTCAGGCTATGAGAGACGCCGTAGTGAAGGGCTCCGGAAATTTCGACCACCTGGGGTTCTTTAACGTGCACTGACATCGCACAGTACGCGGGCCTATAGAATTTCGCCTCCATCGAAATTCGACCGCCGCGGCCGGGATCGAACCCGCGTCTTTCGGGCCGGCAGCCGAGCGCCATAACCACTCTGCCACCGAGCGGCTGCATTTAAATTGAACTGCATGTGAAAATTTTTGGTACAGTCAGACATCTGACTCAACAATTACGCGAAAGCAGTTGGATTTACCCTCGATGAAAACTTAGATGCTTAGTTTGGTTTTGGTTTATAGGGTTTAACGTCCCAAAGCAACTCACGCTATGAGGAACGCCGTAGGGGACAGCTCCGGAAATTTCGACCACCTTGGGTTCTTTAACATGCGATTACTCAGATGCTTTTACTCTAATGAATGTTTTTACTACATGCTGAGACATCACACACAAAAAATAATTGCGACGGGTGGGGGGGGGGGGGGAGTTATGCTTACTCTGCTTTAGCAGCAGCAAAAGGTGCTAAATTATTTGTAAAAACAGACTGTCTACATCATCAGACACATTTTAATATGAAGAGTGTTTAAAATTTAGCTTGATAGACTTCTAAAAATATGGAGTTGAATCCCTCTACAACGAAATTGACGGGGCACGCGAGAAATTTCGTTGTCGCGAAATTTCGCTGTCGAGAAATTAACCAAAAATGCAAGGCAAAAACTCCAGAAAAACATAGTTTTATTGCCAGAAATTTGTGAGCTTAGCCTGCTTGCGTTTCACTGCCAGCGGCGGCGTCACGCGACTCTCGCACTCTGTTAACAGCGACATCGCAACGTCGTCATCGTGTGTGCCAGGGAATTTTCTAATAACGTCGAAGGCATTCAGTACCTGCGATGAGGCTGCGGGGGCGTTAACTCTTGAGCGGTATCATCTTCATGATCAGACGGCTTTTCCGGCTCGCGAACAATTTTGATGATGTCTTCATCGCTTCGTTCCTCGTGGACAATCACGTCCGCATCAGCGTCGACCAAATCGTCCAGCGCTATGACAGCAGGAACGTTTCCAGCTTCCTGGAGTGATTTCCAAGCAACGTCAAACCCCAGAGTCAATGGCGATGGTACACTTTCCGCGGCTGCAGTCGTGCTGGTCGCCTTGCTGTCGACAAACCCGGCGTGCTTGAAGCAGTTGCGGATCACGCTACACCGTGTTGCTCTCCATGCCACAACCATCATTTCTAAAGCCATGAAAAGATCGACTTTCGTCTCCCTACCAGTGTTGGTGTTCAGGTGAAGCCGCTGAATCAACCTCTCCCGGTAGGAAGACTTCATGCTCCGGATGGTGTTTTGGTCCAGGGGTTGAATGACTGAGGTACAGTTCGGCGGGAAGAACTTCAGCTCGACATTCGACAGCTTGACGTCGCCAATGCGGCGCGCTGAACAATTGCCCAAGAGCAAACAAACCTTTCGATTTTGTCTGCTCATGTCGAGGTCAAGTGCCACCACCCAGTCAACTAAAATGGTACTGGTCATCCACGACCAGCTGTTTGCCACGTACTTGACAGGTAGGCTCCTGTTCCCCTTGAAGCAACTTGGTTTTGCACTTTTGCCAATAACTAACGCCGGGCGTTTGTCAGACCCATCCACATTTGTGCACAGCAGCACAGTCACTCGTTTGTTGCTATGTTTGCCTCCGTGGCAACGCTGCCTTTTAAAATCAAGCGTATTCGCTGGCAGCATCTCATAGAAAAGGCCCGTCTCGTCTGCGTTATAAATATCAGATGGAGCGTAACTGCTAATTATGCCAGTCATGGTGTCCACCGCCCATGCTGATGCACCGTCAACGTCCGCAGATGCCTATTCTCCGCAGAAAACTATGCCGACGATGTTATGCCTTTCTTTAAAGCGATTCAGCCATAGTATGCTTACCCTAAAGTCGTTCATCCCTAGCAAACAAGCATAATTAGGGGCCTTCTGCTGTACAATTTTACGCTCAGGTGCATGTTTGTTGCTCGCGTATCGACGAACCAAGCATAGACAGCCTTGTCGAGCTCTTCATAATTTGGTTGCGTCACTTTCTTGTGCTGCGCTGAAGTGCCCGATGGAAGTGCCTTCCAAATGCTGTCCTTTTCTTCAAAATCCTCGATAGCGAACTCGGCACGATGCCAAAATCGGCGGCAATAATTGTCTTCTTCCCGCTTTCCGCTTCGGCGATAATTCTATCGTTTTCTTCTAGCGAAATAAACTCCCGCTTCTTCGTTGGCGGTGACATGGCAGAGGCGATCGACGAGATCATACTGAAGCGAGAGATCGACGATCAACACACACCGACACACGAGAATATGGCGGCAAGGCTGCGGAGACGCCGGCGAAAGGAGGCTGGCGACTGTATTTGGATTCGTCTTTGGCCCTCGTACGGCCGGCGGCCGTCGCACGGCGCCAACAAGTCCCCTCGCTGCTTCCCTATGACGAATAAACGACTCCCAACAATTTTTGTGAATAAAGAATACATGAAAATGTAATAAACATACATTGCGTGCATTATTCATCTACTCCAAGCCACTGCTTTAGCAGGGAATAATCTCGTACAGCACCCAACTTTTGAAGAAAGGCGGGCGACTGACTGGTGAAGGCTCGCGAAAAATTTGTAGAAGCGAATGCGTGCTCACAAAGTAATTCGTTTTCGAGGGAATTTTAATACATTAACTCCTATGGGGATGGCGCGGAGAATGAAAAATACTTCGTTGCGGCGAAAATTTTGGTGAAGCGGCATTCGTTGTGCCGGGATTCAACTGTATCTGCACTGAGGGCTGAATGGTGCGTGTGCGTACTGAGTGATGTCAGTGCACGTTAAGAAACCCCGGTGCTCAAAATTTCCGGACCCCTTCACTATGGCGTCCCTTATAGTCTAGTCGCTTTGAAACGTCAAGCCCTATGAAGCATAAACCATAAGGTTCAAATAAAAGAAAAATGTTTTCGCTAATAAAACTACCATACAAAACAAAGACCAAACATTTAACTTCACAGTGCTTCTAAAAAATCCCTGCCTGATTGCAAGTTTACATGACGTCAAATAAACATTAGAGGCAGTACTCACGCTTTCTCGGTTCCACGTTACGGCAGCGAGTACGCTCGATGCTTAAACATTGCGCTGAAATGGTCATATATTTAGAACTTTAGATGCATATTCTATCGCTTCTGACAGCTGGGTGATTATATGAGAGATCAAACTGCCTAAATAATTTGTTTTTAATTCTCTCAATTATTTTACTTATTATGCGCACATTACTCAGTAGGGCAACAGTGAATTTTGCAACTTGCAATAAAACCTCCAGCAAGGAAAGATTAGACGAAGAGGAATTGTACTGGTGCACAAAATCAGCAAGAGTGTAGAACTGATTAATACAATAGTTACAAAGACGATGTAGTACGCTGAAACCTGGAGAGGTTATTTCGAGGTGCACTTTACCATTCTGCAGCCACGTTTAAGTGTCACAAACAATTTGCGGAGAACGAGAAAAAATTAGCGAAAACAAACTGCGAAACTTTTTTACGTAACTTCTAGAGTTCACGGTTAACATTCCAAGATTGCTAAGATTAGCGGATGGACCAAAAACTTACTCAACAAACACAGCTCGAGCAAGAAAAGGAGCAGTTGGAGGCAATTCTTAGAAAAGCATACAAATGCCCTCTCGGACTGCCGGTCAGCACTTCGACGGAGAAATTCCTTAAACTGGGCATAAACAACACAGTACAAGAACATATCGAGGCCCACCTTATCGCGCAGAAAACAAGACTGATGCTGTCCGCAACAGGCTGAAACACGCTGCGGTTGCTGGGCATGAGGGACGCTTTGAAAGAAATCAATAGCACAGCGAGCGTTCCAAATGAAATCAGGAGGATCATTGAGATCAGTCCGATTCCAAAAAACATGTATCCAGATATACATAAGGCGAGAAGAAAGGCAAGATCTGAATTCCATGAAAGAAGCTTCGCCGGGGCAAAAGACGTATTATATGTTGACGCAACAACATACAGACACCGATATGGCTCGGTAGCCAGCGTGGTGGATCACCAGCTCAGGGAAATCAACTGCGCTTCGATAAAAACCAACAACATACTCGAGGCTGAGGAAGCAGCAATTGCACTCGCCGTCACCCAGCAGAGTGACGACCCCCATGCAAACATTATTACAGACTCGCAAGAGGCGTGCAGAAGATACAGCAGTGGACGCATATCCACTGCAGCCATTCACATACTCAAGGCGAGGACAATCACTTTTACGAGATGCTTCATCACGTGGACACCAGGCCATGAGGCTGTCAAAGGGAACCAATGTGCGGACGCCAATGCTCGAGCATACGCCAACCGGGAGGCGCGCACCGAAGGGGAACTGGACGCAGTCACTAGACGGTATGGAGCCATCTTAGAACACCAACGAGCCCTCCGGAGGACCTACCCGCCTCCCCACAAAGACCTTAGTAAACAGCAGTCGGTTGCCTGGAGACAACTACAGACTAATACATACCCCAATCTGAGTTTACTCAGCAAAATCTATCCATACACTTATGAAAAGAAATGCCCGCTATGCGGTGAACACGCAATGCTTTACCACGTTACATGGGCCTGTCAGAAAATGCAGGCAGCGCCGATAAACAACACACCTACACCGGAGCAGTGGGAGGCTGCGCTGTCTAGCTCGAAGCCTGAAGAGCAGCTTAAGCTGATCGACAGGGCTCGCAAGACTGCAAAGGCCACTGGGGCCCTGGACTGAGGGCTCCACCTACGCTGCGAGAAATAACCCTTATACAATAAAGTTTTTCATTCATTCAACAAGGATATCTGAATGACACAACAGCTGGAGATGTGAGCCTGTTATGGGAATGCCTGTCCATTGTAGTAATGTTACGGCAATTATAACGTATATCATGTGTGAGAATATGATCAAAGCGCAAGCACCACTTTGGGGTTCTTTTCTCAGAAAGGAGTGCAAGCGTCCCATGAGGTTTACTACATACTAGCATGGACAAAAGAATTTTTGACTCACCGTTCCCAATCAGTCGTCATTAATAATCAAATGTCTAACTTATTACCAGTTTCCTCAGGGGTGCCCCAAGGATCCGTCCTAGGGCCTCTTTTGTTTCTAATTTATATTAACGACCTACCTCAGAAATTAGATTGCCATATTCGGATGTTTGCCGACGATTGCGTTATTTACAAAACAGTTACTGACTCCGTTAACCAGCAATCCCTACAAGATAACCTAAATCTGGTACAAAACTGGTGCAACGACTGGCTAATAACACTTAATATATACAAATGCAAGTATACATCTTTCAACCGTAGCAGTAATCCTCTCCTGTTCTCCTACTCTATCTCTAACGTTCCTATCGACCCTGTCCAATCATATAAATATCTCGGTGTTCATCTTAGTCATGACCTCACGTGGAATAGCCATATCGCGAACAATATTTCATCTGCTAACAAAACGCTTGGCTTCTTAAAGCGTCTTCTCCACTCTGCCCCCCAGCATGTTAAGCTACTCGCATACAAATCACTAGTTCGATCAAAATTAGAATACGCATCGCCCATCTGGTCTCCGAAACAAGTATACGTTACTAACTCACTTGAATCAGTTCAAAATAGGGCAACTAGATTCATTCATTCCTCATACTCTTTTGATATCAGCATATCAGCTCTGAAATCGCAGTCCAATCTACCTACTCTTGCACTTCGTCGCCACATTGCTAGTTTATCCCTATTTCATAAATTCTTTTATTCCGAGCTATCACAGGAACCCTATATCTGCCCTCCCCCACCGCGCTTTTCTCTTCGCACCGGACATCAGCAGCAGGTATCTCGGCCACGAGCACGCACAACAACTTTTTCTTCATCATTCTTTCCCCGGACTGCTAGCGACTGGAACGGCCTTCCCCATGAACTTGCTGCCATCACATGCCAAACTATGTTTCTTAACCAAATTACGCGTTTGCTTGCATCATGATAATCATTTTTCTTTGTATAACTCGTTCAAGTTTTGTGTACTTTCTGTTGTTAATCTATATGTGTCCGACCCCTTATGTAATACCCTCACGCGAGGGTCTTTAAGGAAATAAAGTGAAATAAAGTGAACATACTTGAGTTGAGAACCTTGCGTTGAAGCTGACATCTAGTTCTGATCGTTTCCAATACATTTTTGCGGATTCGAATTTTGTTAGTGAAATAACCTAACTTACAGATGACACGAGGTGAAATGATATGCTGTGACGTTTCAAACGTAGGGTAGTCAGAATTGAGTTTTTTTTTATAATAGCTTTCTCACGGTTAACACCAAGCTATCCCTGTTTTAACAATGTGGCTCCACTTGACCATGCAAGATAAAGTCATTTCTGCTAGAACGCTTCTCTAGGTTGTTGTTCTTCATTTAAACCTTTTACAGCGCTAGCGAGCGACCGAAATTGATTATATAGTTTGGAATGGCACGCACTCCGAATGTAAGGTGGAAGAGAAGCTTACTGGAGCGAAGTATTAGCGATCTTTGAGCCTCAAAGCGCTAGTCGACAGACCGATGAACTGATATATTCTCAGCGACGTCCTGCGCCATCTTCTCGTGGTTAGCAAGCACTTCAGCGGACATGTCAGCAACAGAGAGTAGGGCCTTGGTATCGTTGTCACTGCTGCTGCAGTAGTCTTCGAGTGAATAGGGACCGAAGGGCCAGTGGACCGTGTACTGGTCTTTTTCTTACTTCCGGTAACCGTCTTGCTTCTATTAGTGTCGGTGTCCCAACTGATCTAGGCTAGTATTAATAGAATGCACTAATTTTGAGCACAAAGAGAAAAACACGGAACAGCAACCTTGGCAGTGTTGGCGATAAAGCAGGTGTAAAAAACGGTCGCCTGAACGAGTGCGGTGCACTTAGATTCATCAGGCTATGTAAAGGTGCTGACAAAAGTAATGAAGCACGCTGTTGCGGTCTAACATTTTTCACGCATTGCCCAATTGAAACTCGGAGCTGCTGTATGTAGGGGCTGGAGGCGGTTGCGAGAGCACTTTCTTACGGGCAAGTAATGTTTCTTCATGTCGATAAGGAAGGCATGATTGCAATTAAAACAGAACAGCGAGCTCCGTTTGCATACAGCCGCACCTGTACTTCCACAAAAAGCAGCCACTTGATTACCATGCTGCAAGCTGTGCTGCCACCTTGCCCCATGAAGGGAGGCATCGGGGAAAGAACGCTTATGTTCAGTGATGTTGACATCGCGGAGTAGTGTTTGTCGGCAAGGAGACGGCATAAAGAGGCGTAGTCGAAGAAGGTGGGTTCTGTAGCAAGGGCCGAGACATTCACAGACATGGAATGTTTGTGTACCATGCGCGAGATAGGATAGCTTGTCGACTACGTGGCCGTTTTCTTCCCGTGCCGGCTAAAAGTCGATCAAGTAGACAACACCAGGTGAAGTATCGCATTCTTGCCTAGAACGGGATCAGATCAAGAAGCAGCCGAAGGCCTGCACAAGAAACAAACAGTTGATGCCCATGGTGTAATCGGGCTGATACCTCGCTCAGTCATCCTGATCTTAGTTTTCAAAGCCGGCGGAAGGTAAGCTTTCAATCGAAGCTACAGATAACAAACGCAAACAAGAACAGTTAAGGTACGAATGGGTGCAGAAGAAAGTGTAAAGTTTTGTCTTTGGGGTGGGCATTTCATAAACCAAACCTAATCTATGGAGATGGCTCTAAACGGTTGAGAAAGCAGCCGGCGCTGAAGGAGCTGCTTGAAGCACACCGTTACAGTGCTAAAGCAGTTAGTGACCTCCCCGCTCAATAACTCTGTAACACTAAATGCAACCAGTCGAAAGCGCCACATCCTTTGGTGTGCAACTGTGTTTGGGAGATTTACAAAAAACGATTAGAAAAACGTCAATTTGAGCTAGGTGTTGAATACTGTTTGACACATAAAACTATAGCGGCAAATGAAGACAACCACCTACTTCAGGCTTGTGGTTGTCTCCCTTTAGAGCTATGACTTTCTGTCTCAAATATTACAAAAACGCCGGAGTGCTTTACGGTGTAATTTACTGAACCCAGTTGCTCAAAACTATGGCGGTGTCCTTCACTGTTTAATATGGAAGGGTGAGCTTAATAAGGTAAAAATTGTAACTACCACGATACCGGTAATAGGTATCTTGTAACTATATGTATAGCCGCACGCGCTCTGTCCGTAGTAGAAGTTCCGGCTAACGTTGTTCTCACAAGCGTTGAAGCAAATTACAAAGAGCCGCGCTGTGCAGGCACTGCGTGGGAATAATAGCTTAGAGATGCAAGCGGTAGGAATGAGCTGATTGACGTGAGAGACATGAAATGCTTCTGTTATCACTAAAATTATCAGTACAATTCGCTAGTAGCCGATTTTCGAATATTTTGGCAAAGCTAAAAACTTTATGTGTATTGAAATTCACTCTCACCGAAGTGCGTATTTATGTGTGATGGTGTCTTAAGGAGGTCTTAAATGACACATATTCGTGTAGATGGCTCCTCCAGGCGTTCTTCATATTCTGTGTATTTGAACGCAACTGTATATTGCCACACACGTAAGTTCACAATGAATGGCATGCAACCTTGTTTTCTCCGAACCGCTGAAACTTGCGTGCTGCGTGGTACACAAAGTGCATGCGGGAACAGAAAAATTTGCGCTGGCGGCATGAGAAAAACGTTCTTGGAACCTGGCTTTAGATGCAAGTATTTGTACCGACAATTTTTCAGGTAGCTACAAGATCACTGCACCGGTAGGGCTTTTTGATAACGACCACATTGCTTTAATTTATTGCACTGCCAACCGGATGGTAGCGCAATACTTTGAACTTAATACTTTCACTAATGTGTGCTGATATGCAACTTCGGAATACTTGAAATCTTCCTTCCACTGATACAGCCTATATGCAAAGGAGAACAGAGAAAAAGACAGGTTGTTTGGTTTGTGTATTTGGAAAGTTCAGTCTGTGGAAGCCATTTTTGCCTATGCCCAATTAGTCTTTTTATTTTAAGCAACCATAGCCTACACGCCTCCAGCCGACATTAAAGATTGCTGAGATAATATGCGTGGGTGAATAGAGATCAGTAGACAAAACATATTTTTTGACTTAGCAAACACGAAGGGTATGACCTCCGCGAGGCACAATAATTCAAATCACTGATTCTTAAATTTTCCCCTAGTTGACAAAAGTCGGGGAAGTGGTACCGCACGTAGTGACGACACTGTTATGCTGAAATCAGGAAGCAACACCCCTGCAAGCTCTAAACAAGAGGCCCCATCAGATACGGGTGTGAGCGAAGAATGGTGGTGAAGAACACTGCTTGGCTGTACATTCAAGAGTGTGTAGTCATTTAGGAACAGTGTTATGAAAAGTGTGTTCAACCTTCTCTCCTTGTCTCACTGGCTGGACATGCACGGCTGCTGCCGCCAAATGGAGCATAGGCAGAAAGTATAACCTTAACCCCCGCTGACTGAACAGTCGACCTTACAGCCTGGGATCATGCTACGCCCTCTAAATAGCTTGTCACAGAGACTGATATTCATAAACTGCAGCAAGGTTCAGGGTATCTCAGCGCATCAGCACCAAAGGTATTTGTTTCAGTATTGCGCATGTCACTGCTCATTTGTCGTCGGCTTGTTGCTGGGCTCGGCTGACTAGTAATGACATGATGCTTGCCATTTGAGCCATAGTTCTTCAAAAGATTGCTAGTTTTTCAAGATCCCCAATGCGCAAATTTGGTTTCAGGTCTGCGCCTTTAATTTATTTTGCTCGCACTGGCTTCTGCGTCAGCAGAAACTTGTAATGGGTGTACCATCAGCGTCATTGAATAATGAAGTAGTAGGAAAAAAGTTTCAGTTTATTATATTCTGCCGTGCTGGCAGAGATGACAGAGGGAGGCTTCTCTGATTGTGGCTAGATTTCGTTCTACTTCTGGACTAAGCGATGTTTACAACTTTTAATGCTAGAGCACGCATGACAAGAAAAGTTCCAAAAGAGACCTTTCCCCAATGTAACCGCGAGACTGCTGTGAGTGGTTAACGTATCCCAGTAATTACTTTGGAAATTTCTGCTCTTCGAAGTCTCATTTTTTTTAAGAGTGGGGGGGCGGGAGGTCGGCCAATAATTTCGGTTGTTTCCATTCATTAGGTATTCCAAGCATCGCCGTCAACATTGCTGTTAGGTCACAGTACCCTGTCAAGCACTGGTGAGTGTCTTTGGTCCCCGGCTCTATGTGTTTTCTGTGAAGTAACACGAAAAATGTTTTAATAAACGCGAACTCAGCAAACTCACTAAAAGCCGCCTGCACTTGAATATGCCCATTCTGTGAGAATTTTGCCAAACTGAAGCAAGCTGCAGCTGCTTTGAAATCAAAAGCAAGCGGTCAGATTCAGAAATTTTATTAATTGTTCTGTCTTTCAACCTTAAAGCCCGCAATATAAGAAAAATATCAAGGAAGAGAAGCCCACTGCCAATAATTAAAGCAGTGAAACCTGTTTTCTGTCTTATATTTCCTGGTAGAGTTTCTAGTTCAAAAAATGGCTAAGTGTCAGAGAGTGTGAAAATATAGTATAAGCAGAGATGCCCTGGCCCTTGGCATCCCTTGGCCCTGTTTGTCATAGTTCACGCAGTGCTTGAAAAAGTATCGACGTTTTATGCGCTATTTACATCTTCTGCACTCATCATCGTCAGCCTGACTACGCCCACTGCAGGGCAAAGGCCTCTACTATGTGTCTCCAATTAGCCCTGTTCTTTGCCAGCTGCTCCCACCGTATCCCTGCAAAGTACTTAATCTCATCCGCCCACCTAACATTCTGACGCCCTCTACAAGGCTTGTCTTATCTTGGAATCCTTTCCATTACCATAAAAGACGAGAGGTTATCTTGATTTTGCATTACATGCCCTGACAATTCCCATTTCTTCCTCTTGATTTCGACTAGGATGCCATTAACACGCTTTTGTTCCCTCACAAAGAGTGTAGAGGTCAACATGAGGAGGCCCAGCTCAGGGGTGTAATCGCCCCTCCCCCCTCCATATACAGTATCACCCGTCATAATTTGAGCCAGGGGTGCCAGGAAGGAATGCCCGAGTTCAAAGCTCGCCCGAGCTTTACCCTAGTTTTTAAGGTGGCAGTAAGCGAACGAAAAGAGCGCTGTGGAAAGTCCGTAGGCTGCATACAATAAAATGTCGAGATAAAGGCACGTAAGCCGACATGAGCGCATCTGTTCGCGCCGGTTCCACACTTCAAACAATGTCGAATGAAGCGCCGCCTTTAGTTATCAACGCAGTATCAGGAATCCCAATATAGTGAAGTCTCCGCTATCTCCATATTCCTCGGAACCTGTTTGGCAGGCCTTTTTGGGGCGCCTCAAGAGCATGTCTCATCTTTGTGTCTTCATCTGTCTATGCAGTGTGGAAGGCGAATAGCTCGCACTAGGTGCACCTTTGTGTCAACCCTTTCTCTCATTTTGAATACAGTAAAACATGGCATTTATTACCAAGAACCTGTTATTTAGTTACACAGCTGTCTTTTTTTATTTTTAATGGAATAAATCAATATGAAGAGCCGCTCGAGGCAATTACCAAAATTCTTCCGTGAGTGGCGATAGTGAGGCGACTGCTTCCAGGATAGCTTGCAAACGGACTAGGGCGGCGGCCGAACATGCCAAGCACACAAGGGAGGTGCAACGCTCACGTGCCGCCGGAGGTGCGGCTATGCCATTCCCGCTGGCTGCCTTTGAATGAGAAGACTGGGCGACTACTACACGCTGAATGTATTTTATTTGTCTACCAGTGCAAGAATTGCGCGGTGTATTAGAACATGTGTCGCTAAAGAAATGATATTCGGGTACTAGCTGTAAGAAACAAGTGTGCATTCTTGACACTAAATATATAAGTTCGATCGAACAAAAAATCCTCCGCCAGCGCTGCCTCAATGCTCAACCTAAGAACTTTAGATGCGCGAGTTTCAAGTTTTTACATCGATCTGCTGTGTAAACGTGGAGAAAACCAAATCTAAACATGCGCGCATTTTTCCTTTCCGGCAACAAATCTTCTAAGACACAATCAGCGCCATCTACCCCATGAGTTTTACACTACTTTTGCGATTTAAAGCCACCTTCGCTTTGCCAGTATATTTCCTCGTAATATCAGTTGATAAATTTTCCAAACATGTGCATCACAAAACGACGAATCGCTTGACAACATCCGGAATCCTCTGCGACAAACGGCTTGGGCGTAACGGCTGTCTGAAGGTCCTGCGAATGCACGGTACGGGGGCGGAAAGGTCGTCGTTGCGAATCCCTCACATATTCTGGGCTTCATCTGAATGACTAATTGTATCCTCAGGAAGACGCCAAGTGATTTGACCCGACTTCGAACATTATGCGTCTTAGTGGTGGCCCCCAAAAGGTGGTCCCGGCGGGGCCCCACTTCGATGGCAGCTATACTGCCTTATTTATATATATATATATATATATATATATATATATATATATATATGTATATATATATATATATATATATATATTGTCACGAGGTGGTGACGGGAACTCCGCCGGGGTCATGTAGCACCGACTGGGGTCCGGTCTTGAGGAAGGCACAGAGCAGCTCGTAAGAGAATACTATAATAGGCTGGCTTAGGCCCACTAATAACAGCTCTGAAAACTCAGCGGCGGCGATAGCAGCGAACGTGCTCGGCGGTCGTCGACTAACAGAATGCCCCCCGCTCTTAGCCGTGCTCGATTTTAAAGGCGGCAAGGAAAGTTCCAGAACATAGCAGGCACACTTGCGCGAGGCTAGGAAAAAATCGAGATAACTCTGGTCGCGTCTCGCGTCCCAGAAAATTGATAATGCGGCGTGCCTGCCGCGATAAGAAGATCAGACAAAAAGCAAGCTTCGCGGCATTACTCCCCCCTTAAAGAAGCATCGACCCGATGCTTAAAAACAGGGATAACGGACATAAAGATACAGAGCATACAAAATAAATACTCATAATGTAAACACAAAGAGTCATTAGCGCGAATAGTAAGGCTTCAGACGGGCGGCGTGGACAACTTCTGAGCGTGTGCGGCATCTCTGGGATGCTGTAGCTCCGTCAGGGACGACTTCATAGTCCAGATTACCCAGTCTGCGAAGAATCCTGTACGGGCCGAAATAGCGGCGCAGAAGTTTTTCACTCAGTCCGCGGTGGCGAATCGGCGTCCAAACCCGAACTCTATCGCCTGGCTTGTATTGCACTGCGCGTCTTCGAAGATTGTAGCGTCGGGCGTCGGTGCGCTGCTGGTCTTGCATTCTCTCACGGGCAAGTCGTCGAGCTTGTTCTGCGCGCTGCAGGTAGGCAGCGACGTCGAGGTTACTTTCGTCGGTAACGTCGGGCAGCATGGCGTCGAGTGTGGTCGTGGCCTCCCTCCCGTGGACGAGACTAAATGGTGTCATTTGGGTGGTCTCTTGCACAGCGGTGTTGTAGGCGAACACCACATAGGGAAGAATGACGTCCCATGTCTTGTGTTCTGCGTCTACGTACATAGAAAGCATATCGGCGATGGTCTTGTTGAGGCGTACTGTAAGCACGTTTGTCTGCGGATGGTACGCAGTTGTTCTCCGGTGACTTGTATGGCTCTGCTGCAGAATGGCCTGGGTTAGCTCCGCCGTGAACGCTGTCCCCCTGTCTGTTATCAGTATTTCGGGGGCGCCGTGTCGTAAAAGAATGGATTCGACGAAGAATTTGGCGACTTCTGCTGCTGTGCCGTTCGGGAGGGCCTTTGCTTCGGCGTACCTGGTGAGATAATCGGTCGCCACAATAATCCACTTGTTGCCCGTCGTTCATGTTGGGAAGGGGCCAAGTAGGTCCATACCGACCTCCTGGGAAGATCTTGATGGCGGTCGAATCGGCTGCAGGAACCCTGCTGGTCTTTTCGGTGGCGTTTTCCGGCGTTGGCATTCACGACAACTCTTAACGTAGTGCGCGACGTCGGAGGATAGACGAGGCCAGTAATATCTCTCTTGGATTCGGCGGAGGGTGCGAGTAAACCCGAGGTGGCCAGCCATTGGTTCGTCATGCGAAGCCTGCAGAATTTCCTCCCGAAGGCTCTTCGGGACGACGAGAAGGTAGGCGGCCTTGTTCGGTGAGAAATTCTTCTTCACGACGATTCCCTGTTGCAGACAGTAGGACGATGGTCCACGCCTGAAGAGGGCAGGAGGTGAAGGAGACTTCCCCTCAAGATACTCGTGCAGGCGCTGTAGGTCAGGATCAGATTGCTGCTGTCGTGCGAAGTCGCAGGAACTTAGCAGTCCAAGGAAAGCGTCGTCGTCATCGTCTTTTGGCGGCGTGTCGACAGGGGCTTGTGACAGGCAGTCAGCGTCGGAGTGCTTTCGCCCAGACTTGTAGACCACCGTGACGTCGAATTCTTGGAGGCGCAAGCTCCATCGAGCGAGACTGCCAGAGGGGTCCTTCAAGTTAGCCAGCCAGCACAATGCATGGTGGTCGCTCACAACCTTGAACGGGCGTCCATACAAGTAGAGACGGAACTTCGATGTAGCCCAGACGATCGCAAGGCACTCCTTTTCAGTGGTCGAATAGTTCGCTTCTGCTTTCGACAATGAACGACTTGCATATGCTATTACTTTTTCGACTCCTTCGTTTCTCTGGACGAGCACGGCGCCTAGACCAAAGCTGCTTGCGTCGGTATGGATTTCTGCCTCGGCGTTTTCGTCAAAGTGCCCTAGCACCGGTGGAGACTGCAGGAGACGCTGAAGTTCGTTGAAGGCTTCCGCTTGTGCCGAATTTCATGTGAATGGTACGTCTGCCTTGGAGAGCTTGGTCAGAGGTTCCGCGACGCGCGAAAAATTCCGCACAAAGCGTCTGTAATAAGCACACAATCCCAGAAATCTGCGGACCGCCTTCTTGTCATGAGGCTGCGCGAAATTGGCAATGGCGGCTGTCTTCTGCGGGTCGGGGCGCACGCCGTCCTTTGCTGATGATGTGGCCGAGAAACAATAGTTCGTGGTAGGCAAACCGGCACTTTTCAGGCTTCAGGGTATGTCCGGATAACTTGCTTGCGTCGAGTACTGCCTTCAGCCTCCGGAGGTGTTCCTCGAAGCTCGCTGCGAAGACTACAACGTCGTCTAGATAGACGAGACAGGTTTGCCACTTGAGGCCTGCCAACACTGTGTCCACTACCCTTTGGAAAGTTGCGGGTGCGGAGCAAAGCCCAAATGGCATGACTGAACTCGTACAGTCCGTCCGGTGTGATGAAGGCAGTCTTTTCCCGGTCTCTTTCGTCGACTTCAATCTGCCAATATCCACTCTTGAGATCCATCGACGAGAAATACTTGGCGTGGCAGAGCCTGTCCAGAGTGTCGTCGATCCTCGGGAGGGGGTAGACGTCTTTTTTCGTAATCTTGTTCAGTCGCCGATAATCGACGCAGAATCGAAGAGCACCGTCTTTCTTTCTCATTAGAACGACCGGTGCCGCCCATGGGCTCTTCGAAGGTTGGATGACGTCGTCGCGAAGCACTTCCTCTACTTGGTCCCGGATGGCCTGTCGTTCTCGCGGCGACACACGGTAAGGGCTTTGGCGGAGAGGTCTGGTGTGTTCGTCGGTTATAATTCGATGTTTGGCTATCGTCGTTTGTCGCACCTTTGATGACGAGGCGAAACATTCGCTGTAACCTTGAAGAAGAAGGGTGATTTTCTCTTGTCGGTCCCGGGGTAATGCTGGGTTGATGTCGAACGTGGGAGCATGGTCTTGCTTTAGGCCGTCATTTGCAGGTTCGTCGGAGATGATGAAGGCGTCCAGTAAATCAGCTGCTTCGTCCAAGAACGCAATTGTAGTGCCTCTGTTGAGGTGTCGGTATTCTTCGCTGAAGTTCGTGACCAGTACTTCGGCTTTTCCATGCCGCAAATGAGCGATGCCTCTTGCGACGTCAAGTCGTCTGTCTAAGAGCAACTGCGTGTTTCCCTCGATGATGCCTTCTGCGTCTTCGAAATTTCTTGCACAGACGGGGACGATGACGCTGGACCGGGTTGGGATGGTTAGTTCTTCATCGAGAACACTGAGGGCCTTTGACTGCTCTGGGGTCGTTTTCGGAGGTAAAGCTTCGGCCGTCGAAAGCGTGATGGACTTGGACTTGAGGTCGATGACTGCGCGGTGCTGTGTCAAGAAGTCCATATCCAGAATGACGTCACGGGAACATTTCTGAAGTACGACGAATACTGTCGGATATGTGTGTCCGTTGACAGTCAGTCTCGCAGTGCACCTTCCTGATGGCGTGATGAGGTGTCCGCCTGCTGTGCGTATCTGCGGGCCATCCCAAGTCGTCACTTTCTTGATCCGGTTCGGCGAAGGAACCACTCAGCACGGAATAGTCAGCTCCCGTGTCGATTAGAGCAGTAACAATTCGGCCGTCGACAGTCACCTCTAGATCGGAAGTCCTTGCTCTTGCGTTGCACGTAACTTTCGGCGTCGGGTCACGGCTTGGTCGGTGATTGCGACTGCGGCTGCAGGGGCTTATCGATGTCGGTGGCCTGGGGGTCTCTAAGTTGCGTCGTGTCGTCGTCGGTGCGGCGTCGCCGTGAGTTCTCGTCGTTGGAGGGTCTTCGTTTTTTTGCCAGGAAGCAACCTCACCTCCTAAGGTTGCTGTTTTCAGTTTCCCCTACGGGGGCTGGGGGACCTTCCTCGCACAGCCGCTGCGTAGCTGTGGCAGGGCGACGTGAAGCGCGAGGCTCGCGGCGAGGGTGAGCGGGAAAATCGGTTCGACACGTATTCGTCGCGGCGCAGGTAGTCGTCGATTTCTTGTGGATGTTGGCCGAAGCGTGGTCGTGGTGCGTCAACGGCGAATCCGCGAAGACCGATGCGTCGGAACGGGCAGTGACGCAGGACGTGACCGGCTTCACCGCAGTGGAAGCACAGCGGACGGTTGTCACGGGTTCTCCAGGTGTCACATTTCCTTGGGCCCGAACGTTGTTCGTAGGTCGGGTGGGCGGGGCCCGGAGGGCGGCGGTCCAGCACTGCTGGCTCACGTCGAATAGGGCTTGGGGTGGCACGTCGAGGCGCGGGCTTGCGTACTGCAGCGACGTAACTCATGGCTGGAGCTTGAGGTTCAGTCGTCGCAGAAGGGGAGCCAAGCGCATGGCGCACTTCTTCGCGGACGACTTCCGTCAGGCTCGCTACTTGAGGTTGTGAAGATGATGGCAGCAGCCGACGTAGTTCTTCGCGGGCGATTTCACGGATGATCTCCCGCAAGTCCCTGGTTGTAGTCGTCGTGTCCGGAAAGCTGGAGCAGACCTGCGGTGGTCGGTTGTACTGCCTTGTGCGGGCGTCCAGGGTCTTCTCAATCGTTGACGCTTCTTCGGTGAATTCGGCGACAGTCTTGGGCGGATTTCGTACGAGGCCAGCGAAAAGAGACTCCTTTACGCCCCGCATTAGATATCCGGTTTTCTTCTCCTCCGTCATATTCGGGTCAGCTCGGCGGAAAAGACGCTGCATTTCTTCGACGTACATGCTGACAGTTTCGTTTGGGTGGTGCATCCGTGAGTCCAGCAGCATCTGCGCCTTTTCCTTCCGGAGAATGTTGGTAAACGCCTTCACGACTTCAGACTTGAATAATTTCCAGGTCTTCAAGGTAGTCTCGTGGTTTTCGTACCACGTTCTTGCAGGACCGTCAAGGGAAAAGAGAACATAGCGGAGCTTCATGTCATCTTCCCACCTGTTAAATGTAGCCACGCGCTCAAAGTTGTCTATACAATCTTCCGGGTCGTCGCAAGGGTAGCCGTGGAAGGTTGGAGGCACCCGTGTCTGGTGGAGCATGACAGGGGTGGACGTCGCTGGCTCGGTCATGGTGGGCGCTGGAGCTTGTTGTCGTTGTCGAGTAGGATCGGGTAGTAATCCGTGCTGAGCTTGCAGGCCTTGAAGACGACGGCTGTGTCGTACCTCGGGATCTTCTTGGCTCTCGTTCTCTACGGTGGATCTTCCAGGTTGGGTTGGGTGCATGTACCCTGCACCTCCACCAGATGTCACGAGGTGGTGACGGGAACTCCGCCGGGGTCACGTAGCACCGACTGGGGTCCGGTCTTGAGGACGGCACAGAGCAGCTCGTAAGAGAATACTTTAATAGGCTGGCTTACGCCCACTAAGAACAGCTCTGAAAACTCAGCGGCGGCGATAGCAGCGAACGTGCTCGGCGGTCGTCGACTAACAGAATGCCCCCCGCTCTTAGCCGTGCTCAATTTTAAATGCGGCAAGGAAAGTTCCAGAACATAGTAGTCACACTTGCGCGAGGCTAGGAAAAAATCGAGATAACTCTGGTCGCGTCTCGCGTCCCAGAAAATTGATAATGCGGCGTGCCTGCCGCGATAAGAAGATCAGACAAAAAACAAGCTTCGCGGCAATATATATATATATATATATATATATATATATATATATATATATATATATAGTTATATATCAGACAGACGCGCCCTTGACAAAAAAAGTAGTAAGAGATAACGCTCTTAAAAAACCTTTTAGACAACCACGCACACGAATGACTTTTTTAGCACAGTATTGTGTTGTTCTTGCCTGAAGTTTTCCCAACAAAGCTTATTCGCACATGGCGGCTTTACTGCAAAGAAAGAATTTTACCGCATGAAAACGTGTTAATAAAATGTTCTGACGACTGATTTCAGCCACTGTACTTATTTTAAAGCGAAAAAGTTTGTTTTGTATTAAGGAAATAGTCTCAAATCGAATATATGTCTCGAGTCAGTATTTCTTGATGGATAACCGGGTTGACAGTTGTCTGTAAGCGGTCTTTTTTGATGGAAGTAGAGTGGCATCTCTAGCATAAAACAGAAGTACTCTACACTGGAAAAAACAAAATTACGGAAGAAACACCAAACTCCAGCGCATGGTATATATACTGTAGTTATCGTGTCGTTTTATAAAATGTAAAAATCAGCTTGCATAACGCACAAAAGTAAAAAATTGAAAAGCGGGGAGTTCGCCTCAGGTGGAGTTCGCCGCTGCTACTACCGCTACCGCACGCTGCTATGGCCAACCACTACTTTTATGATCCCGTTCGCTAAAACTTCCTCTAATTTGACTTATAGGAGCAATAGCGGTGCGAACAGCTCCGAAATGCCGCTGCAATGTGAACAAACACACCTGTTTGTTTGTACTCAGTAATTCATTAATTCCCCTTTTTTCTGCGACGCCTCTTCAACGCACTGAGGATGACAAGAGCGGACTGCCCAGAGACACAACTCATCATTTGTCATCAAACGCTGACTGAAAGCTGTGAAGGTATTATTGTGCGCAGCTGCGCAGTAGTTGTTCGCTCTGCGCAGTGGTTGTTCGCGTTGCGCGCCTCACTGCTCTTGAGGTCTGCTTCTGCTGCTGGCCAACAGCTTTAGCCGATGTGTGTCCCAATAAGAGCCCTTCTTTGTAATCATGAAACCGCACTTGCAACAGAGGAAGGTGTTGCGGCTGTCAAGTGCGTAGTGTTTGTGTGATGAAACTTCAAAGCTAGCGTTGCACTGGTTCTAGAAATGTCGACGCCGGATGTGTTTGACACACTGGTGCTAAGTTTCATCCCCAATGACAGCCCGGCCATTACTACCACTATCACACGATGTTGGAGAAAAACCCGTGCTCCACAGCACCGTTTCGTCGTCATCCTCCGTGACTAAAGCCTTGAAAGTAACGTTTTATACAGTGTGCTACGTAGTTACAATGAAGGTTCTGGTGTTGTGCAACCGAAGTATACGAGAAAAGAAACCAGTGGGCAGTCGCCACGTTGTGTGTCCTTGACTATGTTGCTGAGATTCATAAGCAATGATTTTCGTTGTAAAACTGATTCGACGGTCACTATTGTCGGTGTATGTCAGCATAGCTTAGCAGTAGCCGGGAAAAACGTTGGGCGTGACCCACCGGAGGCGTGTACGCGCATGAGATTTGAACGCCGGGTCCATGACGTGACCAGTAGTTTTGATTAACAGGCGAAATCGGGGCCAAACTTCTGAATGGTGAAAGGCCCTGAATTTAACTCGGGACTGTCATGGCGGCAGCAGCAGCAGCCTGCGTCATCGCTTCTAGCGGAGGCAAAGCTAGGACTTTTGGATTGTGGATCCGCTACAAGATACTCCCTCCGGATCTGCTGGCTACGTTCGGCGGCCTCGTCCCGTCTAGGAACCACTGTCAGCGCTTTGTGGTGCCCCTCTGTCGTCCTTGTCCATTTTTTAGCACTTGATATTTAGAAGCATGAGATACCATTCAGCCCAAGAGTTCGTTTCGATTAAACGTCAGTTTCGATTGAACACACACACACACACGCACACGCACACGCACACGCACACGCACACACACACACACACACACACACACACACACACACACACACACACACACACACACACACACACACACACACACACACACACACACACACACACACACACACACACACACACACACACACACACGCGCGCGCGCACACCCACACGCACACGCACGCACGCACGCACGCACACACACACACACGTGTTTTCGCTCCATGCGGCAAGTAAGGCTTACGCCTTAAGCACTTTTTGCCACTGATATAAAACTACACGTTATTGTGAAAATAAAACGCTTGGAAATGCGAATTAGCATGCGTGAGATAGAAAATGCGATAGATCACGTAAGCGCGGACAAATCTCCCGGAACCACACTGATTGGACGTGGCTTTCTATAAACCTATAAAAGACAAGTTGTGCATTCATTGCATCTAGTTTTGACAGTGGCATGTATTCAAGAAACGCAGCCGTCATTCCGAGGCATGCACATACATTTGACACCAATCATGATCACCGCAAATTGTTTTCTAAGAGGCCGTGCCAGCCAATAGACTTGCAAATTTGGATTACAAAGTTTTCATTATCCTCCTAGCGAAACGTTCAGGCCACAAAACCGCGTTGCTTCTTGACGAACGAATATGAACGTAATATATGCGTTGCCTTATAACTTTATGCTGATAAGTAGGAGCGTAATTAGAAAGGAAGAGTGAACTTAAAACATAAAGCAGAATTATAAATAAAAGGAAAACGATGCTTTCTCATTCAAACAACACATGTATAAGGTCTTAAGCGGCCTTCTTGATTTCAGCACAGTGAATGTTTGTGAACTCGGCTGAAGGATGGGATAGGCTATGGTACTTCAAACAGCAAAAAGGACGCAGCGACATTGTAGAAAAATGAAATGAGTTTTTGTTTCCGAAAAACAGAGGGGCAGTAACGGTCTTATTTCTCGGTGGACACCTCAAGCGCTTCTTGAAGGAAGGGAGGAAGCAGAAGCCGCAAATTAAAAAGAAGAGTAAATGCTGTAGCGGAGGGCGACAGAATTATCTGGATGATATGACGACCTTTAATCCACACTGTCATTGCACATACCATGGTTGAATTTCACTTCAAAGCCATTAAAACACGCCAGTGTGACATTGAACGCGCTGTTCAATACGAGAAAAAAAGAGCTGTGGGTTAACTACTGTTGAACCCTGTTGAGAGCGAAAGTTGTGGTGTATCAGGAAATGAGACGAGGCTTGGCGTCTGTAACGTTGAGTTCGTTCCAGAGACGTGCTGTGCTAAACTGGGATTCCTGTAATGTATATGCTCATAAATAAATTATTAATGGACTCATCAGTACATATTTCGAAGATACGTTCCTTAGACATCGGTGCATTTACTAGACGCGCCTTCATTCGCTTCCAAGAGTCGGAAAATCGTGGCAGAATGAAAGCGTCCCCGTCTCGCATGCCGGAGGCGCGTATTCGATTCCTGCCTACACCATAATTTTCTTCTGTTTTTTATTTATTGAAGCCACTTCAAGGTTTGTGTCTGAGCCGTAATATGACCTTCAAGTTTAGTACGCGAGAAGTGGAGCACTCGTTCGAAAATTTATTGAGGGGAAAGCGGCAGGACTTTAAAAGCTTGTAGTGACCTCGGTTATTGGCGCTGGCCAGGTGCCGAAGAGGAGGGGGAGCCAGCACGCTCTCCCCAGGCATGGTGAAGGTCCTAGCGTTCTGTGTAGCGCATGCCTGTCCCATCTCCTAATGGGTTTGCGTAAGACTCTGGTCACGCGGCTAGCTAGAAGCGAAAAGCGGAAACGCGGAATTCTGGTCTCTCAACGCCACAGTACCCACCTTCAAGCTTCGCCTCTTAGCTTGTCTGACAACTTTAAAACGCGATTTTGGCTTGACAGTATCGTGAAATGCAATATAAATGGAAAAAATTATGCGGCGATCGATAGTTTGATCCGACATGAAAAAGTCAGCTTGGCACGTTCCATGACACCGATATTCCGCTGCTGACACAAGTGCAGGCTCCGCGGCTTTCGTTACCCTTTCCGCCCAGCCTCTACTTGCCGCTTTCGTCACGCCAAAGGTCACACCGCAGCTGCGCTGCTCTTCGCCAGCCTGACACACGCACTAAGCCGGCGTGTTCCTTGTCCTTTACATTCTTCAACTCCGCTTCCCTTTCTTTGTTTTTTCTGCTGTCAGTGGTTGCCTTCGAGAACCGATCCAGAGAAGGGCCAAGATCAGGACTATGGCCAAAACCTGCAAGTGATTGCAATGTTCAAAATCATGATGAATGTCATGAATGCTTTGCTGTCTAACCTACACAAGCCAGTAGCAGGCAGTGGGCTACAAGTACCGGATGCGCTAACTTATTAATAATTGGTTTCGGGGGGAACGGAAATGGCGCAGTATCTGTCTCATATATCGTTGGACACCTGAATCGCGCCATAAGGGAAGGGTAAAAGAGGGAGTGAAAGGAGAAAGGAAGAGAGAGGTGCCGTAGTGGAGGGCTCCGGAATAATTTCGACCACTTGGGGATCTTTAATGTGCACTGACATCGCACAGCACACGGGTTCCTTAGCGTTTTTCCTTCATAAAAACGCAGCCGCCGCGGTCGGGTTCGAACCCGGGAACTCCGGATCAGTAGTCGAGCGCCCTGACCACTGAGCCACCGCGGCGGGGCGGATGCGCTAACTTCACTTCTCGCGGTTCTACATTAATAGGCGTGACTGACCCCTAGCAATAATATTTAAAAAAAAAACTCAACGAATCTTCTTCTTTTTCACTGCAAAGCCTGCGGACTCCAGTCTCAAATTTCAGACTGGTCAGTATGTTTATTAAAATAATTTCCACATTATTGTAATTTGTGAGCGTAATGTAGCAAAGATGTTGAGACTGTCAGACTTAGAAGCGTTTTCAGCTCCCACTAACTGAGGAAACAGCCAGATGATTTTCCACATTCGACGTGAACTCTCCGACGTGCCCAATCCGCTTCCCCCAGTAACAACAACGAATACTTTTGCTTAACCATGAAGAGGCGCAATCTCACGTTTACGCTTGTTGGTGCGCACATGTCGCTATCAACTCGATTCGACGCCGCAAGATTGAGTGATTTGATGGGCAAGGAAGAAGGGGTGCCGTAGTGGAGGGCTCCGGAATAATTTCGACCACCTGGGGATCTATAACGTGCACTGACATCGCACAGCACACGGGCGCCTTACCGGCGGCAAGGTTGTTTTTTCTGCTGCTTTATAAGTAATTTTCTTTAAGCGATTTATTAATCTAAGTACTATAATATCCCACTGAGAAGCACAACACATAAAAAAAAAACATTCCCCTAAGCACCTTGGTTTCGGTGGCTGTTGGCTCCCTTCATAAGTTTGGCAAACGGGCCCTTCATATCCTTTAAAATTATCTGCTAGTAGTTTAACGAGGGTCTCGGTTCTGGCAGTTTTGATGCCATAGGTAGCTTAAGCGGGCTCTCGCACAGTTTCCGCCCTCGCCGTTAGATGACGTTCCACGTCACGCCCGCGGTATTACAGGACGTGCTACGTCCGCCGCTATGGTAGAGGGTGGCACTGGTGAACACTCTCAAGGTTCGCTTACACCCAATGAACATAAATACCCACGTGAGCAGCAGATTGGACACCTGTCGCCGTAGCTCAGCTGGTAAGAGCACCGGACGCGATATTCGGAAGTCGTGGGTGCGGATCCCACCGGTGGCAAGGTTGTTTTTTCTGCTGATTTATAAGTAATTTTCTTTAAGCGATTTATTAATCTAAGTACTATAATAACCCACTGACAAGCACAACACATAAAAAAAACATTCCTCTATGCACCTTGGTTTCGGTGACTGTTGGCTCCCTTCATAAGTATATATATATATATATATATATATATATATATATATATATATATATATATATATATATATATATATATATATATATATATATATATATATATATATATATATGCCTTTATGCCTTTTGTTCTTCAATAAAAAACCTGTTGACAGTCAGCGCTTGTTTGGGTTAGTCTTTCGTCTCGTGTCCAGTTCTATTTGCGCTGTGAGCAAAATGATGAATACTTACCAACTCGCCGAAATTTCCGCCTTGCTGATCTTAGGGAGTCCTCATACCGCTCCTAGATCCGTGGTGCAGCGGTTAGGCGGTGCACCAGTGCCCTGAGATAGAAGGTGCCGCCACCTGTGGGACTTGTGCGATCCAGGTTGGTCTTCCTGAGCAACCTCGCCTGGCCAAAAATTAATTTAGCTGCCAGTGCCCTGGGGAGGCTGGTGCTGCCACCTGTGGGACTTGTACGATCCAGGTTGGTCTTCCTGAGCAACCTCGCTCAGCCAATATTTCATTGAGGTGCCAGTGCCCTGGGGTCGCAGGTGATGCACCGGTGGGACTTCTACGATCCAGGTTGGTCTTGCCGTGCAACCTCGCGCGGCCAGCCATTAATTTAACCGCCACCTGCCAGCTTGCATGGGGATGCCATATTTTATGGGTACCATCGAGTGTCAACACAGACACACAGAGGAGGTTTCGCTCAGTTGGGGAAGTCCTACGCTTTAAAAGCAAGCACTTGCTGCAGCGAAAGTGGTATACACAACCACGAGCTCCGAATTTCGCGTCCGGTGCTCTACCAACTGAGCTACGGAGATAGCTGCCCAATCTGCTTTCGGGGTATTTATTTAGCATGTAAGAAAGCTTTAAATGTGTTGGATACTATTTCGAGTAGTTCTGTTTGAGGCTGCTATTTTCAAGGATGTTTACAATTAAGTCGCCAAATGTTATTGCATTGCAATTAATCTAGATAAACTAATTGAATAACAATTCAATTATTTCAAAGAATTTTTCTGTATTACTCTAAGGAGGTTGGTATGATAGGAGAATGGCAACTTTGCAGTGAACAACAGAAATAGGTTCATGTGCCTTAGTTATAACAGTGTAATCAGAGATAATTTCGCAAAACACGTTCCTATTGATATAAAAACGCACCACCTCTGCGTTTGTTTTCTCGGCACAGAGAATTGTTATATTAAGAAAAGTGCTTGCTACGGGCAGGTAACCTATAATACGTCTCGGTGAAGCTAATGACATCAAAGCCGCAACTTATTCTTCCAGATTTTTTTCTGTTTCATCGAATTCGTTCCTTAGGCTTTGCGCATTTGAATAATAAAGAGAATGTGTTTTAAGAGCGGGATAAATGTGTCTAAATACCAGGTTGTGAAACGTATTGTATTGAGACGACAGTACTCTTCAGGGCTTCGGTGGTTGCTTGATGCTGCCTGACAGCTGTTAACAGGATTATATCCAGATCATCTTCTGCATCCCTTATTATCTCTAGTGAGTTTGGCTCCCCTCTTACTAGAAGTTTTCCTTCAGAAGTTCACACGAAGAGGTAGTTTGTATCTCTAACCTTTTTTTTGGCGAGCCAGTTTTTTTTTTGTTTACAGCAGTGAGACTATACTAAACCGAAGTATAATTTAGACTGCATCTGGGCAGCCGGAGTTACGCGCCCACAGTTTCGCGGAGTCAGGAATCCTTGCGGCCTACCTCCACCTGCAAGGCTTACAGATTTCAACCGAAAAGTGCTTACTTGTAGCTTTTACACGCAAGAACACTTCTCATTTTACCGTGTGCATAAACGTCACATCAATACCCTACGCAAAGAGCCATCGGTTTCTGGGAGTAATCATCGACCGATATATATCATGGACTCCCTATATTTTATACATGAAAAAGAGGCTAACAGCGATTTCTCACGTTCCCGCTTTTCTTGGTTGGAAACTCGTGGCGATGGGATTTTTTTTTGCTACAGCCTCCCTGCACTTGAAAAACATTCGATAAACAAACATACGGCGTCTGCAAAGCGTTTAAGGACAAGCTCTCCGGACTTCCCTAGGATTGAAGATATGTGCCTCTACGCCTGCATCTCTACTTATCGCCAAGGAGCATCCAATCCCTACCTACCTAACAGTTGACGCACAGAGGGCACATTTTCGAAAAATATCCCGGGTCCCCTCTCACCATCTCTCCAGTCTTCCTATTACCAAGCCACGCGCATAGTTTCAATACACCATTGGTGCACATCGCGTCATTCTGCCGTCTCAGTTTACATTCGCCTCCAGACCGTCCTCGCCATTTTTTGCCTTCTTTCAATACCTGCCATCAGAAAGAAGTTCGATTCATCGCCGATGGAGCTAAAACAAATCACTCTTGAATATTTCCTTGAGCACCATGCAAACCGGGTGCACGTCTAAACCGATGGCTCAGTGAATCCTATCAGTTCATCGGACTCCGTGGTTATCCCCGCAAAGACTACATAAATTAGATTTAGGATAGCTCACCAGTCTTCTTCGTCGGGTGCAGAACTCACCGCTCTTCGTGCCGCCATTGAAGACATCAATCAGCAGCGCCCTCAGCAGTGGTCTGTTTTCACAGATTCCAAAGTTGCCCTTCAAAGATTACAAGCTGCTCTTCACCGTGAATCCCATGAAGGAGAGGTCGCGGAAATCCGAAAACTACATCACTGTGCCATAAATGAAGAACACAACATTATCTAGCAATGGCTACCGCGGCACAGCGGCATAGTAGGCAATCACTGCGCGGATGAGGTCGCGCGAACTGCTCACCACGACGGCGATTTTACGCAGCGGGCAGGATTCGCGCACTTGCGTGGGACATCACGCTAGCCCCGTCGAACCAATTTTCCAATTCACGTTTAAAATCCTTGGACCCAGATCTGAAGCTGCGGCTTCCATCTGGCCTACCACGACGTGAAGAAACATTGCTGTGTCGACTTCGGTTTCCTATAGCTTTAACCAACCATTACTCGTTCTTAAACGGCATGGCTGATAGTCCTGCATGTGTCATTTGTGGGTGTGATGACACTATATCCCACATTATTTGTGAATTCCATGCCTCTATTGCCGAAAGGCAGTCTCTCTGCCGTGCCCTGGAGCGTCTAGATCCGCGCCTACTGAAGGAAATGAAGATTCTCGGCCACTGGCCTCGGCGATCGTCGGCGGTGAAGGCATCCAAGGCACTGCACCGCTTCTTGCGAACTTTTGGCCTGCACGATGGGCTGTGACTTTAACGAACGCTGACTTTCCATAGTGATTTCAATGTTCTGCTTCTCTTCTTTCTCTTTCATTTTTTTATCCCCTCGCCACTTTCCCTTCGTGTAGGGTAGCAAGCCGATTATTCTTACGGTTAACCTCCCTGACTTTCCTGTTCTTCCTTCTCCTCCTTCTGTTGGAGAAAAGGCGGCGTCAGCGTCGTTGGTCGCCAAACAGAACTCCCGAAAAAATTCCGCAGAAGCAACCTAGGCGACTCAGGCTCCCCACAATCCAGTGGGCAGGTTGTGATCCTGCCACTATATTAAGTGACCTTAATTGTGACGTCGTCAGAACCTGCCCAGCGGACTGTGAGCAAATTTCCCACCATGGCAGGTGGCAGCTGAGTGACTGATTAGTCGCGAGAGATTGCTGGGGAAGGGCAGTCTGGGCTGCACAAGCCCCACCGGTGGCAACGCCCATCATAGTGGGGCGCAGTGGCGCATCGCTCGACCGCTGCATCGCTGCTTCATCGCTGGTCCAGAGAATTATGGCCGTAGGAAATGGCCAATTTCGTACATATGGGGATTAACCCATTAATCTTATCGCGTAGCACCTTTAAGGCGTGCATTAAGTTTCCATTCCAGTGTTTTTAAACGAAAAATTGTAAATGTTGGAAAATCACCCTAATTATGAATAAACGTTGCAAATTAGTGGTCGTGTTGTTGTGTCCTGTTTTTTTCGTAAAAATGTTGAAGCGATTGCAATTGAGAATTAGTCGGGATGTTTTTAAAAGACGATTACAAAGCTCATATGCGAATATTAGTCTGGAAAATTTTCTGGAACAGGAGAGCTTTATGTATATCTTTTTTTCGTTAGTTCACAACGCAGAACTATGTGAATTTGAGGCGAATATGAACCGAAATGTTAAATACTGAACATCCTCTGCCCTATGAATTTAGAGGTTTTGGCGGCTACTGTAGATTAAATCATCATATTCCGAAGTTGGCTGGGCAAGTTACCTGTCCGCATATAGCTGCACCTAAGATTTTTAAATACCGCTACACGTGGCCTTCTCTGGAGGAAGCGTAGCCGGCCTTCCACGTTATTTCAGATGGCTTTAGTAAGACAATCCTCCCTGAGGTTATTAATAGTTATAACATCTGGTTATGTAATGATCACTGTGGTGAATGTAGCCTCGATGATTAGGAGGCCTCTGCATAGTACTGGGTAGGTTACACAGTTCAAAGCGAGAACAACGATTGTTGCAGGCGTTGGCGGAATGAGGGAGCTAAGATGTTGAGATATAGAAATAAAAGGGTGCTGGACGAGCTCTGTTTGGAGTCTGATGGCGGCGGCATAAACTTGCTGGGAGGTGTGCGCTGCAAATCTTCCTTGAATGCTGCACAGATACACACGAGAGTATGTGGAATTGTATGAAGGAACTGCGCCGTGTCGCCGTGACCCATGCTTGCCGTCTTAAACTATACATGTGGGAAGGCTCGACAAGTTTATTGATTAGCTGGTGATAATCAGTCGTTGTGGTGTGGCCTCTATGCAGAGTCGAGTTGAATGTTGTTGAAAGATTGCGCTCTTGAAGTACCGGCATCTGTTGGTAACAGCGCCAGTTGGGAGGGCAAAATTAGAAACCCATGTGCTCGCAGAGGCATCTGCGAGACATTCTGCTTTGAGGTCCTGGAAATGGCGCGTCTTTGGGCATCTGGTAAAATGGCCCAGCACGCCGAGAACGCATTGCTATTGTTTCCATGGAGGAAGGGTGCCGATGATATCCAGGTGAGCATTCTGGAAATGTTTCATTGGCGGGAGGAACAATTGGGGAGAGCGTCTGGTGTGGCGGTACACTTTGGAGTCTGGCAAGCAAGACAAGAGGGTGCCCATGTTCGCACGTCGGCATTTGTACTCGGCCATACGCAAAATTGAGCCACAAACATTTAGAAAGTCCGGATACGAAGATGAGCGAAAAGATTTCATCATGATCATCATCATTAGCCTGACTATGCCCATGGTACAAAGGCCTTTCTCATATACATGCAATTATCGCTGTACTTCGCGAGCTGCGCCCAGCGTATGCCTATAAACTTCTTAATCCCATACGCTTTAACTTTCTGCCGCCCCCTGCTACGCTAAATGCGGGCACCATAAGGCCCGTGGGGCCATTGTGCTCTAGATGTGTGAGCAGAGTGGCGTTGAGAAGATATAAATGCTAAAAAATGAGGCGTCTTATATACGTTGTGACAAAACGACGGGAGAGTTAAGTGGAGGCTACATGTGGTGTGCTTGTTTAATGTGCACGCTAAATATTGGAGCCCGAAAATGCTTGACTTTCATCTGAAATGATGTAGCACTTAGTCATGTTGGTGAACTTTGGCCTATTCGTCGTAAGGAAATTCGGTCGTTTTAGCAGCCTCCACGCGACTACGTACGTTTTCCGTGATATTTAACACACCGTTGATGTGTTGGCTTCAACAGCGAACACAGCGACGAGTGCGAGCTGTCTTACCTCACCAGGTGAGTAGTAAATTGCTGGGAACCCATAGTAACGGATGAGAGGCTTCCGATTTGTAAAAAGTGTGAAGCGTCGTACTTCCAGCAAGAGGTGGAAGTGCTTCCCTCACAGATAAGCTGCCAGGAGCACGTGGTCTAACGCGATGAAGCGTATTTTAGCCGCTGATATTTTCGTAAAAAAAGCGAATTTCTTCCTGACTCTACGCCGAACTGCAGAAGTTCTGCGCATACAGCAATGCTAGATGCGTGCACCATAAGGCCGTGAGGGCATCATGTGATAGGTTTGTGCGCAGAATAGCGGTTGGCAACTGGGCCTTGATAACAGTAAAGGCTTTGTCTGCCATCTCTGCGAGGTTAAGAGCTTTGCAGGCTTGGTTGTTGTGGGAACTTCTAAGGTATTGAGCGGAGGAGCGCAATAAAGTATGAAATACCTACCTCTAAAAGTTCAGCAAGGCAAGGACGCAGCATAGCAGTTGCAAGGAACTGGGCGAGGAAATTTTGCAATAGCTTCAAATTTGAATGGAAGGGGTCTAATGTCATCGCTGCTCAGGTTATTGACGAAATCTATAGATATAAGCCGCAGATTTCGCACTTGCCAATGTTGATAACGAATCTATGAGCGTAAAGACCTTGACAATAAGTCTAAGGTGTTCTAGCTGAGGCTCCGGGGGCGCGCTGGCGGCCAGAATTTTGTCGACGTAGGCGAGAAATAAAGGTACGCCACAAACTACCACGTCAGTCAATTTCTGGAATGTCTGTGCGATATTCATTAGGCCCAACGGCGTTCGCAGATAGTTGAATAGGCAAGATAGTCGTGATCGCTCTTCGGGCAATGTTCTCTGGGCCATAACGATCTAATAGGACGTTTTGGCTACGTCCATTTTTGAAAATATCGTGGAGATCGACACTAAAATGCTGAATGTTCGGCATAGGGTGTCGGTTACGATTGGTAGCCGCGTTCACAGGGCGATAATCTGCACTGAAGCGACAATTAGCGTTTTTTTTGGTACCAAGTGAAAGGATGGGGACCAGCCGCTGCTGGAATGATGAACTATGTCTATTGGCAGTGTGTGCGCAAACTTGTATCTATGGTTGCTCCGGTTCTATGGTTGGAGACGACGTGGCGAAACGTGGCAAGGCAGGCTGTTGCTGGCTGTGTGAGGCTGATCGCTGTCAGCCGCTGATGCGGCCCATCAGAGGGCGCAGTGAATAAAGGACGGTTTTGAAGAAATGCGGCGAAAGGTTCTGGTATCGTGAGTTGAATTGTAAAGGCAAATGGGGCAATTATATAAAGCTCGCTAGCTATGCTCAATCTGGTAGTCGGATCCATTAACTTCTCCTTATAGACCAGAGATACCAAAGTAAGAGAGGAATGCAGCTCCCAGTATGAAGTTACTGTCAGAAGAGAGAACGAAGATGCACCGGAGAGTTCAGCGTAGAAACACTGGTGGTCGAGCGTTGGCGGCTTGCAACTGTAGAAATGGCGTGCAGTGCACGTCGTTTGGTGTTGCAGATGGCACGCTCAGATCTGCGCATGTGTCAGCTAGGAACTGGAGGACGTTGAGGTGTCCCTCACAAAGAAGAGGCGACTGGGGTCTCGAAAGTGTCAGTCGTCGCTGCTGCTAGCGCTCCATTAAAATAGTTACCAACCAGACAAGTATCACCAACTCCAAGCCAGAGATGGTACCAGCAAAGGGTACGCGGCTGTATAGGTGACCTCGATGGAAAGGAGAGACAAGGAGGAGAAAAAGGCCGAAAGGGAAGCGGTTGGCCAGCACTACGGTCACAAGGCAAGCCGTCCCAAAAGCCGCGTGCATGAGGCGCGCAGGCGACTAATTTAGAGGGCTCGCGTACATCCTCGCGAAGGACAGAAATAATGCACTGCTATGGAGCCACAAGGTCCGCCGGAGGGTGTGGGCTTGCAAACGGAGCGAGGCTAGCCTTATGAGTTAGGGCTCAATTGTGTTATGTGAAGCTCTTGCAGAAACACTCGGGTGAACTGACACGGCCTCACACGCTTTCTTGACAATGACAGTGGCGTTTTGAGGATTTCGTATGGCTTCACAGTCTAGGATGCAGTGCAGGGTGTCGAACACTTCGATGGTCACGTTACTGAGCAGGGCGACAAGCCGTAAGCAGGTGGCCCTAGCGTGCTGCTGCGAGGTGTTTTGCACGGCTTGGATGCTGGCCTCCTCTTGACGAACCATATGTCAGGTCACTGGAATCAGTTAAGCTGGCACCTTGGTGTCACAGTGGCCCATGGAGCCAGAAGGGCGAGATGCAAAAACAGGAGCGGGCTGTTCCATGGTCCGCGTCCACCAATGCCGCTAAATCGCAAGGGATGATTCAGATGACCTAGCCGTAGGACTAAGCCTTCCAGAAAAGAATTTAATTCAAAGTTGCGCTGGTGCCGGATTCCTTGCGCCTTCCTGCATTCTGCATCTCCAACCATTGAAGCGCGGCCGCAAGCAAAGCACCGCCCCACATGTATCTGTCAATTTTTACGGTTAAAGAAATTCCCCAATAGCGCAACTGTATAGTTCATTCCCATTAAAAATTTTCTTCAAAGACCATCCCTACCTGAAAAATCTGCAGCAAAGTTAAAGAGCTGCATTACCTTGTTTTATAGTATGAAATGAAATGCGTAATTCAAAACTTGTTTTATTGTCTTGCCATTCTTAGATGTGGTGCTTTAAAAATAGTAAAAATCGCAAGTTCTACTACAAACTCCAGGAATGTGCTTCCATTTTAGTGGAAGCTCTTTATCGCTCGCCAGCTTCGATGAAGTTAAGGGTCCTCACACGGCTCCAGCGGGGCCTGTGCCCCTAGAAAAGACCGCGAACTCCGCCACAGGAGTTCCGGATGGTGTCAGAATCTTTAGCGACACCAGTTGAGTTCCCCAGCACCACCAGACTGTTGAATGTACCCTTCTTGATGAGCAACTTCCTCCAGTTAGAGTAGTCCCTCCCTTTGCACTTAGCCGTCGTCCTTCTCTCTCAATCGTCCTCCCTACTCTTTCTCTCATGCGGCCTCGGTCTGCCACAGCTCCAGAGAAAAACTTATACGCAGAGTTCCCGAGGCAAGCACTGCTCTTTACACTCTAATGTCAACAGTATTCCATTCCCAATGTTGTAGACGTGTGAGTTGATGGCGTAGCAGGTCTCATGCTTGCGGGCACGCGTGCTAGTGTGCCTGTAATTACCACCACCCCGTGCAACATACTGAATAAAATAACGATACCAGTTGCGAGCTTTTCCCTTCTCAATGCTCGCACTCCTAAGCCTGATCATCCAGCAGGTTCTACTATGCATGTCTAGAGTAGGAAGGCAAGTTGGGCTATTTTGGTGGCGTTCAACGTGTCGTGTTGAGCATGCGAAAACATTTTTCCTGCGCCACGGCTCACCGCACCAAGAATGCGGAAAATGAATAGACGGGCGGCTGGAATAAATCTGTAATCACTCCCTATGTGCACCGCATGGCGCGAAATCTAAGGAACATTGCGCGTAGATTCAGTGCACACCATGTGCGTTCAGTTTCTTTAAAACTATAAATTAGTATGCAGTGATGGGTGAACGTGTGATCCTTAAATAAAAAGTGTGCTCCTTAATGTCACCGGTGCGGCGCAGGTCACGATTCCTGTAATTCCTGATCATATTTTAAATTCTATTTATATGCAAGAAGTTCTACATGGGACCAATAAGACGGTGTCTAAACAATCCCCTGAAAGATCATAACATATCTTAGTGAGACGCGTCTAAACACTGCCCTCAGTGATGAGAGAGTCATATGCCAAAATTCGAAGAAACCGTGGTCTTTTACCGGCATCGGGGCCAACGTATGGCAGAGGTAATGGAAGCGTTTTTCATCAGAAAGAAAATAGGCTCTTGCATCAACCGGCCCTTCATTACATTGTTTGGTACGGATATACGTTTCTTGAATAAATCTGCATTTCTTCCAGATCGTACCAGACAGTGGATAGGGTGCTCCTTGTTTCTTTGGTTAATTTCGGTTTGCTGCTTGTGTGCCATATTCTTTGGTGGTTTACATTGTTTTCTTAAGAATAAAACTACATTTGTTAGAGCACGCTAGTAATGTGCCCTTATCGTTCTTCCTGCAACGTCCCCGTTCCCGCAGTTTTTTTCCTAAAAATAAAGATGTGATGCCAGCAGTCATAATTTTTGTTTAGTTCATGGCAGCTGAGCAGCGCCGCCTTCCAGGCCTCCCTAGAAGGGTGGGAGATGACGGATTGCGAAGGGTGGGGATTGGAAGGGCAGGCTCAGATCATATGAAAAACGTCCGAGAACGTCGCTCCGCACAGCCTGCAGCCACCATCAAATTCTGAATTGAAGTGTTTCAATACTGCCGGGCACAGCATTGTATGAGTAAAAATTTTGAGAAGCCGTTCGTATGCTCTCCGGAAACCATTACAGCCTTCCGGAAAGCGAAGATGACTGCCCTTATAATATGTAGCGATGTCTTTGAATGTAATTAGAGATTGGGTAGGCTCGGAGTAGGCTTCCTGAGCCAGTGTGAGTGCCCGGGGAGAAAGCGCGCGGGTCGCCTGATCGGCTAACTCATTGCCCTGGAGTCTGGTGGCCGGGAGCCCATTTGAGGTTACAGTTTGGAGGGTCGCTGGACCGACAGCAATTTTGTAGGATGCGCCAGGCGAGAGGAGGTATCCAACCCAGCTCATAGTTCCGACAGGCCCCCTTCAAGTCGGTAATGATGTGTTTCGCTTGTTAGAGGGAGAGTGCGAGCGCAATCGCGATTTCCTCTGTGTGTGTTGTGCTGTAGGCGCGGAAAGTGAGTCCTGCCCCTGTGGTGGTGTTCTGGACCACTGCTGCGGTGAACCACCCCCCACGGTGGGGACCGGCAATGTCCACGTAGTACACGTTTTGTTGCGACCATAATGTCGCTCCAGTGCTTCCGCACGTGGCTGGCGAAGGCCATTGTGGTGAGAGTGTGACATGTTGCGGGGAATGGGTCGGACCCTGAGGGCGCGTCTCCGGGGTTCTGGCGCTCGTACCCTTTCCTCAAAGGTGATGGCGTGTTGGATGTGGAGTCGGTCAAGAATGCGGCGACCGGAGGGCGTTTGGGATAGGTGCGTATATTGGTTGACGAGATGGGCGTCTCGGAGTTCCCGATAGGTGTTGACCACCCACAGGTCCTACAAATGCTGGTTGGATGTGGTAATGGGAAGGTCAAGAGCCCGTTTGATGACTTTACGGTGCATGGCATCGAGTTGGTCCTCGTCATGTTTGCGCATATGAAGTTAGAGGATTGAGTGGAGAATTCTACTCGTTACAAAGGTATGTGCCCGCCGCAAGGCATCTTTGCTTCGTAACCCCGCAGGCTTGTTGGGGACTTGACAGCAGCAGTCACGCCGATCGCACGCTCTTCTAAGCGCTTTGCTGTACATTCTCAGGTGCCGGCCAAGCTATATCGCTGGACACGATGACCATCATCGGACCACGTACTTCAAGGGCATTTCCTAGCCTAGTGTACTGCGCCTGCGTGGATTCCTGGCGGAAAGCAGAAAAGGCGGCGAAGAACGCATCGACGCCTTACTTGGCAGCAGCAGTGACGGCGATCGCACGCTTTTCTAAGCGCTTTGCTGTACATTCTCAGGTTTGTGAAATTTTGTCCTACTAACCTGGGAGCATTTTTCTCGTTTGCCGTGACTGCTGCTGCTGCTGCTGTTGAATGCCAACTATCGCTCGTACTTGCTCTTGTGTACTGTTGTCATTGCGTCAGCCGAGCGGCAAGCTTGTTTTCCCCTTTGCCCAGTGGCAATGTCAAAGGAACTTGTTAAACTTTTTGAGGAACTGAAACGAGAACTTAAACAAGAGTTCCACGAACTACAGGAAAGTCTCGAAAGGGACATAAGAAAGGACATCCGCGAGATGAAGAACAGCCTAGGCTTCATAAACGAGAGTTATGCAGAAATGAAAACGTCCGTGAACCGCGTTGAATTGGAAAATGAAGAGCTAAGAACATCTGTAGTAAAACTAGGAAAGGAACGAGACGCTTTGCATGCTCAAGTTCAAGAGCATGAAGTGAAACTTCTACAAAATGAACAGCACATGCGGTGTCACAACGTTGAAGTGAAAGGTTTTCCGAAGACGCAAGACGAGAATGCCATGGATATCACAAAAAAAATAGCGAAGGCTATTAAGATGCCCCTTGAAAGTGGAGACATCGAGGTCTGTCACCGCGTTCGAACTACGGGGAATACAGAAGTGCCAAATATAGTGGTGCACTTTGTTCGCAGATCAGTTCGTGACTGCTTTCTTGAGAAAGCTCGAAAGCTGAGGATAATGTCAGAGGACATTTAACTAACCCAAAACCCCCATCTTCATTAATGAGCACTTGAGCCCTTCCATGAAAAAACTGTTCGGTTCGGCAAATGCAAAGAAAAAGGAGTGGAGATGTAAATATGCATGGACTCGGAATGATAAAATATTTGTGCGCAGAACAAACGGATACCTCAGCAGTCATGGCGATCACCAAGTTTGATGATTTGCGTCAAATTGTGTAGTTATACCTGACCTAAAATTTGTTTCTCGACATTGGTAATCGGCCACACGAAATTAAGCATATAGTGAAACCAAGAAAATCTGTTTTGTCAGCTTTTCATTTAAACGTCAGATCCTTAATAAACAAAGAAGATAAATTAGCTGTTCTACTCGATACTTTCGGAGTGTCACTAACAGCGATCATGTTAACTGAAACCTGTTACACACCAGCATCAAATGTTTTTCACCGTCCTGGCTATCAGTGCTTATATCAAAACCGCGAAGATAAAAGGGGAGGCGGCGTCGCGCTTCTGCTTAGAGAAACATTATCGTGCGAAATAGTCGTAGAATACACGATGACAACTGCTGATTACGAAGTTCTCACTCTACGAAGTTCTAACAAACTTTTCTGTGTTATTTACAGGCCACCATCTGGTGCCATTAATCACTTCTTTGAATTTCTTGAACCGATTTTTAGCTACGCCACTGATCAGTCTATAGATATGGTTCTAGGTGGCGATATTAACATAAATATGCTTTCATTGAGTCAATCCCAAAAAGAACTCCAGTATTTAATTGCTGCTAATGGTTTTTTAGCGTAATAACAAAGCCGACGCGAGTGACTTTAGAAAGTGAATCTTTATTAGATGTATTCATTACAAATGTTGACAGTAATTGAGTAACTGCAGACCTAGTATATACCGACATTAGTGATCATCTTGGAATCTTCATGATTGCTGATAAAGCTGTACATGTTAATTACAAAAGGCAAATAATTTATACACAATCTATAACGAAAAAAAATCTTGAATCCTTTCTTGCTGTGATTAGCCAACAGACCTGGAACCACGTTTTTGAGGAAGATAGTAGTGATACCGCTTACCTTAACTTCATCACTACATTCAAGGCTATATATGATGCACATTTTTTACTAAGAAAGACAGCCACGTCATCAAAAGTACGGAAACCCTAAATAACGTCCGACTTGCTCCAAATGATCAAGCATAAGAACCGATTGTACGCACAGTTTGTGCAATCAAAAGATGTAGAGTTGCCTCGGCAATTTAAAAATTACAGAAATATTCTAACATAAAAACTAGAATGGCTCAAGACGCCTATTTCAAAAATGTATTTTGGAGCCCTGAAGAACAGCGATCGGATGTAATCTGGCGAAAACTGAGTTGCTTATTGCAACAAAATACCCGTGATACTTCCGAAAACTTTCAGCATGAAGGTAAACGAATATATGGTACCTGTTTAGCTGATGCTTTCAACAATTTCTTTATCTTACAAGGATCTCAGAGTCAGGTAGAGTGCAGCCAAAATTACATTGAATTCATGAAAGGAAGCAGCTGTCCATCATCCCTTTTCGTTGCGCCCACTAACTACACAGAAGGTTTCTCGTGCATAAGTAATATTAAAAATAGCAAGTCAGTAGATGCAACTGGGCTCCAAATAGCCCCCATTAAACATGTTCTTCACCTAATATGCCCCGCTGTTACTCACATTTACAATCTCATATTATCCACCGCTGTATTTCTAAAGGCACTGCAAATGGCTCGAGTGATACCGGTTTTTAAAAGCGGCGACAAGAATTTGATTCGTAACTATCGTCCAATTTCTATACTGCCAGTGTTCTCGAAGGGCATAGAAAAATTATTGCATGGTAGGGTACTATCTTTCTTTGAAAAACATAACCTGCTCCTTGACTTTCAGCACGGGTTTCGAAAGAATCGATCCACTGAAACAGCATTACTGACTCAAAAAAAAATCATTATAGATATGTCTCAAAATAAGGAAATATCTGCAGGCATATATATAGATTTTACTAAGGCTTTTGACTTGATAAACCACAAAATTTTACCACATAAACTGGCAAGCTATGGTGTCCGAGGAAAAGCGCACGATCTTATGAAATCGTATTTGTCGAACGGAACACAATATGTTGACTTTAAAAATTTGTTGTCCTCAATACAAAATATTTATGCAGGAGTCACCCAAGGAAGTATACTGGGACCGCTCTTATTTTTAATCTATATAAATTATATTGTGCAATGTGTAACTGATGGGAAGATTGTATCCTACGCTGATGACACTTCGGTGTTCATAACCGGGAGATCAGAAAGTGACATTGAAGATAAAGCAAGCAAAACACTGAGTGCATTAAATACTTGGGCAAAATCAAATTGTTTGAAGAATAATTCTAAAAAGACAAAAATAATATTGTACTTTCCAAAAGGAAAGATAATTTCTAGGCCGTTGAACGTGTTCTTAAGCTCTGATATTGTTGAAATTGTAGATTCCGTTAAAATCCTTGGCGTTATATTCTGAAAGCATTTGACTTCGAATGATCATATTGACTATATCAGATCAAAAGTGTCTTCAGCTGTCGGTGTAATGTTGCGGCTACGCGTACTATTCCTGTCAAAGTTAGGCTATTGCTATACAACTCATTAGTTCTTTCTCGCGGAAAGCTTTTGGGGAAACGTTGAATTGGCAATGAGTGAAGTAAAAGCGCGCATCAAGGTCATCATTGGAGATTTCAATGCCAAGGAAGTCAATAAGTTGCGGGAGACCAGGCCGTGGCTTGAATATAGACAGGTTCTAAGAACGGGGTAGGGGGGAGTTATTAGCTGACTTCGCCTAAAGAAAAAGTTTAACGACGAGGAAAACTTCCTGCGCACGGCAGACCAGGAGACCGGAGGTGGGCTTGGGAACGCCCGTTTGATCAGCATGAAGATACACTACTTACGTCAGTAAAGATGAATTGACTTAGTATTGTCATGGTCTAACGGAACCGTGCATGCAACTGTTGAGGTGTAGCGGGTAATGATATTTAAATAGTAGACACCAGCCCGAGCGCTTCTCACGCGCCGCCATCCGCTTCGTCGTGCTAATGCCCAAAAGCGGATGTCCAGCGGGGCTTGGCATGTGGCATTACTCCTACAGTGCCAAATCTTAGAAAATGACCGGCGTTTAGCATTGAAAAGCACGAAATATGCTGCCGAAGAACGGTTCTCTTTGAAGGTCGGCACCATCACCACGGTCTTGGTAAAAATTACAGGATTGCACTTGCCTGCTTATGAGCGCTACTGCGAAAACCTGTCCCTGTCCTATTTCTCCCTCATTTTTTTCATTTTTTTTCTGCCATTTAGCGTTTCTTTGAGCTTATTAATTTATTATTCTTTTTATCTTTTATTTTCATCCAATACAAGTGAATGCTGTATTCGACTACACGTGAACGCATTTACTTTCTTCAGAAAAAAATTTTCAATTCATTCCACTTGAACTGCACGCTGTTGGCCCGAAGAGTTTTCACGGCGGGATGTACCTCAAGGCGCGATTGGTGTGTCTACTCACCCAGGAAACCAGTTATACGCCTTTTCTTTCCTCGACATCAACGCATGCAGTCTAAACCTTTCACTCGTTTTGAGGAATGGAAATGTTCAGCGGTTATGTTTCTCGGCTGCCTAAGTGGAGGTCTCGGGTTCGAAGGCGAGACGCGGTAGCCGCGTTTCGATGGAGGCGAAACGGGAAGGCACCCGTGGGTTGTGCGATATTAGTCTACGTTAAAGATCTCCAAGTGACAGAAAGTACCCGGGAACCCGCTGCGGTGGCAGCCGTTCTATTAATGTGAATTGTAAATCGTTCTCGGGGAAAGGAAATGGTGCCGTGTCCATCTCACATCTCGGCAGACACCTGAACCGCGCCGTCAGGAATGGGATAAAGGAGGGACTGAAAGAAGTAAAAAAGAGCTGCCGTAGTGGAGGGCTCTGGAATAATTTCGACCACCTAGTGATCTTTAACATGTACTGACATCGCACAGCACACGGGGACCTTTGCGTTTCGCCCCCATCGAAACATTTTCGCCGCGATCGGGTTCGCACTAGGGTACTTTGATTGATCAGTAGCCAGGTTCGAAACCAACCGCCACGGCAACGTTTCGATGGAGGCGAAACGCAAAGGCGCCCGTGTGCAGTGTGATGACCGTACACTTTGAAGACCTCGATTAGCTCAGCTAATAGAGGATATGCGAAATGAAAGCTGTCGACGTTCATTGCGTTCATTATCGTTGGCGCTGATAACGTTCTAGACGCCGATGGTTTTGAGGAAAGGAACTGGTTTTTGGGGAAAGGATATTGCGCAGTATCTCTCCCATATATAGTTGGACACCTGAACCGCGCCGTAAGGGAGGGGATAAAGAAGGGAGTGAAAGAAGAAAGGAAGAAAGAGGTGCCGTAATAGGAGGGCTCCGGAATAATTTCGAGAACCTGGGCATCTTTAACGTGCGCTGACATCGCACAGCTCACGGGCGCACAAATGCTCCCTGGGACAGTGGATCTCAATCGCGAGGTGCGTAGAGGTGGTGACACACAGAGAGAGAGATCTGGGGCTGCATGCATTAGCGTTGACAACATTGTGGTATACACGCGCCACTGCACCAATAGGCTGCCGCGTTCAATGGGTGACCAACCTCATCTTCACCCTGGAAGATGTGATGATTTGATTATATGTAGAAAGGGTCGATGTGGACTCTTGCGCAGACTTGGGTGCCTGATCATCCAGGTTCGGGGAGGAGACCTCTCGGGCCAGCGCATGAACGCGCTCATTAGTGGCCATCGAGGCATGCCCACGGATCCACGACAAAGTAACCTTTCGTTCGAGAGAGGCGGCTGTCGCAAGAATATGATGTGTGGCCGGCGTCGCCTCGCCCTTTACGTAGTGGCGGTATGCGGCCTCAGAATCTGTGCACGTTTTGGTTGTGTAACAGGCAATGCCTCCCATCCACAATCCCACTCATTTCTTCTGGAGGACTGCTTTAGAGACCGCTCAGCCCGCCGGCCAGAAATGGCTGGTAGATCGGACTTTATGTGAAGCACATGCCCGTGCACTTCTTGACCAGTAGGGGACCACCCCGGAAGATTTTTTTTCTTTTATCTAATAAAAGTTGTTTCCACCCATCTATCCTCTCGCGATCAACCCCTAAAGCCACCTGCCAGGGTTACAGGTTGGGCGCGCTGCATATCCTGTCTGCAGTACGCAAGAAAATTGGTAGAGGGCAAGTAAATGGCGCGGTATCAGTCTCACATATTGGCGTACACCTTAAACCGCGCCGTAAGAATAGAATAGAATAGAACTTTATTTACATCAATATACATGATAAGGGAAGGAATAGAGGAGCAACCAGGAGAAGAAAAGACGAAAATGCCAGTGATTTAGCTCTGATTAATCCTGGCCGAAAGGGAAAAGCTCCATATTCGTGGCTTCGTTTGGGGTCGACCAACTGGCGGCTTCCATAGATAGCCATACTGACACACACAAAGTAGTGGGCTTTTCTATTTGTTAGACATCTTGATTTCTTTAAAACTATATTAAAGGCGCACACACGAGACAGTATATATTGTAGGGGTGTGTTTATTCGGTGAACCCAGATGATTCCAGCCGCTCAGGGGAGACTCGCAGCGAAGCGTCAGGCGTGGCGAAAGAGCAAGGCAGCGAACAACTTCTTCGTCCTTGAGAGCGGCAGCACGCGACGCATGTCAGTGGTTATATCGATGAAGATTACCACACTACAGTTTCCCCCCGGGCAGAGAAGGAGCCATCCTGGCGACTCATGGTGCCGAAAGGACAGACGGATCGTAGTAGGGCTTGATTCGGTCCACATGAACTATTTCGCGTCCACGGCGACGCAAGTCCGCAGATGGCGTAACGGGCTCAACTACGTAGTTCACAGGAGATGTTTTTTGAAGCACTCGGTATGGACCGTGATACCGAGCAAGAAGCTTCTTTGACAGGCCGGCGGTTGTGGCAGGAACCCAGAGCCACACCAGGGAGTTGGGCGCATATGAAGGCGCCTCACCAGTGTCACGATGGTGTTTTTGTTGCCATTGATTTTCCTTTGTGAGCGAACGAGCGAGCTGACGGCATTCTTCTGCATACTGGGCGGCGTCCGAGAGTGGCGTCGATTCAGAAACATCAGGGCGGTAGGGAAAAAGCGCGTCCATTGTGCAGGTTGGCTCGCGCCCGTAAAGAAGAAAAAAGGGAGAGAATCCAGTGGTGGTCTGTATCGCAGTGTTGTACGCGTAGGTTACGAAGGGAAGAACGTGGTCCCAGTTGGAATGAGCGTCGTTGACGTACATGGCCAGCATGTCACTCAGAGTACGGTTGAAGCGTTCTGTCAGGCCATTCGTCTGAGGGTGGTAAGAAGTAGCGGTGCGATGAATGATGCGACATTCTTTCAGTAGGGCCTCGAGAGCGTCGCACAAGAAAACGCGTCCGCGGTCACTGAGCAGTTCCTTCGGAGTCCCGTGGCGAAGAATCAAGTTGTTGAGAATGAACAAAGCAACGTCTCTTGCAGAGGCAGAGGGTAACGGTGATGTTTCAGTGTAGCGAGTCAGATGGTCTACTGCCACAATAATCCACCGGTTTCCAGCAGGAGTAGTCGGAAGAGGGCCATAGAGATCTATGCCAACGCGGTCAAACGGACGAGCAGGGCAGGGTAACGGCTGCAACGAAACAGAGGACTTCTGAGGAGTTTTTCGGCGTTGACAAGATTCGCAAGCGCGCACGAAATGTCTTACGAAGCGGTACATTCCACGCCAGTAAAATCGCAGACGTAGGCGTGTGTAGGTTTTCAATACGCCACCGTGAGCACATTGTGGGTCACCATGGTACGCAGCACAAATGTCGGCGCGGAGATGACGCGGGATGACTAGAAGCCACTTCCGTCCATCAAGCAAATAATTGCGGCGATAGAGAAGACCGTCACGAATGGAGAAGTGGTGTGCTTGGCGGACGAGCGCTTTGGAGGAATGACCGGGAGTAGGACTTGAGAGAAAATTCAAAAGTGCATTGATCCAGGGGTCATTCCGCTGCTCGGTAGCCATGTCGATAGTTGTAAGAGTCGACATATCGTAGGCACAGACGTGGTCAGACGAATTATCTCTAGGCAATGGCGAGCGGGAAAGAGCATCCGCGTCCGTATGCTTCAGCCCTGATCGATAAATGACATGAATGTCAAACTCCTGGAGACGAAGAGCCCAGCGAGCAAGGCGACCGGATGGGTCTTTCAGAGAGGCAAGCCAGCACAAAGCGTGGTGATCGGTCACAACGTAAAACGGTCGACCATACACATAAGGACGAAATTTTCCGATAGCCCAAATAATGGCCAAACATTCCCTTTCTGTGACTGAATAATTAGATTCTGCCTTTGTCAATGTTCGGCTGGCGTATGCCACAACATACTCGCTGTAACCAGGCTTACGTTGGGTAAGGACGGCACCAAGCCCAATACCGCTGGCATCAGAGTGGATCTCCGTAGGCGCAGCCGGATCAAAGTGGCGCAGAATGGGCGGCGAAACCAAAAGGCGGCGTAAAGTGTCAAAGGCTTTATCGCAGGCTGGAGTCCAGGCGGAAAGGTCGGAGCTGCCGGCAAGGAGCTGGGTCAGAGGAGCGATGATAGAGGCGAAGTTCAAGATGAAACGTCGAAAGTAGGAGCAGAGGCCGATAAAGCTCCGAAGCTGCTTCAGGGAGGTTGGCTTCGGGAACTCTGCAACTGCGCGAAGTTTGGTGGGGTCGGGAAGAATGCCGTCCTTAGAAACTACGTGGCCTAAAATTGTGAGTTTTCGAGCGGCAAAGTGGCACTTCTTCAAATTCAACTGAAGCCCAGCGCCGGCGAGACACGTGAGGACATCCTTTAGGCGGAGAAGGTGAGAAGAAAAGTCGGCAGAAAAAACTACGATGTCGTCCAGATAACAAAGACAGGTCTGCCACTTGAGTCCACGAAGAACAGTGTCCATCAGGCGCTCGAAAGTAGCCGGGGCATTGCAGAGGCCAAAGGGCATAACGTTGAACTCGTATAATCCATCCGGTGTTATAAAGGCAGTTTTCGAGCGGTCATTATCAGCCATCGGTACCTGCCAGTAGCCGGAGCGCAAATCCAAAGAGGAGAAATACTCGGCTCCCTGTAAACAGTCCAAGGCGTCGTCGATTCGCGGCAAAGGATAGACATCTTTGCGCGTGATTTTGTTAAGCCTACGGTAATCGACGCAAAACCGGATGGAACCATCTTTCTTGGTGACCAAAACAACCGGAGAAGCCCATGGACTGTTAGATGGCTGTATGACGCCCCGGCGAAGCATGTCGTCCACGTTGTCAGCAATGACTTGGCGCTCAGAGGCCGACACGCGATAAGGACGCTGTCGTAAAGGTGCGTTTGTACCAGTGTCGATTGCGTGCGTAACGACAGACGTGCGACCCAGAGCAGTGTGAGGAAGGTCGAAGGCAGAAGTGAAGTTCTGTAGAAGAGCAGCGAGTTGATCGCGTTGTGCGGGTGGGAGATCTGCGTCAATAGCTTGTTGAAGAACATCGGGTGGCGTCGAAGCGGTCGCTGTATCGCAAGAGCTGAGCACATTAACGTCTAATGAAGTAGGCGTTGCAGGAAGAGTATTTACAAGCGCGGGATCAAGTTCTTCAATACGACCGAGACACTCGCCGCGTAGCAGGACGGACGGGCACGAAAATGGATTTGAGACGTACATTGCACTAAGGCCATCTTCGATCTTGAGGACCGCAAATGGAAGCAGGAGGCAGGGATGGCGTGAAGCGGCGTCGGAAGGTGTGAAGAAGACAGTCGAACTAATAACGCTTTCACAGGAGAGTGGAACGAGGGCAGCAGAAAATGGAGGAATGTCTGTGTCACTGGCGACGAGGAGTTTTGCAGGCCGGGTAGGGACGTCACACAAGACGGTATCACAAAGAGGTAAAAAGGAAACTTCCGCGCGGGCGCAGTCAATAACGGCATGATGAGTGGAAAGGAAATCGTAGCCCAGGATGATGTCGTGTGAGCAGCGAGACAGTACAATAAACTCGATGGTGTATAAGACGTCTTCGATGAGAACACGGGCCGTGCACGCCGCTGAGGGATGAATGCGCTGTGATGAGGCGGTGCGAAGCGAAAAGTCGGAAAGTGCGGTGGTCACCTTACGAAGACGACGGCAAAGAGCTTCACTGATGACTGATACGGCAGCGCCCGTGTCGACTAGAGCGAGTACTGCGACGCCGTCGACAAACACTTGAATTACGTTAGTGGGAGAACACCGAGGACTTGAAGAGTTCGAACCAAGCGCAGTTCTTGCCCCGGGAACTGCGACTGTTAGTTTCCCTCAACGGTGCCGGTAGAACGTCGGAGTGGGGACGGGGAACGGCGACGAGGGGAAGGTGATCGGCGAGCTGTGTACGTTTGATTGTCACGAGATACAAATTCGGAACTGGGCGGATTTCTCGGCGAGGGCTGGTCTGTATTGTAGGAGTAGTTCCATAGTTCAGGTCGAGAAGGTGGAAGGCGTTGGCGGCAAAGGCGTGCGACATGGCCCGGCAGCCCGCAAGAGTAGCAGATTGGTCGGTTGTCCGCGGTACGCCAAGGGTTCGTAGGGCGTTGGCGTACCCTTGGAACAGGGACATGGAATGCAGACCCAGGCAAAGGCGAAGGAAGGTTGGAAGGAGCGGCCTGGTAGGAAAGAGATGCTGATGGCATGAGCGGCCTGGCCGCAACTTGGGCGTAAGTCAGTGGTGCCGTTACTTGCGCTGGCACGGGGCTGGGCGGCAGCACAGGGCTGGGCGGGAGCATGGAGCTGGGAGGAAGAACGTCAGCGATGTGATCTTGAACGGCACGCCGTATGGTAGGGGCCAAAGACGGAGCCATGTCAGGAACAAGGCGGCCACTATCCTGTAACTGAGGGACCAGCGATAGCTGGCGGGCGACCTCTTCTCGAACGAAGGCTTTGATTTGCTGAAGTAAAGGGCTGTCCTCTGATGGGGTAGAACCGCCCAGCGCAAGTGTAGAGATGGCGTCGTCTCTAACACCGGACCGCCGGGTAGAAGCGCGCTTCTTACGAAGCACGTCGTAGCTCTGGCAAAGCTTGATCACGTCACTCACCGTGGCAGGATTTTTTACCCAGAGCATTTGGCACGCGTCGTCAGAGATGCCTTTCATGATGTTCTCGATCTTATCCGCTTCAGTCATTAGCGGATCGACACGCTTGCATAGGTCCACGATGTCCTCTATATAACTAGTGAACGACTCATCGACTTGCTGAGTGCGCTCACGCAAGCGTTGTTCTGCCCGGAGCTTGCGAACTGCAGGGCGGCCGAACACTTCTGCAAAATTCTTTTTAAATGCAGACCAAGATGGCAGGTCTGCCTCATGGTTGCGAAACCAGAGGTTCGCCACGTCAGTCAGATAAAAGATTACATTGCTTAGCTTGATAGCGTCGTCCCATCTGTTGTAGCTACTGACGCGCTCATATGCCGCCAACCAATCGTCGACGTCCTGGTCGGCTGTGCCACTGAAGAAGCACGGATCACGCTGCCGTAGAGCTCCAGAACACAGCACGGTGGTTGGGAGGGGCGACGATGTCGTGGCAGTGTCATCCGGCATGCTGGAAGCAGAGGGTAACGTGCGGCTTCTTAGTTCCAGGGTGGACGGGAACGTACCCCGCACCTCCACCAATTGTAGGGGTGTGTTTATTCGGTGAACCCAGATGATTCCAGCCGCTCAGGGGAGACTCGCAGCGAAGCGTCAGGCGTGGCGAAAGAGCAAGGCAGCGAACAACTTCTTCGTCCTTGAGAGCGGCAGCACGCGACGCATGTCAGTGGTTATATCGATGAAGATTACCACACTACAATATATAATATAGCTTCGTTGATATTTCCAACTGTTTTATTGTTCTTTGTATGCGGAGATATGAAACAAAATTCGAATTCAAATGAGGCGCGAATATTGCACATAATTTAAGGAAGCCAAATTGGCTAGTGATCTGGAGTTCCCGGGTTCGAACCAGACCACGGCGGCTGCGTTTCGATGGAGCCGAAAGGCTAAGACGCCCGTGTGCTGTTTGATGTAATAATAATAATAATAATAATAATAATAATAATAATAATAATAATAATAATAATAATAATAATAATAATAATAATAATAATAATAATAATAATAATAATAATAACTGGTTTTTGGGGAAAGAAAATAGAGCAGTATCTGTCTCATATATCGTTCGACACGTGAAACGCACCATAAGGGAATGGATAAGGGAGGAATTGAAACAAAGGAAGAGAGAGGTGTCGCAGTGTAGGCTCCGGAATAATTTCGACCACCTGGGGATCTTTAACGTTTACTGACATTACAACCTTGGCCGGATCACAAACTCCATCGTACCCACCCCCATTGGCACAGGTGTCACCCGTGACACCACACCCGATCTCACATGGGCCACACCGAGCATAATCGTTAAATCTCACACGGTGCTCCAAGACAGGCTTGAGAGTGATCACTTTCCAGTCTTCACTACTATTACTTACGATTCCAAGATTTTCAACCCTCGTTCACAGCTCCTCACTAAATGGGATAAATTGCGCTCATACTTGGCAGCTGATTCTAGAGAACCCCGTACTGTCACCGACTGGACAGACCGTCTGGCGGAGGCTATCCAGACGAACAGCAAACGCATTAAAAACACCCCTATGATGCCGCAGATTGATCCACATCTGCCTCATCTATGGGAGACCAGACAGGGACTTCTGAAGCGCAGGCATCACCAGCAACATGATCGTAAATTGAGACTCCACATTGCCGCTCTCAGACGCGACGCAGAAGAATGAGCGAACACGCTAGCCCGCGCAAACTGGGCAACATTTTGTAACGACCTCAAGGGTGCATTAAGCACTAAACACACGTGGTCCCTCCTACGCGCTCTCTTAAACCCAAAAACCTCTAAATCTCAGACACAAGTAAACGCACAACGTCTAATACAACTAGATCTCCAAAAGGACACAGACGTAATTGGCCAACTACGAGACACTTATATACATACCTCGCTTCAGTCAGCCGATCCACCCAATCTACCTCCACCTAACCCGAAAATTGATGCCGAGATTACCATAAGCGAAGTTCGCTGAGCACTCTTTAGCATTCACCGCTGTACGTCGCAGGGGCCAGATGGCATAACGTAGACGGCACTACTCAATCTGGACGGTCTCCCTCCAGGAACTCACTGAGCTCTTTAATAACCACTGGCACGCTGAGGCGCTCCCATCAACCTGGACCCATGCCAGCACGCGATTTATACCCAAACCGGGCAAACCCCTCACTCTTCAAAATTTGCTCCTCATCTTCTTAACGAGCTGTGTCGGCAAGCACTTCGATCATGTAATTCTAAATCGTCTGGAACTGTTCCTAGAAAAAACAGGCTTTCTCTCCAACTTTCAATTTGGCTACAGTTCAAACATCTCGGAGCAAGATGTACTTCTCTCCCTTGAAGAGTCTCTCTTTTACACTAAGCGCCGTGCAGCCGCCGCGCGAGCCATATTGGCCCTAGATATTCATAAGGCTTTCGACACAATGAGCCATGACCATATCGATCGGTTCATCAAAAATACACGTCTCCTCTTCCGTTAAAAGCCTTGGTGTCACATTCCACGAGAACTTATCTTGGGATGTTCATGTTGATAATACAGTTGCCAAAATTTCAAGAGTAGTAGGTATCCTGTCCAAGTTTCGGTACTACTTTCCACAATGCATAAAAAAACTTTTGTACGACTCTTTGTTCACCAGTGTTATAACTTATTGTTTCTTAGTCTGGGGTACAACCACTGTCTCCAATATTACAAAACTCCATGCACTACAGAAAAAAGCAGTTCGTGCAATTAACAACATCCCAAATGATGTACACACCAAACCTGTCTTTGAGGCATTGCACATTGTACCTATTGTGCAATTGTACTCTGCCATGCTCCGCAAAAAGTACACATCAAATATTAATCAAGGAACTGCATTTCTCGCTGATTTGTCTCGACTGACATGCAGAGAACGCCCCTACAATACGCGCATCGGAGACAACTGGTATTTACCGCGAACGCGAACTAACTACGGCAGACAAATGCTGTCCTATAATATCCCGTCCATTTTAAACAATTTGTGAAAAACTGTAATTAGTGAAGAGTAACAGCATATAGTTTCTTTCTTTAGTGTACTAACTCAGCCTGCTTTTATGCCTTCCCTCTTTACGTGATATGTTTGATGGTTATGTGTTTTTTGATGCCCTGAACGTGTTTTATTTTCGATGCAATGTGCTTTTGTTTTAAATATGTCACAGGCATAACATATAATGTACCGTTGTGTGATTGTGGGTTTTTGTGCACAATGTAGTTGCTGTAGGGGGCAGGGACCTCCGTCAAGCCTCTATAGGCTTTTTGTCCCCGCTCCCCACATCCTTGATGTGAAATAAACCTGATTGATTGATTGATTGATTGATTGATTGATTGATTAGCCACCATGGGCTGCGGCACCCGCATATGGCAATATGTTCGGGCCTTCCTGCAGGGCCGCACGGCAGAACTCCACCTTGGGGATGTCGCCTCCCAGCCTTTCCCCCGGCCTAAACAGGGCACCCCTGAAGGGGCGGTCCTATCAGCCTTACTTTTTTACATTGCCGCATTGCCCTAGCGCCACTGGCAAAGGCCCTTGCTGCTATTCCAAGGATCCACACAGCCATACACGCAGATGATATAACCCTCTGGACAACGGGAGGATCCATTGGAACAGCCCAGGATATCCTGCAATCTGCCATACAAATCACCACCACCCAAATAGCACACACAGGCCTCCGTTGTTCTTCAAATAAATCGGAACTCTTGCAGCTGAAACTCCTCCCCAGTCACCCTCCCCCCAATGAACTGCACATGTATGGGAATTCAGAGCCCATTGTGTCTGAGTTGAAGATTCTCGGCTTACTCATTAACAACACGCTCGCTGCAACCGTCACCCTTCAGCTCTTGCAAAGAAAGGCCATACAGGTGGCTGCACTGATCGCGAGACCAATATGACCACTGCATTAATCATTAGCCGCATTACATACCACTTCCCATACTACATTTTTACTCAGCGCCAAACACGACAGGCAGACATCCTAATACGCTCGGCTGTCAACTCCACCCTACGTCTTCCACGGACGGTTAGCATGAAACGTCTCCCGGCCTCTGGTATCCACAAAACCATGATCGCATTATTAGCGACTCAACGCACCAACCAATTAGCATGCCTGACTCGCACGGAAACAAGACAGTGCTTCCTGCGACAGGTGTCTCAATCCACCCATTCCCACGCCAACAAGTCCTACACCTTACATGATTTCTATGCGCACGCAGGATCACAGATATCAGAAGCCCCTACCACGCATTATGAGCGCTAGCCTCCATCTGGGTAGGCGGCAGGCTCGAGCGTGCTATTACACCAAAACATACAGCAACCGCTCTGATGTACTTTATGTCGACGCGGCCGAAAATTCTAAAGCAGGATTCTTCACGGCAGGTGCACCCTATCAAGACGGCACTCTGGGGGCCGTCGCCGCTATCCAAAATAGTTCATCTGCAGAGGCGGAAGGAGCCGCCATCGCACTTGCGCTGGCCCACAGTAGCATTGACAAAAAACATAACCGAAATTTGCACAGATTCCTAGGCCGTATGCTGCCACTAGCTAAAGGGCGTGGCGACGCCGGCCACACACCGTATTCTTGCCACAGCCACCTCTCTCGACCGAACGGTCACTCGACAGTGTCGTCGATCCTTGGGCATGCCTCGATCCGCAGTAATGAGCGCGTTCATGGGCTGGCCCGAGAACTCTCCTCCCGGACCCTGGACGATCAGGCATCAACCTTGCGCAAGAGGCCTCATCGGTCATTTATACATCTCATCAAATCACCACATTCTACAAAATCAGCCGCATGACATTACCACCACCCCACAATACTGTCGCCCTTTTCCAGGGCCACATGGCAACAATTACAGACGGCCTGCTTTATTTAACCCTACCGTCTCTAATGCTTTCACCCCAGCTTTCCTCCTCACTGTAACACATGTGGCGTGCCGAGATCCACACTTTTCCACTACCTTTGGGAATGTCCTTCCCTACTGGCAGTACCCCCCATCCCCAATCCCACTCATTCTTCCCGTGAGGCTGCTTTACGGACCGCTGAGCCCGCCGGCCAGAAATGGCTGGTGGACCGGGCTTTATGTGAAGCACAAGCCCGTGGACTCCTGGACCAGTATCGGACCACCTTCGCAGATTTCTTTTTCGCCTAAGAAAAGTTGCTTCTAACCAGGGTACTCCGGATCAGTAGCAAAGCACCCCAACCACTTAGGCACCGCGGCGGGTCGAAGCGGAATCAAAGCAGGTTTTTGCGTTTGGACACCAAAGCCACCTACATGAAATTATGTCCACTGACGCAGACAGCCAGTTGTGCGCCTTTCCTTTCGTAAAATTCAACGGCCTCTACAACGTTGTCAACGCCAGTGAACGTCGGCGGCTCATTTGTTTTCTCTGGTTTTGAGGAAATGAAATGGCGCATTAACTTCCACATCTTGATAGACACCTGAATCGCGCCGTAAGAGAAGGATAAAAGTGGGAGCGAAAACGAAAGGAACACGGAGAAAATTGAAGTGTATGTGTAAGTGGTTTTTCATTAAAATAATAATAAAAAGGAAGGAAAAGATTTTTGTTGGCCCAGGATCTGCCATCGATACTGAAGCACCTGAGCAGGAGAGCCGAAATAAAGAATAGCAGGCACAGTGGAGAAATGAAATCAAAGAGGAGAGGAGACAGTTTACACAGTAAGAACTGTGTAAACTGTGTTTACGCAGTAACTATTTACACAATAAGAAATGGGTGCAGGTTGTTCTCGTGATTAGTATAATATTGAAGATCGAAAACTGGTTTTTGACCGAAGGAAATGGCGCAGTATCTGTCTCACATCTCAGTGGACAATTGAACCGCGCCATAAGGGATCCTTGGTTGGGCTGAAGGTCGTTCAAGCTGGTTGTGCTGCCTACCCGAAGTCTGCTTTACATAGCGTAGCGAAGCTTTTCGGTTCAGGATGCGCCGTCGCGGTGGTTCAGTGGTTAAGGCGCTCGTATACTGAGCCGGAGTACCGGGGTGCCAAACCAACTGCGGCCGCCGCGCTTCGATTGAAGAGAAAGGCAAAAGGCCTATTATGTGCGGCGCGAAGGACCGCCAGGTGTCTGCCGGAGCACACGGACGCGTCTCACGTCGGCTGCGATTTTTTCTACTCCATAAATTAAGGCTATATACAATTTGTCTTCAACTTCAGATTAAAAGAGTGCGTTGCTGGGCGAGTCGGTCAGATATTTTAACAAAGGGTGCTGCACCCACACAGACAAGGCCGAGAAGTTTAACACAGCAGGAACTCTTCAAGTGCACTCTTGTTAATGTCTGGAGTCAAGAACTAGCGCTGACAGAGAAGAGAAGTCATTCCGCAGAGTGGCTTCGGATACTGCAGTGAGGACGGATAATTTAGTTACTTGGAAATAGTCTCCACGCATTCAGATCTCCGGAAAGATCTCAAAGTATAGCGCGGTTACCGCTAAGGAACAGTTTTCTTACGTTGTGTGACATGGGCGTCAACAGTTTTTTTAACTTTCGAAACATTTTTACGCAATGAACTTTGTTCGTTTATCAAGGCACATGCTATGTGGTAATTATAGGATGTTTTATTAACGTTCGCTTGAAATATTTTAATACACCGTGGCTCATACAGGCAGAATTAGCTAAGGTTTTAGGAGCTGCTTTTGCTAGGTTGACAGTTTATGCTCAAAACCACACCAACACAGTTTTGGGCGTTTTTCTCGCTTTCCTAGCTCTCGGCAAGCTATTCCGACGGCAGTATAGAGATTGTCTGGTATGGCATGCCAGCCATTACAAAATCTTCGGATTCTCTAGTGGCAGGACGTAGGGGGCCTGCAGGCATTCGCTGCCATGTCGTAGGCGTTGTTAAACAACACTGCAGTAACAACATACCACTCTACTTTTTACTCCATTTAGTGGCCACGAAATCTATGCTATCGACTCGTAATTGAAGGCGTATGTGCCGCCTGTAGATACCGATTCACCATTGTCGCTATGTCAGGACTACAAAGACTAGAAAACTGCGCCCAACAGTGAACATCACATACATATAAAGAAATGAGGAAAACTGGCTTGTTTAAAATGGATCAGTTCCACTAGCATTAACAAAAGAATCTAGCTTTTAAGAAAAAAATCTGCCAAAGACCATTCGAAAGTGTAAATAAACAGCACGAAAACTAAAGCAGATTGATCGAAATGCAACGATTTGTACTCTAGGCCTAGTAACCAGAAACGCGATTGGCATCATGAAAAGGAAAAAAATATTGAGATACTGAATAAAAAATGTAATCCTGGCGGCCGGAAATTGAATTCAGTTCGTAATTGCCACCTGAAATAGTGCTTCGTAAGTTGTGGATTGGTTTAGTTTTGTTTGGTTTATCTATGATGGAGTCTGTAGTGAAAGGCTCTGGAAATTTTTGCCATCGTTCACGTGTCCTGAGATTGCGCAGTATACAGGTCTCTAGAATTTCCCCTTCATCAAACTTCCCCAGCCACAGCCGGGATCAAACGCGCTCATTCCGGGTCAGTATGTAAATAAGGGAGTTGGACGTTCCGACGCTGTGAATGGGCACTTACCTATTGAAGGGCTCCGGATTAATCAGACCACCTATAATTTCTTAACGTGCGCTCACATCGCACAGCACACAGGCTTTTTTTCTTCATTTCACCTCAGTCGAAATCCCGCCACTTCGGTTAGGATCGAGACGACGACCTAGGGTTCAGCAGCCTAGCTCTCAAGCAACCGCGGCTCACAGAAAGTGCTTTGAACCAACGCGGGTTCAATGTGCTTAACGTCAGTCATACATTTAACGACAGCGACAGTTCCCATCCTTGAAACGTGCGCGGTGACGTGCAGAAGCAAGAGAAGAAGCGTGTTGCGTGTAGAAAGTGATGAGCAAGGCCTTAAATGTACCCGACGTAATAGTCGTAGATATAGGAGGTTGTCGTGAAAACCTGGTGAAGCTGTTCCTTGAAACGTTGTATAGGCAACAGAATGGACGAGGCGGCGGCGTTTAAACGGCGTCGTGAGAACAATCTCCATAGTGCTCTGCAGTCTATCTCAGTACATGCAGATAATAGGCTGCCGTACAACATTGTTCAGCATCCTTCGCGTGAAAGATTAGATGTCGGCGCTGATAACGCTAATGCATCCTCCCTGCCTTGGCACCGCACGTCGGTTTCTAGCCATTTCCTTATTTTCCAATCCGAATAGTGCAACACTTCAAGATCGCATATACATACCGGCGCCCAAAAATATAACACGAGCGCCCGAGTGCGTTACTTGGATTGACTTTACATCCGCTGAGTGGTGGCTGCGCTAGGCTAGCTGAAGCCCAATCGCTATCGCCAGCCCCTGAACCATGCAACATTGTCTCGGACAGAAATGAGAGCGTCAGCTACGTGTCATTCCAGGCGACGAGTGATCGTGGTACGTTTGCGGGCAGTGGTACATGATTCGAAGTGGCGTGGTGCTGAGGCGTCCAAGCTGCGTACTCTCGCCACGTATGCCAGTATCTGGGATGTATCACCTGCGCATACTTGCATGACCCGGAAACTCACAGACTATACGTTAGCCCACTCGAATATTCAAACCATTTTTGCGAGTGGCACGCGTGGAGCGTGCACGTGCTTCACAGAGCAATTGTGTACACACTATCAGAGAGCAGTATCCTTTAGCACATCCAGTACCACCGGCTAGAATACCCAGCCAGCTCTTTTCATAGCCACGAACATGAGCTCCAGCCGCCCAATCTATGACCAATATGTAACCAACAAGCCCAGCCTTGCCACCATCGTTACCAACATGAGCTCCCACTGCCTCCACCGAATCTGCCATGTGCCCAGCAATCTCTCCAGTAACGTCTTTATGAAATCTATCCGCCACCACCGTACCCAACATCTTTCAACAATCACAGTATTATTTCCATTGTCACCAATATGCTTCCAACGCACCCTTCGTGGTTTCCAATGTGTGCATCAAGATTTCCAGGAGAAATCATGTTGTAATTTTACCAAGCACTTGAGCTGCAGAAATTTGGAAGTTTTACAAATGAATAATCAAATAATGGTTACAATTGCCCTAAGGTCGGTTTTGCGAGTGGCTGCCCGGCAATGAGTTTTTGGATGCCAATGCCAAAGGCGCAAACACGAGCAAAAAAACCAACAGCAGCACAGTCGCCACCTTGTGGCGCAGCTGCGAACCCTCCTTAGTGTTAACCCCGGCTTGAGTCGTCTGGCGGCCATGAGAGTTTTGCTATTGCGCATGGCCCACATTTCTGGTGACTGTTGTTTTCTTCGTCTATTCAGTGCCCTGTTTGTCTGCCTGGTCTGCCTCTCACAAAAAGAATCCGAGTACATCCGACTCTTTTAACATTATATGCACTTCACCAGGACGCCTAACTTCACTAAGATCTGTGACCTCATATTTATTACTCGATTGGTTCTCGAACAAAACCCTTATGTAGTCTCACTCGATAATGTCCTTGAGACGAGCTCTAGTGTAGTTAAAAGAGGATTTACAGCCACATGAGAAAGCACCCTTTGCGGCTATGTGACTCAAAGAACACTGAGAGAAAGCAATGTGACTCAATAAACCGTAAAACAGAAAGAAGTATTCAGAGTGACTTGGAAGTCGCAGAGGGAAATCGGAGAAAAAACGAGTTGCTTAAACCAAACGCTTTCGAAGTTCGATCCGCCAGCTGGGTGGAGATGATCCTTAACGGTGGGCACAAAGAGATGCTTTGCTCTGTTATTTATGTCGTAGAATGCATAAATTCTATGCGTTGCATATTGCAGTCACTCAGTTCAGCCCTTGGGCGCGGCCGGGCAGCCACCAAACCAAGTGACGTGACGTCACGACAGCAGGAGGAAAAGCTGGGCCCCAACTCGCGCGGTCGCGCGCGGCCGCAGCCACCACCTGACTCCCGCTCCTCCCGCTAGGGGCGCTGCGCCGGCGCGTGACGTCACGGAGGAAAAGCTGGGCCCCAACTCGCGCGGTCGCGCGTGGCCGCAGCCACCACCTGACTCCCGCTCCTCCCGCTAGGGGCGCTGCGCCGGCGCGTGACGTCCCGGAGGAAAAGCTGAGCCCCAACTGGCGCGGTCGCGCGCGGCCGCTGCCACCACCTGACTCCCGCTCCTCCCGCTAGGGGAGCTGCGCTATGATTGACGTCACGGCATATGTATAAAAGAGCTGCGCTCCTTCGCCGGGACAGTCTTATACCCATGTCACACGGGCATTTCGAGGGCCCTAGAACCGATAGTCTATCGACTCAAAGGCGATCGAGCGCTGCTACACGGGCAGTTTCAATGGCGATCGAGTCAACGGAGCAGCACGGAACTCCATCGAGATATGCAACGCATTCTTGGCTTAACAAAGCTAAGCCTGGCCATTTTTTTTTCCAAGTAGGGTGGGGCGGAGCAGCCCAAGCGTTTTTATAAATCAAGAAAGAAGCTTCCTCAGATTGCTTGTCTAAAATTAGAGAAAGAGGTTTTGGGACTCTAAACGCAGCGCATGCTTGCAACAAAGCAGAAGAAAGAGTACACTGTGTGTAAAGCATGAAATGCTAGTGTCTGGTGCTAGACATGCTGGCAGCTACTACTTTGCTGATACATTTGCTGTGGGGCTAAAACGAAAGAATTACAGCAGCGCGCATCAAGAAACCGCAGACGGTGTTACCCGTCATGTGATTCATGCAGGTTGTTCATATTTTAGCTAGAGTGGTTCTTTTAATGTTCCCTCCAAGCGAAACTCTAATCTGAAGCTTCTGAACGGGTCTCGGCGTAAGAGAAGAGTCCAACACTGCTCTGCAGCGAAACGCAAAAGCAAATCAAAGTACAATGTACTGCCCTGGGAGTTCGCGAAGTGGTACATAAGATAAAATATTTGTAAACCTAGGCGAACCTGACATACCTTGTTTTTCGTCAGTTCTTATGCACGCAATCTTTCACTCGTGGCTTAGAATGCCGCTTTCCGTGGATTTTGGTGTTTTATTGACAGCAGCTTGGAGAGGAATTGGCAGAGCATGACTCTAAACGCCGTGACAAACGGCAAACAGTGAATTCCATCGCTGCTCATTCTCGAGTAATGGTATCATGCTGTCCCTCTGACGCCAATGCTTTTGAAGTAGGCAATCGAGGAACACAAGTACTAGAAGTGTCAAGAACTGATCAACTTTGTCAGCGTTCTTCACCTCTGCAAACACGTATAAAGTAGAAATAGGCATTCCGGACAGGTATGATTGCAAAAATGTATTGATGGAGAGCACACCGCGCCGCATGGCAACACTGTAGTGATCATTATTTTAATGTCCTTGTTCTGTTCACCGTTAGAAATTAGAGTGTGAGAAGCATTTGGAAAGATGCAGTATAGTTTGTGTTACGATTGGTTTCGTTCAGTCTTCCTTACCTTAGCGGATTACCGACATCCAACAAAAGTTATACGCCGAACTTTGTTCATCTTACAAGCCTTTCGTTAATGCAAAAAATTGTTATCGTTCCTCAGTAACAAAATAGCAGCATCTGTGCTGAGACGCGCTAGCCAGGCTTAATGTTCGGTAAAAAATTAGCATAGCAATTTAAGCCTTACGAAAGGTACGAAAACAAGAAGCAAATAATTTTTGCACAATTAGTTACTGCGTGTTCCTTCAAAGTCAGTGCTTGTACAATAACTTGAAGTAAAATAAAACAAACATGTCGCATATTCCCCTGAGCGTGCTTGCGTGCCGCCATAGCCGACAAATTTTATGCGAGCTTAGCGAGAGCTTTAAGCAGTGCTGTGTGATACAAACACGTAATTGAAGTGATATGTGACTTTTATATCATCGGAAAGACAATTCTTTGTAGTAGCTGCTTAGTGAAAACAGTCCACACACGAAATTAAAATAAGCGCTGTCCTGAAGGCCAGACAAGTAGCGTCTCGGTCATTGAGCACGCGGAACTGGGCTGCTAGCGGCTCGCTTCACTGTGGCCACCGAGGTGTCGGCGCTGACGCTAGCCGCCGGGAAGCGGCTGCCAATGACGGCGCTCCGTTCGGGACGGGGCGCGGGTGGGAACACGCGGTGGTGGTCGCGGTGGGCTCCGTGGTCGTAGGGCGTGTACAGCGGCTGGCCGTTCTTCACCTTGCGTAGATGGTGGCAGTAGAACTTGCACAGCACGATCAGCACCAGCGCCTGCACAGTGTCAGCATTGACAACACACTGTTTAGACATGTGGCAGTGTACATGGCATATACACTGAACATTTGGAGTTGGGAAGGACCTGCATTGTAGCAAAGGGAAAGCGATATTTGTGATGCGACTGTCCGGTGCAGGGAACAGCTTTCGAAAGTTCAAGGGACTGGGACTTCAAGCACAGGTATATGCGCCGCAGAAGTTCGTTCACTATTATGACAAAAAATAAAGCCCCAAATAAACTATGACGTCCATAACCAACAACAGGAAGCGTGGATCCTAGGTATAGAGCTCGACACAAATAATGTTCCATATTTGCGAACTGCTATCATTTGAGTACCCGCCACGGTGGCTCAGTGGTTAGGGCGCTCGACTACTGATCCGGAGTTCCCGGGTTCGAACCCGACCGCGGCGGCTGCGATTTTATGGAGGAAAAACGCTAAGGCGCCCCTGTGCTGTGCGATGTCAGTGCACGTTAAAGATCCCCAGGTGGTCGAAATTATTCCGGAGCCCTCCACTACGGCACCTCTTCTTCCTTTCATCTTTCACTCCCTCCTTTATCCCTTCCCTTACGGCGCGGTTCAGGTGTCCAACGATATATATGAGACAGATACTGCGCCATTTCCTTTCCCCCAAAACCAATTATTATTATTATTATTATTATTATTATTATTATTATTATTAATATTATTATTATGATCATTTGAGTGGCCTTTTTTATCTAAATTAGAAGCAACTACACCAGCAAGTCCTTTGCCGTGAAGTTAATGACGTGTTTCCAGTATTAAACCCGTTCCGTCAGTTTTCCGGTAATGACACTACAATTAGTAGTCAATTTTTTATCCAAGATATCAAGTATTTCAACTTGGGTTTCTTGCCATTCCTTTCAGTGTCCGAAATATTCTAATCGAAAAATCTCTCCGAATATAATGTCAACACCGCATTCAAAGACTGGCGGAGCGATAAGTCCTTCTACCCGCACTGAACAAGCAGACATTTTCGTATTTGAATTCAGCAGATATATTGCGGCCTTGCAAATGGTGCATGTCTGGACGCTGGGGATTAGTTCACATTTTTATATTTGCCAGAGAGCAACAAACCTACTGTCCGCCTTCAGAGAGATGTTGCATAAAGATCTGAAACACGTAAAGCGGTGCGCTGTCTCACAATGAGAATCCTTGATGCTAAGGAAACGAACTTCAAGACCATTTATCTCACGCCGCTTTGTAGAACCGCTGTTACAAAGATAGGATTGTATATTGCGTATTCTTAACAAATAATGCGGTGCAGCTCTAGCAGTTCAAGATCGCGTTTGTAGTGAAGCCCTATATCTATCAGCCTTCAAGGAACGAGAGTAGCCAGAAAGGTGAAGGCAGACAAGATGCTTCACGGTCCCTTACCTGTGAAGAGCAAAAATAGCCCGCTGGTCAATGCGCACCACTCACAGAAGCCGACTCCTGGTTCCTACAAGTGTAGCACGCCTGACTGTAAAAGTGATGATGATAATGAATGATTTTAAGGAAGCAGTGTCACATAAATCGAATGGCAGCAGGTATTGCCGAGGCACGATTCTCTCCGTTTAAAAGGGCGTACGTACCAAGCAGGTTTCAGGAGTAACACGAACTTTTGTTGTACTATAAAGTTTAGGAAAGACTGCACATGTGAAGTCGCTAATCTGCTACAGAAATGGGGGGCTGGTGTTTTTTACGGAGAAAGAAGGCGGAAAATGCAGAGGAATATTGAAAGACACAACGTACAAAAAGTTCATATGACGACGTGAAGTGCCCGCGCACGGAATATGCTGAAAGATAGGCTACTACTTAAGGTCGGATACAACACAAGAACGAAGGCAGCTTTTCCCTGTCAAAGAACCCCTTTTTGGCCAATGCCGTCGGCCAATTCTCACGACCCTGCAAACGTGAAAATACCGGGAGCGGCGCCACAATGTAAACAGGAGTCTATCGACGACCAAAAAGGGGAGGGATTATCGCCTTTCATCTACCACCTCCTGCTTTGTCACAATAGCAGGGTCATGAGAACCGGCCGACGCCATTGGCTGGAAGGGGTCCTTCGACGGACAAAAGCCGCTGTGTTTTTAAGTTTTTCCGGCTATAGTGGAGACGTGCTGCCAAGCATTGCACTACCATGGCAGTAAGTACAAAGTAGGCGCTCTTAGTCAAGTGTCATGTTCGCCTGATACCATATTGTGCGGTTTATGAATAACATGTTAAAGGAAGAGGTGCTTCTATTCGATCGCTGTTCTGCTGCGCTCCGTCAAGTTTTTTTTTGCATTTTGTGTCTACCGCCATCTCGTAAGCCCGCAGGTCCTCGTGTGGGATTTTGGTACGTCTAGTGCATCGCGCGAAGTGCGCTGTGTTTGATTTCGCCAGTCTGCAGCCACCACGGTGGTTGGAGACCAACCCCTAAAACACCCAGTCTCCCCACCATAATGTTTCGATAGGTGTCCCGGGCATGATAAATGCATTCCTGTGTGCTGTAAAGCGTCGGCTGGCTGTCATGTGCTGAACAACATCCTCGAATCACCATTACTGGTGTTAACGGAGTGGGATCTATCACAACGCATCCTCTCGCAGAGGATGGATTAGAGGAAGTGGAGAACAAAAACGCTCGCCTTCAGGAAAGCACCAGTTATAATTAGAGCACCTTACACGATACGCTGAGTAAGGCGGACTGTGATGAAGCCCAGGTTACGCTTGTCTCCTATAATAAAAAGCGACCGGAGCGGATTCCTGTAGTGTCCCGCCCGACCGAAGAGGGCCGAAGCTTTTGGCAAGTGAATAATGATAACAATAATTTGTTTTGGGGGAAAGAAAATGGCGCAGTATGCCTCATATATCGTTGCACACCCGAACCGCACCGTAAGAGAAGGGATAAAGGAGTGAGTGAAAGAAGAAAGGAAGAAAGAGGTGCCGTAGTGGAAGGCTTCGGAATAATTTCGACCACCTGGGGATCTTTAACGTGCACTGACACCGCAGAGAAGACGTGCGCCTTAGCGTTTTGCCTCCACAAAATAGGCAAGGGAATACAAACAGAGATTCGTTAGAAATTGGTTCTGCCGAAAACGAAAAAGTTACGTCATTCAGAGTAAATAGAGACAAGAGTTTCTGTGTGTGTTAATTGCTTAACATCAGATAAGCGTCTATTGTTGCTATCTGCAGTGGCTGTATTAGTTGTCAGTTCTTCCATTCCCGAGCCCTACACACGAAACGTTGGGAAAATGGAGCTGAGGGATGCGCAACTAGAATTTCTGAGGGATGCCGGAATAATCTCGGCACGCCGACACACTATGTACTCGACGTCAAGAGGATGGAGCGGTGGAATTCCATCCCATATATTCAGTGAATCTCACATGCAGGCAAGACCGCCCATTGCAAGAGAGGGTGTTCTTGGACTTCACTAGTTATCCTGGCAAGAGTATTTTAGACCAGCACTTCGGTGCTTCAACTACCGGCGATACGGCTACATGGCAAAGAACTGCCGCGCGAAGCTACGATGCAAGGTTTATTCGGAGAGCCATTAGCACACCCAGTGCAAATCGCTCCTGCTACAGAATTGGGAGAACTGTGGTTGTAATCATACCGCTTCTTTCTCAGGTTGTCCCCAATGCATAGCTGCTTCAAACCTCTGGTGTCACTAAAAACTTCATGGCAGTTCGCCTCGCAAAAACGCACCTCCTCCAAATCTGGAAGCAGTGCATCTAGTGCGCCAGAATCCAGTGCAGCCTGACATTCACCAAGCTTTGAAACCTACATCGTATGCGTGCGCGCTGTACAAGTCAGCTAAAAAAACTCAAGCAATCAAGTACACAATTCTGCATCCAATTCTTCAGCTGTGCGGCTTGCTTCCGCATTGAAGAGGCCTACTCGGGAGCGTTCTGAGAGTCATGTGCAATGTCCTATTTTGGATCTCTCAATCACCTCATTTCAGCGTTCTTCTGCTCGGCCAGGGCAAGCGGTACCCGAACAAGGCCCAGTTACTGGAGTCAACTCTTCAATCTCAGTGGTGCAGCTGTTTACTGCGGTTCGAGCTATTGTTACAGCCATGCCGCAAGAAAACAACCTCCCGGAGGTGAAGGCTTTGCTGTCGGTGGAGCCTCTACTGGCACAGCTTCCTAGGTCCTGCATTGGGCAAAGTTTTCATGAAAAACCGCTTACAAATGTCACCCTTATTCAGTGGAATGTAAGCAGTTTAAGAGCAAAAAGTGCCGACTTTCCAAGACTTTTTGAGCAAAACAATTTTCCTGGGTTGTGCATACTTGAAGCCGGTGCTGGTGACGACTACCGTATCTCGAACTATTTGTCATACAAATCATCACGTCCCTCTGGTTTGAGCAGGGTGATGTGTGTGTGGAAGGACCTACCGTGCTACCTGATCCAGTACAGTTATTCTGATGTTCCGGAGTAAAGTGTCCTTGGTAAGGTCTGTGTAACTGTTATTAGTATCTGCAAGCATCTTGTCGTTGCTGCATTGATGCTGTACTGAATATCTTTAATATAGCGGGCTCTCATTTACCGATTTGCAGTGATTTTTACACTCATAATATTGCTTGGGGTAGTGGCCACTATTTCACCCGGGGAAGGGTCGATGAGCGCGCCGTACAGAAATGTAACTTATGTTTTGTGAACGATGGTTCTCCGACCTTTCTACGCAGTTTTCTTTATCCGAGCTGCATAGATCTGACTCTGTGCACAGAATATCTGGTGTCTGATGTGGAGTGGGCACAGACATTGAGACACGTGGTGTGATTACTATCCGGTATTGGTAAATCATGCTAGCTTACGATGTCAGGATGCCCGACGAAAATCCAAACTTACCATTTGGGAAGCTTTCCGTCTGTCAGTCACAACATAACTCACAAAGTTTCCATAGACAATAATATTGACGACTACGCTTTGCTGGTGCAAGATAGCCTGAGTCTTTGCACCAAGCAAGCCCCCATACCTGCTGAGTTCAGAAGTATAGATGGAGAGCATGAGTGACATGAGGGCACTTGGATGAAAAGTGGAAAATGTTTACAGTCGATTCAGGCCTTTAGAACAGTATCATGAGGCTCAAAAGATTCATTCGTCTATGCGCAAACGTCTGCAGCAATTAGGAAAGAAGTAATGGCGTGACTACAGCAGAACATCGACCCCTCACACTCCAGTACCGAGGATACGGATGAAGGTCCGCTCCTTAACCCATTTGGGACCGCTCTACGTTAACAAGTACAGCTATAACTTCTTTTATTTTTAATTGGAAAATGAGTATTTCTTTTTCAGTAGTTTGCAACTACTCCAGCAGAGGGACAGCCAACACTCCTAAATCAAGCAAGCGCGTTCGCAGCACTGCTAGGAGTATATGTCTACGATCACCTATCGGCCAATTTCATTCCCGCCAACCGCTCAGGTAAGTGCCTCGTAAAATTGTTCTCCTGGTTAGAGTATCAATATTTCATGAAACATCTTTTATATAGCTTCAAGAAGAGCGCAAGTAAGCACTGAGTGCTGTGAAAGTTACATACCTTTTACGCTTTTTGTGTAATATAAGAGTTAACCTTGCTGTACTATCTATAGTGCACCAGTACCTCGTGTGTGCACAATGGCAGTCGGCCTTCTAGACAGCTGATACTATGGATCCGGATATCTTCTTCGGCAAGAAACTATTCTGTCGGCTCATTGAAATACTCGAGGCTGCAGCAGATATTTCACAGAATGCTGCAGATGATGTTGATATGGACATAATTCCTTGAGACTCATCAGCAGAAACAGACGAAGAGGAAGGCGGCGATGATTGTATGCGTGCTATGCCAGTGAATGACGTTTCTGGTAAAAACTGTTTTTCTGTTTAGTGTTTTAGTGTGGTAGCATTTACTTAGGGACTCTGCGGCTCCACAATGTTCGGCGTCAATGATCGTGGCAACAACAAAGCACTATTTTTCTTCGTTATTTTCATCCGTAGTAGCCTCGACAGTATGTAGTGGGGCTGAAGCGGGTAGAATAGGACAGGGCTCGGAACTCGGTTGGTGATTCAGTGAGGGAGGAGAGGCAGTGCGCACTGTGAATATTTGTATCAGTTTGCGCGGATGTCCCCGAGTGTTCTGCGATCCACCTTCGAGGCGCAGTTAACCCTGCGCAGAAGCAGGTCCTTTGCGTGGTTCTTACCGATGCTATTGCGTCCTGTTTTGAGCGAAACACACATTTAGGCATAGCCTACGAAGCCGTGCAAGTCCTTTACATCAAACTGTTTGTTTTGCAGGCAAACTCGAAGTTCATTGCTATAGCAAGGAAGAAGATGACGAGTGTGCCCTTGCGTTGAAGCGCGCAAAGGTTCCTGTCGTGAACTGGACCAGGGATCAAGCTGAGCATACCTGGGAGAATTCAACTGACGAGGCAGCGGAGCGCAAGGCGATGTTAAGTTCTCTCTACAGTGGTTGTACTCCGAGTCAAATATTCAGCACCATTCTTGATGACCAAATACTCACTCCTATAATAGTAAACTGGCAACTATACAAAGCAAAAAAATGAACACGACTTTTCTCTCGATTTAGATGATCTGAAGAGGTGCACCGGTATTTTCATGCAGTCTGTCTAGAACAGGCGCCCACGTCTGAAACTTTACTGGTGCGTTGATGATGATGTTGGAGTGCCATATGTAGCTAAGTGCATGAGCCGAAATTTGTTTATTGAGATAAAAAAATTTTGCACCTCATTTTTGATCGAGGAGACGACTGATCGGATGTTCAAAATACGTCCCCTCATGAACCTACTGAACGAGCGTTTTCAGCACCATGGTATCTTTCACCGAAACCTTTCTATAGACGAGTCTATGGTAAAATATTTTGGACACCATCCTTCCAAAAATTTTATGCGTGGCAAGCCAATTCATTTTGGGGTACAAGAACTTGATGATGTGCAGTTCTGACGGCTACTGTTATGCTTTTGATACCTACTGTGGAAAATCTGCAAACTCAGATAAGAATCAGCTTGGAACTTACGTTGTGCTCTATCTGCTTGAGACAACTGCTGATCCAAGTGACTACATTGTCTTTTCCGACAATTTTTTTTACAAGTCGGAATCTCCTCGTTATTCTGCGTGATAAGGGGTTTAGTGCAACAGTCACTATTCGCGAGAACCGGCATATGAAGTCTCCTTCTCTAATTAAAAAAGAAATTAAAAAATGGTGTAAAGTTTTTTCATTGTTTCGACCCCGTCGGTGAGGTACTTCTCGTAAAGTGGAAGGACAGCCGTGGTGTAACAATGGCTACGAACTACGACGGCATTAAGCCCAGTGCCTTTGTAAAGCGGTGGTCATCTGCAGTTCACGAAATGGTGAATGTTCGGCTGCCAAAACTGTTCATCAGCTACAACAGCGGCATGGGAGGCATGGACATCAGATCAAGCCGTAAACTATAGAGTTTGCATTCGTGGCAAAGAGTGGCGGTGGCCTTTGTTTAGGCAAATGGTATATGTAGCCGTAGTGGAAGCCTGGAAAATTTATCAAGTGGGCGAATGTGAGCCAATCGATCTCCTTGCGTTTCTACCTGCGTCTCGGCACAAAACATAACACCAACCGAAAACGGTAAGCCTCCATTGTAAGGGACATATTGTACTTGACAGGAGAGGCTACTATCCAAACAAATTAGAAAAGCAACTGCGTTGCCAATATTGCTACAAGAGGTCGACATGGGCATGTGTGAAGTGCAATGTAACGCTTCTTTTGAAACACGAAAGCTTCAACAAGTTTCATGTGCTTAAATAACAGCATGGAGCATGTGTTTGTTTTGCAAATGAGAAGAACCCAGCTCACTATAAAATGTACACCTCTGTAATTTTTGAAGGAATAAACATATTTTCTGGATACTCAGGAAATCTCTTCTCTCCTCTAAGGAGACATTGCGCAAAAAATTACACATTATTGATCACGTAGATTTTTCTTGGTCTCTAATTGATTAAGGAGGCCCGTTCCTCAGAATAACCGTTTCAGAGCTCTTGCCATGGCGCGGAAATCTGGTGAAACAGACCTGAATGATGAGTTTTGTCAGGTTATTTCTAGACCTGGCGTTTGATTGCACTGCGAGGAATTTAAATACTCAGCTACATATGCTCAGCAAAAATTAGTGCTTGCTTGAATGCGCAACATGCCTATATGGATTTTGTACACACAATCGGTGAACTTAAAAATGCTCTTCCGTTGTGCCGTCCAGAGACTGCTGCTGGGCTTGATGCCATTTCTCATGAAATGCTTCAAAACCTTTCGGCCTAAGGGCACCCGAGTAGTTTTGGGGATACGTAACAGTGTGGGGGTCAATGAATTTGTTACGCAGCCATGGAAGTTACGCGTGTCCTTCCCGCTTTAAAGCCCTATAAAATTCCTTTGGTTCTCGACTTCTTCTACCCAGTGAGCCTGACGAGCTGCTCATGCAAAATGATTGAGATGATAGACGCCAGGCTTCAGTGGTGGTGTGATGAAACAGGACTGTTTTCTAAGTTCATGGATGGATTCGTAGCCATGGATGCACTAAAGGTGCTATTATGGACCTAGTAATGTGTGTAGACCATGAGCATAGCAATGGCAATAACACCATCGCAGTATTTTTGAATATGAAGCGTTCATTGGATAATCTAAGTCATATTCATGTCCTCTCAGGTTTGCTAGACCTCGATGTGAACGAAAAGCCGTTACGTTGGATTTCCCACTTTCGAGATAGAAGGAATATATTCATGCGGATGAGTGAAGGAAGCGCGGAACATAGCCTAATGCATGGTGTGCCGCAATGCAGCATGCTAAGCCCTTTCTTTTTAACTGCATGATGGCGCATTTGCCGCGAAAGCTCCTTTCTGGCTTACATTGTTCGCTTTACGCCGATGATGTCTTCATTTGGGTTTCTGGAAAAATTGCAAGACTCATCCAGTCGACCTTGCAAAAAGGCCTAGATACTATTGACTGCGTTTTAAAGGAGAGAGGGATGATGCTCTGTCACGCAAAAACAGCCATTCTGCCTTTTAGTGGTAAGAATCTGAAGTATTTCCGACTCTGCCTCAACGTTCAACCTTTGGCGTCTGTTACGCAGCACCATTTTCTGGATGTAGTTCTTCGGAAACAGCTCTCTTTGAATCAGCATATAAAATTTTTCGAATACCAGTTGAACACAGTTGCGAACGTGCTTCGCAGGCCTGCAGGTGTGTCTTGGGGTTGTTCTTCGTCATCTCTGCTCACTGTTCACAATGCACTCATATATCACGAAATTGCGTACTCCGCGCCTAATCTTCACGGTCTGTAGGCAGCCTCGGAGGAACGCTGTAGACGGTTAGCTAGGGGTCTCCGTGTGTGTTTGGGAGTTCGCCAAGCAACTTCTTCGTTCCAAGAGTTACGAAAAATAGACATGCAGACGCATTTTCCGCCTGACAACCCAGCATAAAAGGCACCCATTATCTTCCGCGCTTGATGAACGGGCTGGAAGTCATGTACATCAAGTGTTTTAAAATAACCGTTAGCTCGCTTCTGTTAAGTTAAGAATTTTTTAAAGGAGGCACATAAAACCCTCATGGCTATCAGTTACTCCTACAATACAGTTGTCTATCAAAGGGATAGTTAGGAAGCGATGATGATATTCGCTGCTCAGCAGATTGCACTTTACCAGATAAACATGCCGTATCCCGGTTACGTTCATATGCATACTGACGGATCCAGTTTTCAAAATTTATCAGCATCTGCATATATGATTCCGCACCTGAATGAGCGACGGGCATGTAAACTGACTCAGGCGATAGAATCAACGACTGCTGAGATTTACGCTATATTTTTGGCTCTCCAGTTCATCTCATCGGTACGATACCCGCATATGTGGGTGTTACGAAATTCGGCGCATATTCGAAGAAACCGGCGCATCGCGGAAGCAATCTCGCCAGCGCACGCCATTACAACAGAAAAGAAAGAAGCCCTAAAGAACGCCTAACCTTGTGTATGTCGCTGCCCTTTCCACTTTGAGCGCCTGCGCGGCGCCAAAGGAAACATCGCGCGCGCTGTTGAACATTCGAGAAGGTTTGAGTATATTCTACTCATCGGCCACAGAGAGGGCGTAGACTTGAGCGTGCTAAGTGATGCCCTCAGCCCTTCGCTCGCGAGTCAGCGCCGGTGCATCGCTAGAGTGATCTGGAAGATTCTCGAAACCGGTCTTCACGTCTCACCTCGAGGACGCACACCCGGTGCATGATTAAGGAAGTTGGGCAGTTGGTGCTGCGACCGTGTGCGCGCATGCCATGGCGCGAAGAACAAACAGACGCGGAGCGCGCCTTTTTATAAAGGGCATTGACCGCTGTCAGTTAGCCCGAGCCACCATTCAAGCTTCAGAGAAGCGCGCCCACTCGACTTCCGGGACAACACCACTAGCCTGGGCACCTTGCGCCGAACTGCGCGACGGCTCTGTTCATGTTCCTCAGGTCGTCTGACTATCGCAGTGCCCGGTAAACAAACTTTGTTTTGTTTGGTTGCTTCTCTCCTGCGTTAGCGGACTTTAAGTGCAGAGCTTTTGTTGTATTGTAATCTCTCTCGAGTGTTACTCTGCACGAGTTGCATTGGACTGTAAATCAGTTTGTATGTGCTCGTACGCATGATTGTGAAATCAGCTGTGTTGTCTCTTTGTTTTATAAAGCTTCCTTTGTTCATGAGCTCTTGGCTCCCACCCATTCTCTGGCTTCCGACCGGCGAAGCTGGGTACTAAACGACATCCGCCCCCTTGGCCCCGTAACTTGGTAGCTGATTTCTGGCTGAGCTTGCCACGCTGCGTCAAGGGCATCTCCTTTGAGACGGAGACTGCTTCCCCCCCCCCCCCCCCCCACGCTCTAAGGGTGTCTGGACGTGCCCGCAAAGTTGCGCAAAAAGGGTGACAGGGGGCAATCTTTAGCGACTCCTAATCCGCACTGAAGTCTCTTGACAGCGCAGTTTCAAACTATAGAAAACAACACTAGTGTATGAATTTCATTAACAATTTGTCAAGGATGCAAAAAAGCAGCATATTATAGTTTTCCAGTGGATCTCTGAACATTGCTTTATTCCTGGAAACACCGAGGCGGATGCACCAAGAACACTCCAATGCCCTCACTTCTGGCTTTCCGTTATCAACATGCGCGTTGGGCGTTTCTTGCAGTCCATGGGTGATCAAATGAACGAAAAGATGTGGCTTGAGCCAAACCATAGAGGGTCTGATATGCGTGCCATCGATCCAGTGATTTGGTCTACTATTCCATTATCCATCAGCTGAAGTGTAGAAACGCTCCTTCACCGCTTGCAGTTAGGAAGGGCTCACACGAAGCACTTTCTTCATAGAATTTGCCGCGCATACAGCCCACGGTGTGCGTGTGGTCAAGCAAACGAGGATGTGGCTCGTCTATTATTGGACTGCCCAGTGCACGACAACCTGAAGTCACGATTGAAGAAACACTGGAGCGCTCTTGACAAAAGACCCTTAAGTGTATAAAAGCTCTTAGGCCCGTGGCTAACGTGTGACCTGCAAAAGCGAGCACTTGTGGCGTTGAGATCGGTCCTTGAGGACCGCGGCACCCTTGGGAAATTCTGGTGTAGTAGAATTGGAGGCAACGATAGAGCTCTTACCTCTCGGTGAGTGCTCGATTCAATATCTTTGTTTTTTGCTTTTGCTGTGTTTCCTGCTAACAAACTTATTTTTTGTTTTTTGTGAATAAGTGGTTCAATAGCGTTGTTATTTACTTTTGCTGTGTATGCTACAAATAAGCGTATTTTTTGTTCTTCTGTCCATGTTTATTGATACCTCCTAGGTACATTGTGCTGTGTAATGTCCTCTAAACTTTCACACCGTTTATATTCGCTCATTAATGTTGCTTCTCCTGACGCTTGTATAATATGTTGTGTACTGTTAATGTTATGTCATGTTGAAATGTATATTGTCGTACAAAGTGGTTATGAACTGGTGATAAGGAGCAGCCGGAGCCGCTATACAGCACCAACCTCTCCATTATTGTTCAGGTAAATAATAAAAAATAGCCTTCCCCTGGTATTGCCAGCACTGTCGTCCTTTTAAAGCGGGTCTTGTAATCGCGTCATAACAGTGCGGAACGACGCATACATTTTGAAACAGGGCAACAGCGGAGACTGCATAATACGAGTGTGCACACATTCGTGTACACACGTAAGTACCGCTCGCCTTTAAGGAAGCCTTGTCTGCGTAACCAAACAATTAGGAGTGTGCTTCCGGCGATCAAGACGATTGTTAGCAATCTCACTATCACAAGTGTCAAGAACTGTAAACTAAATAAAATTTGTTCTTGTTCCTCAACAGTGAACAGGTGCTTTTTCTTCTTTCATAATCATAACCACTCTAATTCGAGTTCCTTTGAATACCGACTCCACAGTACCTAAACGCGAGAATAGAAAAGCCATACAAGAGCTTGCAATTCAAACATGAAGCATGAAGCCAGCACCACATAGCTGTGTTGTGGAGCAATTTTAAAGTCTTAATTTATTTTGTTAACATTTCAAAACACTTCGCAGTATAGTGCAGTGGAGCAGTAGTGTAAGTTGCACCTTGTGCATCAAATCGCCCCGAACGTCGAAAAAATCATAGGAGCAAAAATTTGCTCATGACATTCCCTCGTTCGACGTATTTATAACTGTGATATCCCTCACACATACAACCACTCCTCCTTCGTGCATTTCCACAGAGTTCTTACGTGCGCAGTTTTGACACTTGCAGTGCTTGACTCTACATTGTAAAATACAGCCTGCATTTCTGTGCAAAGGAACTATGAGAGACGCTATGAAACGAATGCACGAACCTAATACGCCTCATCGAGTATTTGCAATGTAAGATTTCTTGACCACCCGTCTCGTTCAAGCGAGGATTGCCTTCATTATGCGTAAAGAAAGATGTCCTCATAAGAACTTCGCAGTGAACAAAACAGCCTACCTCCATGTTGCACCTCGAAGTCTTCGCGAAGAAGTTCTGGAGGCTTCACACGACTAACCGACAGATGGACACCTCGGATTTTCTCGCACCTTCCGCCGCGACAAAAGACCCCTCCTACACGACTAGCAGGACTCCTGCACCCGATTGAATCCCCCTCATGACCCCTCAAGCAGATCGGCATGAACCAACGCCACCTAGAGTAATTCTTCCAGGCCGGACTGCTCCCGTGGCCACATGACCAAACGTAATTATTGTGGGGCCGTCGTCTACGGCACGGCGGCAGCTGCAGTGGGCCAGTGGCATGCTTGAGCGTGCGTCCGTCTTGCCGTCAAACGCGCGTTGTCACTGAAAAACGCGGTCGTTTGCTCGAATATTTCAGTGCGTGAACCGCAACGGCGACTGACATCGGTGTTTATTGCGTGTTATGTGTGCCGAATAGGGCTGTGCAGAATTAGAACCAATTGGTAAATGCCTAGAAAGTGTTGTGTGCCGCCGTGCAAAGGAAATTACGAGACAGGCCCAAGGTGCACGTTTTCTCGTTCCCTAAAGCCGACGAAACAAGAAAAGCTTGGATACGTTCAACTACGCTCGAAAACCTGGTCGTGTCAGCCAACTCCAGGTTAAGAAATTTTTGATGCATATTCTTTTCCGAGTAGGTTTGCTTCCACCCTTAGTCTTGCAAGCTGTTGAAGGTGGGGATCGGTGTCGCTTCTCGACGCAACCTCGGTTAAGACGACGCCCGCTCCGACCCGGACAAGAGTGCCGCTGAGTGAAGGAGTTCGTTAGTGGAGAAAGAAAACTTGGCTTTAACTACATATTTACAAGCATGTGGGTTCAGAAGTGAGCTGCTTCAACTGCGCCCGTCGTCCAGATTTATACACTTCTTTCCTAAATTCTCTAGGTTGGGGACGCCTTCGCCATGGTAGGAGTGGTCGAAATGTTTCACTCGCACGCACAAACGGACACCTGTGCACACATGGACACGCCCCTGGCATAACTTCAGCCCGAGAGAGAGGGGGACGCTGTCGGAGTCCGCCCGGGCCACGGTAGGTGACGTTAGCCGGCCCGCCAAACTCCCACGGTCGGCGACCCTTATTCTTCATTCGAAGAATCCGACGTGCAGAGCCGAAGTACCAGGTCGTGAGATAAGCCATATTAGTTATGCCATTAGCGAGGCCGGCGAAGCCTGTGGACAAACGGCTGCGGCGGCATTGGAGACTTCCGAAAGAGACTTGCTCCCACGCTGGAGCTCTTGCTCGTTCGAATCCTGGGAAATCAGATTGGTTGTGCCATTAGCGAGCACGGGGAAGGTTTGAAGATGCCGTGGCTGCTTGCTGGCGGCGGCGGCATCGGGTACTCCTGGAAGGGGATTTAAATTCTCAGAATCCTGCTCCCCGTTTGGTCCTTAGCCACGACTGGGCGAAGCGCGTTAATGGCACCACGCTGACACGTGGCGAGAGTTGCTGCCTCGGTGGCACATCTCGAGACCTGCTGGCGCCAGTCCTAAGAAAGCCTTGCTTAAAACTATTTTGTGGAATGTAAAGGATAAATACGTCGCGCATAGCCTGCAAAGTCAAGTAGCCGTACTTAGGATATATTTCTTTTGTTTAGGTGTGGGAGCGTCACTTTTAAGCCGAAGATATCGTTCGAGAAGCAAGCTAGATTGACCAGGCCACCGGCCGCACAGTGACCGCGTCGCTCTCATGTTGGCGGCTTAGACCTGAAGCCGCACCTACGGTATTCCCCGAATGCCCAAGTTACCTGTCCAGACAAAGATCTATATGAGAGGACCCAGAGAGCAAGCGTATGCGCTTAGATGCCGCTGCCTTTGAGAAAGTGCTCCCGGAGTCGATTATCACAGCCCAAAATGAGGACGAAGTCGATAAGCTCCTAAAATCTTTGGCAAACTTGGTTCGATGCAAGCAGCTGACATTTTGGCAGGTCATCGAATGCAATGAACACGTCGTTCTGGCTCACATTTGTAACGATGAGGCTCCTTGGATTAGATACTCTGTTGTTATAAAAACTTGCCTAACTCTGAGATTATAAACATCGCAAAAGCACCAGTGAAGCGGCTCGGGTCCAAAGTGCTAGTTCCGTCGGCGGTCGACAGCAGATGAAGGCTGCTGGATTTGCTTGAGGGATTCGAGGAGTTCAACAGTGCCGTGCGTTCAAGTTCTCAAAGCTCAGAAATGGACATCTGCGAGACTCGTTTCTCTTCTGAGCAAAATATCCGCAACGCAAGGAGACGATAACTCCCCGACCATTCAACTGCTGGCCGAGCAAGTGAAGCTGATGTCAACAAAAAAAAAAAGAACGACGGCGCTACTCTGCTGACTTCTTGGTTTACTGCTGCATACTTTTTACAATAATGCCTCATGCATACAAATACATGCGCAGTAACGGGAGCATCATCATGCCACACCCAAGGAATATTAGGTCAAAATGTTCCTCACTTAGGATAAGCCCCCTATTAGAGAAGCAAGACAGCATATTCCTTCGCTACATGGCCGAGAAAAAATCCGAGTTGAATGAGCAGCAAAGCTAAGTAACTTTGATGGTAGATAAAATTCACGTAAAAGTTCTTTTTTGGCTTAAAAGGGGGCAACATCGCTGGTATCGCGTTGAACAACGCAGAAGCAGAAAACAGTGCATTTTAATTTATGCTACACAGCCTAATGTGCAAGTATAAGGAGGTTGCACACGCTGTACCCGTGAATAAGGCTAATAGGAAATTTCTGCACAAGGTTTTGGGAGACGTACGTCATTCGCGGCTAAGAAAAAAAATGGATACAAAGTCATGTGCGTTGTGACTGACAAAAACGCTGTTCATCGAAGCGCGATGATGCCTTTTAAGTACTCTGTACCAAGACCCCCCGAGCCGCACTAAAAAAATCACGGGCAAATGATTTAGTTTTTCCGCACACATCAGCTCCCCACCGGCCATTGTTCTTTGTCATTGACCCGGTGCACCTACTGAAGTGCGGGCGCAACAACTGGTTAAAACAAAATGACCAGCATTTCTGGTTCCTTGAGTTTGTACCAAGCACAACGGAAGAGCGGTGCATGCATCATGCGCTTTTTAACACCATCAAAGACGCATATAATTTAAAGAGTGAGCAGTTGCTCCGGTACGGCTGCATTCTGTCCAGGAAAGCTCTTTCTCGAACAGATTTTGAGAAACAGGATGTTAAACTTGCTTTGCAGGTATTGAGTGAGTCCGGACCAAACTAAACCGAAAGAAACCGCCAGTTTCATCAATATTATCGTAAAATGGTGGAAAGTTGTCAAAGTCAAAACTCTTTTCAAAGGACTGAGACTAAGGGATGAATATCAAAAACCTTTCTACCCTTCTCACTCGACTTGAGGATTTACTTTTTGAGAACTTTCTTGGGCTGGTTGGAGGAATGGAAAGAAAGGCGCGAGGATGCCTTCAAGTTGCCAGTAGAACCTAATGGCGCCCTTATCCAGACGATTCAAACATTTGTTGAAATTGCAATATACTCCTTTGAGGAGCTCAAGATGTCCTTTCTGCTTCTTGGGAAGTTCCAGACCGACATTCTATAAGACCGCTTTAGATGTTACCGACGACTGGCTGGTTCGCAATATCATTTGTTCGTAAGGCAAATCTATGAATGTGAGAACAAGTTACCACTACAAACACACTTCCAAAAATGTGCGCGGTATCTGCAATCGAGAACGAGAAAAATCAAAATTGGGTAGGGCTGCAATTTCAAGCAGCCGTGCCAAGCGGAATATTCAACATTGTTTTGACCGAACAGGTGTTGTCAAAACTGAAGGATGAAGTTCTAGTCATTGCATATGTAACTGGTTACTCGGTGCACATCGCTCTGAAGAGGTTGAAATGCGAAAAATTCAAAGAGCTGTTGGCAATTGACAAGACTGGCGCAGTTTCGCATGAAAATCAATGTACACTGTTGTCAAAGAAATTGACAGGGAAGGGCTGGTTTATCCAGCAATGCAAGCTATGAATGCTATGGCTCACATTTAGGTTGTGATGGAAGAGCTGTCCAAGCGTGCGGAATTTCTAAAGGTCCAGAACCAGCTCCAAGTGGCTACGAAACACACACTCCAACTGTTCAGCGATGGGGAGCTTTCAAGCTTCGACGTCTGTGAAAAGAGAGACAGCAGTGAGATAGTGCTGAAATATGTGTTGTGGTGCAGCACAAACATTCTCCTCAAAAATTTCTGCCTACGATTAAATGACAAGGTGTCTGACCCGGACAACAAAACTAGGAATCGGAAGTTGAAAACTCTGACAAATAGATGAATAAAACATGTATAAGCATATAACAAAGGCCTGGCTCTCTGCTGTGTTTTTCTGTCCTATTTTAGAGCGAATACTTCACGCGTAGTTGAGAAAAACGAAAAGGAGTCATCTGACCGCACAACTATTATACGGAGAGTACTAAAGCGCTCCTTCACTTGCGCCGTACGGCGGCCCCGTCCGGCCTGCGTCACTCAAGCAGCCCCCCTGGCCTTGAACCAGTATAGGCGGCATTGCTTGGACCTGCTTGACACTTTCCCAAATTCAACGTCTGGAATTAAATAAACCATCTGAGCGACCGACAACCTTACCCACTATATAAGCCGAGGCAAAAGCCCTACCGAACAGAACCGGAGCCACCGACAACCTTACCCGCTATATAAGCCGAGGCAAAAGCCCTACCGAACAGAACAGGAGCAGAAGTCGCCAACTTTTTCGTGGAGTGCATTCTTCTGCGACACGGCGCCGCCGATGTGCTCATCACCGACAGAGGAACAGCATTCACTGTGGAACAAACGCCATCCTGCGTTAGAGCGAAATCAGCCACTGGAGAACAACTGCATACCATCCCCAGACCAACGGACAGACCGAGCGGCTGAACAAAACCATCGCCGATATGCTCGCCATATGTCAATGCCGAACACAGGACCTGGGACGTCATCCCTCCTTACGTCGTCTTCGCCTACAACACCGCAGTGCAGGACGCCACCCAGATTACGCCTTTAGGCTTGTCCACGGCAGGGAGGCCATGACCACTCTAGACGCCTTGCTGCCCAACGTTGCCGAAGAAGAGAACGTCGACATCGCCGCCTACCTGCAACGCACAGACGCACAGAAGAAGCCCGAAGACTTGCCCGATTAAGGATCAAAGACCAGCAGCGGACCGAAGCCAGAAATACAACCTAAGAAGACGCAACGCGGAATACAAGCCAGGAGACCAGGTCTGGGGTTGGACACCAATTCGCCGCCGTGGATTCAGTGAAAAGCTTTTGCGCCGGTATTTCGGCCTGTACAATGTTCTTCGTCGGCTCGGCGAACTGGAATATGAAGTCACCCTGACGCAATGACTTCATCCCAGCGACGCCGCGTACGACCAGAACTTGTCCATGCCGCCCGCCTAAACCCATGTCATGCGCGCTAAGGACATTGTGTTTCCACACTTTCCGATTATTTTCACAGGATCCGTTTTATTTGTTGCGAGTCTCCTTATTTGTTTAATACATCGGGTTGTTGCTTCCTTGAGAAGGCACCAATGCCGCGAATCTTTGCAGTGTTTGTTCATTCTTCAAAGCTGCCGGCACGTCGCTTTATCGCTTTGTTTGCAATGCAAATCGCGACCAGATCTATCTCGATTCATCGCATGCAAGCAGAGCTGATTCTATCTTGTTCTAGAATGTTCTAGTAACTTTGCACACTTTATCTCGAAAGTTCGCTATCAGCTTTAAATTGAGCACGGCCGACAGCGGCGGGAATTCTGTTCGACGACCGCCGAGCATGCTTGTTGCTACGCAGACGCGGAGTGGTTCAGTTAATTAGCGCAACTCAGCTAAATAAAGAGTTTTGTTTAGACACAATTTTCGCAGCCCTTTCTGCTCACTCGACTGTAGTCACCACTTCGTGGCAATATACCTATCAGCTTGCTGGTGGGACACCTGTTTTAAAGTGAAATTCGTAAAACACAACATCAAAAACCGTATTTAAAGGGCCCACAAATAGCTCCCAGAACAGAGGTCGACAAAGAACTATGGGAGCATCTTCTAGAATAATGGAATTTCAGTTAATTAGAAGTGGTCATCCAAACAAAATTAAGACGAGTAGAAGAGGCAAATGGCTTGAAAAGAACAAAAGCCGAAAAACTGGTGGTACAGGGTTGAGGAGGCCATCACACGAACATGAATGGCTTCGAGAAGATATAGAGAATCCTGAAAGGCGCAGTTTTCTGTAGATGCAATAGAAAGATAATAAACACATCGAGAAAACAAATTTGAACAACAGATCTTTATCCAGGGAAAAATAAAACAGTCAAAGGATCGCTGCATGACTACTAACATTTGCAGTACAACTGACAGTGAACCAAAAAAAAATTCTAAATCAACAAAAACTTTCTTGGTAATATGAATCAAAAAAAGCAGGAACAGATGCAGATGTTGCCGGAAATTGTCTATGGGAGAACGGCGATTTGAAGTGGGTTATATTAGTTATAGCTGAGTCAATTAGGAGCGGAAGTAGGGTAGTTCCCCTGAATAGAGAAGCACTAGCATACAAGATAACCGTATTCAATTTAGATTTCAACAAATCAGACTAGAAATAGGCAGGGGCAAATAGTTCAGAATGCATAACAGCAGGAATATATGAAACTACAATAGAGCTAATTCATGTACCTGGTGCAAAGATTAAGAAAGTTCTGTTAGAAGCGTTCGAAAAATCACCTGATGTTATGAAATTCAAGACAGCTTGCGACAGAGTGAGACAAATTTGGTTCATAATAGTAAAGGAGATAAGGTCAACATAAAATCCTGTATTTCGATTACGTCCACTCCAGTTACCTATAAGAAGGCAATGCACGCAGTAAAATAAAAAATGTCGACATGAATCAAAAGTAATAAGATGCCGGGAAAACTTGAGAACGGTTTGAGAGATGGTCGGCTCGTAGATGATAGCCTGTTGTAGCTTATACAAGTAATAAAAAAAGCTAGGGACAAAAAATTAGACGAGACATTTAAGCTCCGCCTTAAGGGCATGACGCGTTAGTGTTAATGCTTATACAAGCGGAATTGCGCATTCTCAACATTCGTACACCTCTGGTAATCCTCAGACCAGTCCTTGCGCAGGGATGCAGCGGTTAAGCGGTGCTCCACAGCCCTGCGACGGCAAGTGCTGTCACCGGAGCGGCTTTTGCGATCCAGGTTGCTTTTGGCAGCAGCCTCTCGCGACCAATGAATAATTTCACCGCCATCAGCCACGGTTGTCAGTTTGCTCATAGTGCATGCAGTGGACAGGTTGTGATGGCGTCACGAGGTCACGTGATCTTGGGGGCCGACCTAGGCTGCTTCTCGGGAGATATTTCACTCACCGTGCCGACAAAGACTACGCGGTATTTTCTGCAGAAAGGGAGCCTTAACGCTATGCGTTACAACGGACTTCTGTATCTAGCGTTCCTGGAGATCAGCGCTGCATACGATGACGTAAATAGGGAGCTCCTGTGTAGAGTACCTAAACAAAAAGTACCGGTCACGATATGATAAAACCACTAAAGGGCTTCAGGGAATTTAACGTCCCAGAGTGACTCAGGCTATGGGGGTCGCCGTAGTGAAGGGCTCCGAAAATTTAGACCACCTGGGGTTCTTTAACGTGCACTGACATCGCATATTACACGGGCCTCTAGAATTTCGCCTCCATCGAAATTTGAACGCCGAGGCCGCGATCGAGCCCGCGTCTTTCGGGCAAGCAGCCGGGCGCCATAACGACTGTGCCACCGCGCCGGCTCGACTAAGTTATATTTACTGAGATAACAGATTGCGAATTACATGGAAAAGAACAAAGGACGAGACAAAAGTTGAGCACACAAATTATTAAGACGGAGTTGTTCCTCAGTGGTGTTGTTCATGATTTATATAAATATGGAAAGACATGAGAAAGTAGCCTAGGCTAAACATCTTGGGCAAATTTGGTGAAATTATCGTTTAATGTCTAGTTTAATGTACGCTGAGATATGGTGATATTAGCTGATAACCAAGGAGATTTTCAGACTCTGAATAGTACATATAGAGAGAAGAGGATGCTCAAGGCTTGACTTTTATTTATTCTTTATTCGTACGATACTCGCAGCGCCAAGAATACAGTATTGATGATATTCAACGAACTACAACTCATGTGCGTATTTTACAAGGCCATCACATACACAAGGTGAAAATAAGAGTAGCTGAAGGCATGGCAACACGACGCACAGATTTGCATTATAAACCACGAAGAGTCTACTAGGGCGAAAGGGTGCTATACAGAGGTATTTGGAAACAAAAAAAAAATAATGGAATCAGTGCTTGTTTTTGGAATCCGGCTTTGTTCCTAGGCGCAGAACGTATGTCCTGGCTAGAAAAAGAAAAACCAGAGCGCTGCAAACAGGTTGTTATCAGATGCTCACGGGAAATTCATAAATTAGGCAGTACGAGGGGTCATGGGCAGGGCATCTTTTGATCCGCGGAAATCACGAAGTGAAATATTGTATGACGAACGGCTCAGGAAACTACACGACAAGAGACGACGCAACGTATATAACATTATGTAAGGAAAAGCATTTATTCAAAGTGGCAGAAGAGGATTAGAAATCTACCCAGTAGGAATGCAGAGCACCGGAATGAAAAAATAAAAAGTATTGAATGCCAGGTAAAGAAGGCACATCAAATGCGGAATAATTGAACTGTGAAGGAAGGCCAGGCCGCGACGGCAAGATGTTTGTGAAAGAAGGATAGGCCGAGACGGCAAGATGCCTATGCCTGGCGTTTTTCTAATGGCGGACCCGAGGCACGTGCCACAAGCGCAGCCGCGGGATGATGATGATGGTATGTACAAGAGAAAGAAGATGATCCCTGGAAGGCTCACACAATCTGCCCGGGGGGTCGGAAGCGGCCATCCTGGCCGCTCCTAAACAACCGATGCTCCGCGGCGCACAAACGGTTTCAAACGGGAAACGTGAACAATTTCAGTTCCACGGTGGCGTCGATCGGCTGGAGGAACAACAGGTGTGACACTGTAGTTCACAGGAGAAGTTCGATTGATGACCCGTTAGGGACTAAGGTAGCGGTGGACAAATTTGTCACTAAGGCCAGGTGTGCGCAGTGGTGTAAAGAGGAGTACTTCGTCACCTGGTCGGAAAGGGACCACCCGATGAGCAGAATCGTAGCGACTCTTGCGGTCTTGCTTGCAGGCTTCAGTGTTGAGGCGAGCAAGGTGACGGCATCTGGCCACACGGGATACAAACTGGGCAGGCACTGATGTGGAGGTATATTCAGGCGTAGAGAAGAAAGAACTGTCCAGAATGGTGGTGGGAGGACGGCCGTACACGAGGAATAACGGAGAGTAACCGGTAGTCCGCTGTATTGCTCTATTATTGGCGAAAGTGACGAACGGAAGAAGAGTGTCCCAATATCGATCATCCGGTGTCACGTACATGGAGATCATATCCAATAGGGTGCGATGAAAACGCTCAGTGAGACCGTTGGTCTGGGGATGATAGCTTGAGGTTGTCTTATGAAGTGTGGACGATGCGTGAAGAACTTCTGCAACAACTGTCGATAAGAAGGTCTTCCCGCGGTCACTTAGGAGCACCCGGGGAGCACCATGCCGCAACACAACAGATCGCAAAAAAAAATTTGCAACCTCTTCAGCCGAGCCAGTGGGTACGGGTGATGTCTCGGCTTATCGCGTAAGGTGATCGACAGCTGTGATGACCCAATGATTACCTCGATCGGAGAGAGGCAGGGGACCATATAAGTCGATGCCGACGACTTCAAACGGCGTGGCGGGAGAGGGAAGGGGTTGAAGGAGGCCAGCGGGTGGAGAAGTCGGCCGTTTGCGACGTTGGCACAGGAGGCATGAAGCGAGTATTTAGCAACGCTTGAGGAGAGGCCAGGCCAAAAGAAACGTCGCTTCACGCGGTCGTAGGTTTTGTGAAAACCGAGGTGACCGGCAGTAGCGTCATCGTGGAGAGCCGCTAGGATATGGGAGCGAAGCACCCGCGGCACGACTGGGATCCAGAGAGTTCCATCGGGGCAATATACGTAGCGGCGTAGGATGCCATCTTCGAGCTTGAAGTTGCGTAGCTGTCGGCGCAGTTGAGCATTGGGTGGTCTCGAAACGCCGGTAATGTGGTCGATGATGGGACGGCAGTAGGCGTCGGCTAGTTGCTGCGAGCGGAGAGCGTGTTTGTTGTCGGAGTCGTCAAAAGAAACTGCTGTGATGTGCGTCGGAGAGGGTCGGCTTTGGTCAGAGGAGGAAAGGCATTGCGTAGAAAAACAGCAGGCTGATTCCGAAAGTGGGCAGCGAGAAAGCGCGTAAGCTTCCTTGTGTTAGCGACCCGATTTATAAAGGATGTCTAAGTGGTACTCTTGTAAGCGTAGAACCCAACGGCCAAGACGTCCTGTCAAATTTTTGAGCGAAGACAACCAGTAAAGGGCATGGTGATCGGTCATAACTGTGAAGTGGCGACCGTACAGGCAAGGCCGAAATTTGTGACTGCCCAGACGTTTGCTAGACATTCCTGGTCGGTAATGGTGTAATTTTTCTCTGATGGAGTCAGGGTCCGGCTGGCGAACGCAATCACTTTCCCACGCGAAGTTGCGTCGCGCTGCAGAAGTACAGCGCCGAGACCGTGACCACTGGCATCAGTATGAAGAATTTTTGGAGCGGTGTCACTTAAGTGGCCAAGGACAGGCTCCGATGTGACAGCGTGCTTGAGGTTGGTAAAAGCAGTGTCGCACTGGTCAGTCCACACGAAGGTGCTGTGTGATTTAAGTAGCTCATGAAGTGGAGCAGCAATAGTTGCGAAATTTCTGATAAAACGGCGGAAATAGGACGCCAGGCTGAGAAAGCTGCGCAAATCTGCAGTCCGTTGAGGACGAGGGAAGTTCAGGACCGCGATGATTTTGTCAGGGTCTGGACGAATGCCGTCGCGACTAACGAGATGTCCCAAAATTGTAATTTCCTTCTGTGCAAAGTGGCACTTCTTGGTGATCAGCTCAAGGCCCGCCGAAGCGAGGCACGTGAGAACCTCATTCAAGCGCGGGAGATGGTCTTGAAGAGTTGAAGAAAAGATAACAATGTCATCCAAGTAACACAAGCAAGTTCTCCACTTCAGGCCACGAAGTACAGTATCGATCATTCTTTCAAATGTGGCTGGTGCATTACAGAGGCTGAAGGGCATAACATTAAATTCGTAAAGTCCATCGGGAGTTGCGAAAGCAGTTTTTTCTTTGTCGGCCTCGTGCATAGGTATTTGCCAATAGCCTGAGCGTAGGTCTAAGGTGGAGAAATATTCGGCGCCTTGGAGAGAGTCAAGGGCGTCATCAATCCGTGGCATCGGGTAGACATCTTTGCGGGTAATTTTGTTGAGCGCACGGTAGACAACACAAAATCGGACCGAGCCGTCCTTTTTTTTAACCAACACTACCGGTGAGGACCATGGGCTTGTTGAGGGACGAATAATATTGCGGTGTAGCATATCACTGACATTTTCTTCAATGACCTTGCGTTCGGAGAAAGAAACCCGATAAGGTCGTCGCCGTACAATCGAGTTTTCGCTTCGGTAAAGATGCGATGGTGTGCAACAGTAGTCCGGCCGAGTGGTGGAGAAGTTGCATCAAAAATGGCTTGGTGATGGCGAAGCAATGTGAGCAATTCTTGGCGTTGATGCGGCGTGAGGTTAGGATTAATTGTCTTTGATATAACAGTGGGGGGAACGTCTGATGAAGCAGGCTGCTGATGCATAGGGGCGGTGAGCACCTTCGGGGACATAGGTTGAGCATCCACTACACAAGGAAGGGAAGTTCCTTTAGGCAACACGAGGGATTCTCGTGAAGTGTTCATGGCTGTTATGATCGCTGAGCCGTTGCAGAACCGGACAAGACTGGATGGGAAGGCAATTCCACGCGCAAAGTGGCGATGAGATGGTGCAATGAGGACGTCCCCATCAGTGATGCGGTCGGAAACAACGGTAAGGAGTTTTTCGCTCTGAGGAGGCAAAACTGTATCAGCTGCTGCAGTGAGGGAATGATGGGAATGATGTCGGTCGGAAGAATCACACGAAAAATCACTGTCTGTCATATGGAGGAGACGGTCGCCACAAGAAATTAGCGCTGAAGCTGTAGACAAGAAATCCCATCCTAAAATCATCAGATGCGCACAAGGTGAGAGCACAGCAAACTGCACATGGTGGCGCACACCGTCGATAACAACGCTCACAGTGCACTTCGCGGAAGTACGCAGGGTGACATCATTTGCTCCACGAAGTTCAGGGCCATCATATGGTGTCGTCACTTTCCGCAAACGGCCGCACAAATCAGCGCGAATAACAGAAATTGCAGCCCCTGTGTCAATCAAAGCTTCAACCGGTCATCCTTCCGCTAAAACAGAAATCATATTGAACGGGCGATCTGGAGGACTTTTGGGGATTTCGCAAAGTGCAGTTTCACTTCCGGAAACTGCAACTCCTAGTTTTCCGATTAACGGAGAGGGAGAGTGGTTGCTGGTCGGAGGGGGGAGGCTGAGCGGCGATATGGAGACGGGGACCGGCGTCGGGAAACATGGGCCCCACTAGGTGCAGACGAGGGTACCGGCTGCCGAGAGAAGCGGCGAGGTGGGCTGGAAGAAGGCCGGCGTTGATAATAGGAAGAAGAGGGTAGCTCACTCTCGAAGGCGGCGTAACCACGGCGCTCGTCCTGAAGGCGTCGACGACAAAAGCGGGAGATATGTCCTCGAATTCCACAGTAGTAGCACAATGGCCGGGAGGGGCGCCAAGGTGCGTTATAGGATGGCGCAGGTTGAGCCGTCGCCATTGCGCTGATGTGGTTGGATGTCGGTGCCGGCCGGGGAGGGTGGACAAAGGGAGGGGACGAGGCAGCGACTTGAGCGTAAGTCGGCGCTGGGCGGGGAGCAGGAGGGTCGGATGCGTTAGGGTGGGTGATTGTTGCCAACTCTTCTTTGATGATGTGACGGAGACCAGCGTCATGAGAAGTTGCGGGAGAATGATCGCACCCGTGGCGGCAGAAAGGGCTAAGGACTTGGAGCTCTGCGCGGATGATCGCTCGAATCAGTGTGCGCAGATCGAGGTCAGCAGAGGGCAAGGCCGTAGCGAGGCCGGGCTGTGAGAGGCCGGGCTGCAAGCGGGAGGACTGCAGCTGGTCGAGGCGTTGGCAGGTAGTAATGATTGAATCAACACTGGAGGGATTTTGGGCAAGTAGAGTGGTAAAAGCCAAAGAATTGATTCCTTTGAGTACGTAGTGGACGCGGTCAGTTTCGGGCATGGTGGGACTAAAACGCCGGCAGAGCGCAAGTACGTCCTCGATGTAAGATGCATAGGATTCATTGGGACCTTGGAAGCGGGAAGCGAGCTTTGTCTTGGCGACTGCAGTCCGAACGGCTGGGTCGGCAAAATACTGACAGAACTGCTGTTTGAAGGTGGACCAGTTAGTGGTATGCGGTTCGCGATTTATGAACTAGTTTCTGGCGATCTCAATACGGAAGAAAGAAACGTTCAGGAATTTTAAAGCGTCGTCCCACCGGTTGTAGGCACTGCAGCGTTCGTATGTGTCGAGCCAGTCGTCCACGTCTTCATCGCGACGACCAGCGAACATCGGCGGGTCGCGTTGTCGGAAGGGCGTGGTCGGTGGGGGCGGTGCAGGTGAGGCCGAAGGAGAGGGGCCGGCAGGGTCCTGGTTGTCTTCGGTTGGCATGACGATGGTGGGAGGTGGGAAACGGCGACCAGAACGCAGCTCCAGCGAGAGGCAGGGTGTAAGGCAGCAAGGGGATCGAGTTTCACCTACACCACTTGTGAAGGAAAGCCAGGCCGCGACGGCAAGACGTTTATGAAAGAAGGATAGGCCGAGACGGCAAGATGGCTGTGCCTGGCGTTTTTCTAATGGCCGACCCGAGGCGCGTGCCACAAGCGCAGCCGCGGGATGATGATGATGGTATGTACAAGAGAAAGATGATTCCTGGAAGGCTCACACAACTGCAAAAAAGCAGACTCTCGATTCGTACAGAAAATGTACAAGTTAAATCACGAAGCAAAAGTCCTCTGATAATTCAAGATAGATCGATAAAGAGGAGGAGGGAAAGGCAGGGATGTTAGCCAGAAAGGGGTTCCGGTTGGCTACTCTGCACTGGGGAAGAGAGATTAGGGGACTAAAAGGAGGAAGAGAGAAGGGAAAAAGGCATAACACACACACACGCACAACGCTGTCACAATTTGTCACTCAATCAAGTCGCTCTCAAGCAGGCAAAGAGTGCCTTGTATGCCTTGAGGGCAGTCGAATGCTGTGGCCACGGACCGATGATCTTTTGCTCTGTTAATGGGCGAGGATTGAGGCAGTCCAGGGCACAACACAGTGTATGTCTTGCACTCGCAAATGCAGGGCACTCACAGAAAAGATGAGCGATGGTCTCCTCACAACCGCAGCTTACACAGGCAGCACTGTCGACCATCCCCATCCGGAAAACATAGTAATAGGTAAATGCAACACCGATCCATAAACAGCATAACAATGTTGCGTCGCGACGTCCTAAATTACGTGCTGATAATTAAAAAACAGCATAATGATCTTTAAAGCGAAATCATGGTGACAAGTGTGCTACATATGGCCAAGCTGCAGAGACAATTCAATATATTTCATCAGACTGTGACAGTACGGATACAGATGTAGACAGAGGCACAGTCACTGTCCCTAATGCACTGTGGTTTTGCGATAACAAAGGTAACGTAAATGAACCTTCAGTTGGCGTTAGGAAGTAAACGATAGGAAGATTGCAGGCTCTAAAAAGGGGCAGTGACGTAACGATTCAATATCATAATTAAAAATCAGGATTGCTATAAAGTGATAAAAAACTTATTTTGTTTCTAGAAGGATGCATTTTTGAAAGCGCTCGTAAACTAGACAGATTGGCTAGATAGATATAAAGGAAAATAACACGCATGAAGGCACTCGACAACACCCTGTGTGAACACGGACGCCCCTAACGCCTACCTGTTCATTGCGCACACACGGGCAAACTGACTTTTGAGACGAAAGCGAAAGAAGTGCAAGTTTATTACCATAACTGCGTTCCATAGATAATCATATAATTCAGCTCTTTTTTACTATCCGCTTCCATAGATATTAAAATTCTGAAAGAGCCACCTTTATATCTCAAAAAGTTTATTTTTAAACTTTCTGGCTGATTTCGGTGAAGCACCCTGCGTTTGCCCCTTAGCGTCCTGAAGCTGGACGTGGGCTACGAGGCGTGGCGTGATGAACGGCTGTGGATCAATTAGCACCATCAAGGGACCTTTTATGCGCCGTAACATCCCACAGCACACAAATGTGAACTAACTTTCGCTTCGAACGTAATGTGCTTTTTGATTGCGGGATTTGCTCGCGCGACCTTGTGTCCAGCAGTCGCACACTACAGCAAGTGAGCAAATACGCGGAGTGCCCAGTTACTGCCAACTAACAGTTTACCCGCTTTCAACGAACTTTTAAGTGTGAACGGGTATTTCCGATCCGCCGTGAGGTGAATGATGCTGGAGTTTAATGATAATCAATATATTGTAGAAGACTAGCCCTACTGATTACAACTTTCCATGCCATAATGACCATCAAGCGAGAGTTATAAAACAGCAGTAATGACAGGCCCGCTGCGCTACTCGTCATGAGAACATTAGTTTTTTAGCATGGATGACATAAAATAGCGTATGCAACATTTCACTTTGTTGTAAATAATCGCACTCAGGGCGCTCAACGATTAGAAAGGAACATCATACACCCAAAGCTTCAAGAGGCGATATGCAGGCAACCATACTTATTATTATGACGCCACTTCCAAAATTGCTGCATCTTGCTGAGCGCGGATTAGCCTTCATGTACTGCTTCGCTCTGTGACCCCAAGTATGCTTCTTGAAATTTACCTCATACGTAGTCATGACCATATTTCTGCAACCGCTGCAAATCTGTCACACTTCTGTGCACCACTCACCAGGACCTCTCCTTGCGCTCCTTTATTTGTTCTGTGCTTACAGCAACAATAAACACTGCTCCACAGACTGCAGGCCTGATCTGGCTATTAATTACTGTAAACCTAAAGCCGAGCGCGTTTTAGTGGGGGAAAGCTGCATTGTAGTGATAAAATGTAAGCTCCAAACACAGCCATCTGTTGCCTCACGATATATAAGTTGAGATTCCTTAGCAGGCTTAAATTTGCGGAATATTCAAGGCTCAACATAACAGCGCTAACCTGCTGAGTGCACTTGAAGAAAAATGAACTTCAGGATTTTCCGCTTGACCCTGGGGAAGAAGAGATCGTGACAGCTCTACTGCGTGTTTCTCAGGTTCTCACACTCACTGTCAGTCCACCGGCCCAATATGACCATAGGCGATACATTCTCATGAGCAGCTGCTCCTAGGCCTCTTAATCATTACTCTAGGCTATTAGGGTAACGCGACTTTAGGCAGCACGTGAACACATCAGAACAGCGACGGTGATGCCGCTTCTATATGAAAAAATCTTGTTCAACGCTACTAGTGCAACCGCACAAACTTTGCATTTTGCTGCTCTTGAGTGGAGACCCACGCAACTATTTAAAAAAGTTTGACGGTACGCCTTGAATTCATTAAAGACATCCCACAAAAAACAAGTACGCGATATTTGACTGATAATAATGGAACTGTGGTTGCGTTAATTTATTGCATTTTATTCAGAAGTTTGGACATTTGAAGACAATGTGGGGCGGCGGCAGTAACCACCGAGGGAAAATTTAAGACGTCTTTCAAAAACTTCTCCTTGGAGGTGAAATTTTCCAGCCCATAATCATTTGTAGATAAAGATGCATGTTACTTACCTTGAAAACGGCGTATATAAAGTAGAAAAGGACATTAGAAAAGATGGATGTGTCCTGTTAAATGAAGACAGTGGACAGCATAGCGCGTTACGGGCGAGGTAAACATGACTGTACAATATTTGTCACACTTGATTCTATAAAACAGAAAGGCATCGTCGCAAAAACTCACTGAACAACATCAAATGCGCTCACCCGGAGTTTGTCATGCTTTCTCAAAACGTTGTCGTCTTTAAGGTTTTAGCTGGGCTGTAAGATGAGAAATAACAATTTATTATCTTCCTCTTGAACATCAAAAAATAAAGGATAAATGCAGTTTTCGTGACCTTTCTAGTGTGTTTCTTGTATCTATGTTTCTTAGATTTTTCTTCGTAATCATTTCTAATGGAATGAACTATAACAACTAAATCATGCTGCCGGTGTTCATTTTACTACATCGTTTCTATTAGTTTTGTCCTAAAGTATGCGCAATCGGTAATAAGGTCATCACTTTCAGATTTGTACTCACATGCATGCACTGAGACTCCGACGACATTGATCGGATGCTTTTATTCTTCAGTGTCAACACTCAGGCGCTTTGCTGTTAGCATAAGACAGACATTTAATGCTTTGGCTCAGGAACATGCGTGGGTTGGAAACATTGAGTCTAAGAGCAAGAACTGTATTCTCCCAGCAACACATTCATAGCTTATGCGCTAAAGCCAGTATATGGCTATCAGCCTGGGCAGTGCATCATTTCCTTTCATGATTGAATAAGGAAGAAAGGATGTACACACGATGTCTCCCCACTTGAGCACACAGGCAAGGGTCGCACTGCCGCAGAAGCACAGGACGGCGGCCATTACCGCCCAAGCAATGAACAGCCGGAGTGACTCCAGAGGCTCCTGCACATGCAGTCAGAGGCAGAAAAGAGACATGTGAAAAGCTCAGAACAAACGGTTTAACACAGGCCATTAACACGACCATTGCACAACTTTTCAACGCAATGACGACTCCTACGTGTCATATACCAGAGACATAAAACAGTAATAAGTTATTACTGAACTCCTTTGCTTCTTCTGCTTGTGAGGCCACGTGCACTAGCGCGAACGCAGATTAAACTATTCACTTTTCGATAAACTGGATGCGACACGACGCAAAAGGGCGGACTTCACTTTGGTGTTAGCGTGTAGTCGTTCAATCTATTGGGCATTCATTTCATACTTTTAAATGGAATGTCCTAGATATAAGCCACTTTATTCAATAAGAAAAAGAGTGCACGACCATAATGACAAGATGCTGCACTTGTGGCGCCATAGATGGTTGCGGCGCACCTTTGAAGCGGCACGCCGCGCTAGGCTAGCAATTTCTGCAGAAAGGGCTGTCGTTATAATTACAAAGACGATTGCCGAACTGCAGGCACAGGAATTTTATAATCCTACGCTTGAATGTAACTTACATCCACAAACTTGGTAACACAGTGCCACGTAGGATTTTCTGCGAGCTCTTCTTTCAGTATTCGAAACTGGGAGAGAGAGAGAGAGACGCCAAAATTACATTAGTAACCCGCATCAGACTAGTGTTTTCAAATCAGAACAGGATACCAGTCCGGTGTGCAGGTGCCTAAAGCACAGCCTAATGTACAGTTTAACGGTGCAGCGCGGCGCAATCGAGAAGCTGGCACATCCACTGAAAACACAACACTTCACAAATGTCGGAGGCGCGTCATAAGATTGCTGTCGCCTTACCGGTGGTCTGGTCGAAGGTGGGCCGCTTTTAAAATTTTTTTCATGAGGAGCTTTAGTTATATTTCTACAAACTACCCATTAGGTCGTCATTACGAGGGAATTATTGGGGTAAGGGCATACTGTGACTAGTGACAAAAAGGGCTTTAGAGACACGGTGAGAACAAATCCACGCAGTCTTATTTCTCTGTAAAAATCATTTCTATGGCTATTTCATTCAATGTTAATATTAGTCAAGTGAAAATCGACCTATTTATTGAGCTAATTCCATAAAAGAAATTACCCCTACCCGATTCAAGATAATAAAGTGGTAATTTCGTCGGGTTAGTAACACAACATATATATGTTCAGTCTTTCTCGTCCTTGTGTGGTGTTGCGTTATTTGGATGCAAATTCCTGAATTCTACGCCTTAAAGGGCTCTGTGCTTGGCATTTTGGAGTGCGTCGCGGTGTAGCGAAGCCTCTGGCATCCATGAGGAAAAGTGTGCCTGCATAAACAGTGTACTTGAGAAACGGGTAGGTTATGTCACCTCCTGCGTCTCATTGTTCGCCTTTCGCACGTAATGAAAGCTGGCATTTCCAAGAATACACCGTATTTTTATCTAGAGTGCGGCAATCTGTTGAAACAGGTCAGCTCGAATTAGTCACCGGTGTTTCTTTATTAATGTGTTCTAGGAAAATTATTCTACAAAGAACAAGTGAGAATAAACATTAGAATAGAAACCGGAGATAACAATTTCATATTCTAACACCAAGGAAATAAATAACAAAACAATATGTGTACAAGAAAAGGGCTCTCAAAGGTACAAAAATTGACAGTTGCCGAAAGAGTAGGCCGCAACGCGCGGCATGTGCTTCTCGTGTCCTGCTTTTAGCTTCCTAGAGAACGTGGCAACGATCACAAAGAGTTCTTTTGTGCTAAACAAACCTCGCCCTTCTCTTGACAATGATTTCGCAGCGCAGCTTTATCCAAAGAAGGGCTCATTCAATGCTTCCGGTATGCTGCAACGCGTGTGTTCGCTTCTAGTGCGCTCCGAAATATAAAAATTTGACAGTGTTCGCGCACCTAGTTCAAATCATGCTGCAGTTTTACGCTGACGTGCATTGTTAAGTAATAAAAATTGGTGTCGTGGGCTTCATAAGACTACGGCAAATTAGGCGCACTCAAGAGGTTTAACTTGCTCGATAAACACAGAAAGGAATTCCTGGTGACTCTAGAAGGTCGCATACAAACTATTTCCTTAGAACTGCATATAATGGTCATGAACAAAGTCAAACAAAACAATTGACCTTTTGCATTTCATGTGAAATAATTTGTTTAGAATAGAGCACGTTGGGCACAGGTGGCTTATATAGTCTTCAGATTTGTCGCCGTTCTATAGCATAATGTGACAAATGCATATAACAGGCATTGACAAATGTAAAATACAAAACAACTGATGTTTCGTGTTCCGTACAGAACTCTTGTTTCACAGAAGACGACAATAGGAAAACTTGGCATATGTAGCCTCCCTGTGACCTTATCTTGCTTGTTATTTTGGTCCTGATGACGTGAGTACGTAAGCTCAAGTGGCCGCTATTGTATTGTTACGGGACGGAAAGCCAATGAAGAAGAAACATGAAGGATGATGATGGCATGATTTTATTGGCGCTGGCGCCCTGGCACAAGCGCTCCCGCCAGCGCCACTGTGCAGTTCGTCGTCTTCTAGTGCGCCACAAGACCCGGAGTCACCGAACGATGGTTCCGATCGCAGACTAGAAAAATGGCACAGACGATGAAAGACAGCACATGCCAATGGGTACGATAGAAGGGATGAACAGAGAAGAGAAGTAGATGAAGGGATTGCCGTCAAAATGAAATATATGAGCAGATTAGCTGATGATGACCGGGTCAAGCCAGGTCCACGAAGACTGAAAAGCCACCGGTCAGCGGAAGCCAACGCCTAGGACCGTGGACGCACACAACGGCAGGGCTGGGGCGCTGTGTTCTTGTGTGTGGGTGGGTGGTCAGTGGGGACTCAGGTCAGCGGTTTTGGTCTGGGGTACGTGGCGTCGTTGGTCATCGTGTCTTCTTGGTTCACATGTGTGGGCGATCATTGAGATTCACATCAGTGGCGGCGGTCTTGGATCAGTGTGGTCGCAGTCATGTCGTCGTGTCTTCTGGTCGGGCTTGAGGCAGGGCAGATAAAATCGGCGGCGTTGGGTCATACCTGGCATGCTGGGATAATGCCGGGAGGTGCGAAACTACGAGCACATCACAGGAAATATGCGGGCAGCACAGCTCTGAAGCTCCGCGGCCGGGATAGTAAAAAAAAGACGCACCTCCGCCAAATGTTGCGCAGCGGCCAGCCAAAGAATAACGCGCGGTGAACAATGTACAAGAGATATTTAATGTCCGCTGACCTAGTGCGAGCGCTCCGTCCCGCACCACTGCCGGCCTCGTCTCCTTCGTCGCAATATGTTCCGCTAAATGTGAATGTCCAAGCGAAGCGAATGACAGAACAGTTATTTAAACAATTTTCATTCACAACTTGCCTTTCTGTCGTTCTATATTAATTATAAAAATGACCTGCACCGGCTGCATTTAGACTACAGAGAAATAGAGGACCCACGGAATAACGCGGCTTATGTTAAAATACACCCAGAGTAGGCCTGAGGGAACAAAGTAATTAATCGCAAAAGTTTTTTGGGCTTGTTTTGAATTATTTAATGCGCGGCAGCAGCGACAAATCATCGTCCACGTCAAACTAGCTGTAGTAATATCTGCAAATAAAGCAGGTTCAATAAAATATTTGGCTTAGAAATGCTTTACGAAATGAAAATCGTACGTGCAGTTTAACGTCCCGCATCTGCATCTGGAGTATGCCGGATAAAGTAGTGGAAGGCTTCGGGCAAATGGCGATAGCCTAGGGGTTTAGCGTGCGCTGATATGCAGGTTTTTAACGAGCTTTACGATTTGATTTGTACTTTTGTATAAATGACTTCACTATGATGCAGAGAAAAAATAAAAGGCACCAAACAGTTTTAATTAGTAATCGGCGCGGCGCAATAACAAAGGTGTGTTCGCTGAAATACGTCTCTGTACCGGACAAGACTGGCGCTTTGATCTGACCGGATGAACAACGCATACTTTGCTGAAATGCTGATGCGAACGTTTCACTTTAGCTTTGCTCTGGTACGCAAAATTATAAATAAAACTTTACCCGATCTTTCAAGCGCACTTTAAATTGCTTGCATCCAGGTGGAAAACTGTTTAAGAGTGCGAGTTCCACGTAAACTTGAAGTTCGCGCGACCGTCAATGACAAGATTAGAATTCTCATCAGAACTGCGGTCCCTAGCTCAAGCAGCGTTTCAAATCATACCGTTGACTCCTTGATACCAATGGCAAGCTCCAGCGAAAAGAGTCCTAGCTCTTTTTCCTATTTCTGGCCCTTTCAGATGCAGCTCTTTACACATAAGTGTGAAAGGAGCGAAACAAAGAGAGTGATGGAAAGCAGACTGCTGTGATGGTGTTTAAATTACCCCTGGTCAAGATTACTTGTGGACTGGCCTTAAGGACTAAAAGAGCGCCGCTTCTTTTCAGAAGTGACAAACTAAGTCTGAAAAAGCTACAATTTTTGCAACACAGGCAAGCATAGCAGGCTGCAGTGAAAGCCACGAACCTTTTGCATGCCGCTGAATAGATGACCCCTGTACAGCTGTTTAGGAAGCACTCCGTGCCGAAGTAAATGTCGAAGTAAAGCATGTATTCTGAAAGTAAGCGGGAAAAGAGTTTCAGTGAATCATCAGTATATACTTTCCGGTTACTTCTTACGTCATTCGTGATAACTTAGTAATGGATTGAAATGTAGAAATTTTGAACCATCACCTACAAAAAAAGCACTACTTTTCTTACTCTTCCTTTATTAAGCTCACGAAATGTTGGACATTGTTGAAAAGCACCCCTAACCTCGAATACCGCCGAACTTGTTCCTGTAGCCCAAGATGATATAATAGCAACATAGTAGTGCTTGCGTGAGCTGAAACAAAAGATTTGAGCAAAAGAATTATGCGTCTGAATTGCAGAGGAAAGAAGGGATCATCGGCGACTACCCTAGACGAAAACCGTAACATGCACTTGTTAAACGTAGTCTTTTGTATTTTAAATATTAATGCTTGGGGAAGCCTTTCTTCCGCGCAAGAAACATATATCGAGGTATCGCGCCGCTGCATGCGTTTGCCATATGATTCAATAAAAGACAACAAGCACGCTTAGACTAGTCGTGGTTGTACTTGATAGCGTTATTTTTTATTTGCGAGGAAGAGCGTGACATATACAAAGAAATTTTTCTTAGCCTCTAGAATTTTTTGTGTTAAAATAATGAAGCATACGTCGGTGCGGTCTGCGCATGTGGACCGGACAACAATAGTGCCACTATGTCCATAATAGACATCTTAACATTTGTTTTTTCCACCTTTAAGGAACTAATTAACTTTTTAGTTTCAGTTTTAGGGCACAAGATTAAGGTCGCCGGTATCTAAGGCGAATCACGTGTTTAAATTGTGTGAACCGGCATTGTGGTTTGAAGTGTCGATCGTCAAAAATGTCTTTAAATTTTTTTTGTGGCAGACTTCCAGTGCTGAAAATATTTCAAATAGCGTCGCGGGACGTGCTGTTCTCGCCGAAACCAGGTTAAATTCTTACAGACCAGTCTCTTAATATGCTGCGTTAATAATGCAAGTGCTTTCATTTTATAAACGCGCGAAGGTGGAACGCCACCTCAACGAGCCTTGAAACCGCCTCTTTTCGCTCGACATTTCGAACGACACTAGCGATTAAAAGATTTAAACGCTATAAGCTCCCTCCTATGTTGACAGTCTTCAACTTCGCAATACAATATTACGCGATAAAAAAAGAGAAATTCAAGAGGTAATTTAATTGTTTAGGCGCACAATAAATGAGCTTTGTTGCATGCGTACTGTACGACATGCTTAACTAAGTACACGGCCAGACTGCCCCCGCATTTCAGTGTTTTTAAAATAAACTGCAAGAAATTCTAAGAATCATCAACATGTGGCGCCGAGCCGAGCAACTTGTGGCATGCAGCCAACCTTTAATTCTATTTTATAAAGTCATTGGCCGCATTGCCATTACTACAAGCAGAAATTAACTTATGATACTTGGCAAGCATGAGAATATGTAATATCGCACAGACGGTAGTAAAATCCGTTATCGCTAATCATTTATGATATCGGTACCTCACTGTTTGCGAAGACTTTTATACAAATAGCAAGGATGACACAATTATTTTCTACTTCCCACACCAGAATATAAGTCACAAGAGAAGCGAGAGGCATCTATCGCTCAAAGAGCTGCATTAAAATGTTCACATCGGACTACCATATTAGTAGTAGGATTTTGTACGGGCATGTTTTACTGTGCAACGGGATGCTCATGGCGATTAGCGAATAGCAGGCCTCTTCTAGGCAAAGCAACCATTCGCTTATTGCTTTTGACGAAGAAACTTATGCAGCGGAAGGTGAGCTTAAAGATTCCTCGAGAAAGCTCTGCACCTCCGTAATCTGTAGTCCCCAAGAGGGTCACTTCGTTTATTAACAAATATTACTGGGAAGAAAAATTGCCGATGCACCGAGTGTCATTAGCAGTGTAATCCCGGGTGCGAGTGCTCGATTTCAGCCATGCTTTTATCCGCGCACTCGACGCATTGGCCTGCAATGAAGTGTGGAACTTCGTTCGCACGCAAACAAAATTCTGCTCTTATGATGTAAGCATTACGGGAGGGCTTGAATACGAGTCCCACACATGTTCTTCCTATGCAGTTTTACTTTTTCAGTTGCTTGCGAGCAGCATGGTTGCTAAATCATCAAAACGTCGTTAAAATTAGGGTATCTTTTTATGAATTGCTCGACGCATTTTAGAGAGCTGATGTACTCTCTTGTCCACTGAGAAAAGAGACAACATAACGCAGACAGTGGCAAATAGCAACCAAGGAAACGTCTGCTACGCAAAATGCTAATCACCGAAACCCCGAGGGACATCGCGTTGCCTAATTGACCGTTAATTTACGTACAGAATAAGCAACGACGATCTTCTTCAGGTCCTTGTCGCTAACCATGTTCTGCAAGAAACGGGCTTCTTCTTAAAACATGGCAAGAAGCTGGCTCCTTCTTCAGTTTCATCTACTACTCTTGTTGCCTTAGCTTGTGCATTTCTTGTTTATCTTTGTCCACTCTTCATTTTCCTTCGTTATTACTGCTCTCTCAGCCCAGAAAGAACATTAAATTATTACCAGGGAAAAAGCAAGCGTTAATTTAAAGAAATTCCGATGGAATGCAAGAAATATAAAATATAAAGCATCTGTAAGACACAAGGGTTCAGCAGAAGTCGCTCTTAATCTATTACGTACCTCGTTCTAATCACAAAATAGACTACTCTCAGCCTTGGAGACTTTCACGCGTGATGAAATTAGCCACCGAGACCGAACAGAATAACCCATTATGCTTCACTAGTGCACTTCCAAAGTAGTAAGTACGGTGTGCAACGCCGCACATTTCTATTTTTCGTTGATATAGGCAGAAGAGGCCGGTTCAAATGATCGACAAGTGGTTGGTGCCACATGGAGGAATATTCGTTCTTGGTCTTGTTTTAAATTAGAGGTACCGCCACACGATTATAATTTTTCCTCTTTCTCTCCACAAAACAATGTCTCCTTTACCAGATGGCCATTGCAGAGAAGCTCGGAGAGGCCAATGCTATGTCTTCTCAGGCCATAAGCTTACATGCACTGCTTTGGGCTGCTGCTGTTGAGAGATTACTTATTTTCGTTTTTGTGCATGCTTTCTGGGCACCTGAAAACATAACTTCCCAGGCATGCGACTTGAGTTGCAGAGCTATCTTAAAGTTAAATACTAATTTGGCTTTCTCGATTGATGAATATAATAATAGTACCACTCGTATTCACTTTTTATACCATTACGTCATGACCAGCAGCTTGTTAATAACACGGCTAAAGGATATGGTAGTTGGATATTTCTGCTCCACACCCATGTGACAGATGACTTGTGGCAAAGAATAAAAAATAAATATTTAGCACGATGCAGCGAGGGATGGGAAGGTAAATAATGGCGGAGCGTTTAAGAGACAGGAGATAAGAAATTGTGTTAGAGAACAGAAGAATAGTGTGAATTTAGCCTAAATGGAGCGCAGCAATTGCACATGGGCGGTGCGTGTAATTATGACAACATATAACCAATCTGCAGCGATGGCAGAGAGGTAGAGCGTCCACCTCGCCATCAAGAGGACTGGAGCTCGAGTCCCGGTGCCGCGCATTTCTCCACCAGGTTCGAAACTGCATATGTCAATGAAATTGCATATCCGCGGGTTGGGTGCGGCCTGATCTCGGCAACAAGAACCGACAACACACTCCCTCGCCAGAACAAGATTTGGCCACCCTGGTGTAGTACTTGGCCACAACATTCTATGAACAAACCAAATAACCCTCCGCCCTCAGTCCCCAGTGACTGCGCAGCAACTGACCAAGGCGGAGGTAAGACCTGTGACGCAGCGGAGGGTGCAAGTAACCTCTGTCTCCGTACAGGCGGCTATTGGAATGTGTACCTGGCAACGTTTAACGCTAAAACCGTATCTAGTAAGGCTAGCCTAGCAGTGCTGTTCGGGAAACTAGCGGGCAATAAATGGGATGTCATAGGGCTTAGTGAAGTTAGCAGAGCAGGTGACGCGTTTACAGTACTAAAGGACGGGCACATACTGTGCTATCGAGGATTAGCGGATAGACGAGAACAAGGTGTGGGGTTCCTCATTAATTAAGATTTAGCTGGCAAAGTATAGGCGTTCTGTAGTATTAACGTAAGTGTGGCTGCTCTCGTAATTAGGCTTAATAAGAGATACAAGCTGAAGGTGGTGCAGGCCTACGCACCTACATTAAGTCATGATGGCCAGACTGTTGAAAGCTTCTGTTAGGACGTGGAATCGGCAACGAACAGATTAAAATCGCAGTACACTGTACTAAATGGGCGACTTCAATGCGAATGTGGGCAAGAAGCAGGCTGGCGACCAGGTGGTAGATGACTATGGGATAGGCTCTAGAAATAGCAGGGGAGAAATATTACTAAAGTTCGCAGATAGAAATATTTTCGGATCATGAATACCTTCTTCCCCAGACCAGAGAGCAGGAAGTGGACCTGGAAGAGCCCGAATGGTGAGACTAAAAATGAAATCGACTTCATACTATGCACTGAACCTATTATCGTTCCAGATGTGGACGTCCTCGCAAAGGGGCGTTGTAGCGACCACAGACCGGTAAGGTCACGAATTCGCTTAGACTTGAAGAGGGAACGGAAGCAGCTAGTGCAGAGGAAGGTTATCAAGCTGGCTGTAAGAGGGAAAGTAGAGGAATTCAGGATATCGCTGCAGAACAGGTATTAAGCTTTAAGTGAGGAAGGCGATCCTCATGTTCATACAGTGAACGACAGTCCGGCAGCTATCATTATGGGGACGCAGTAGAAGTAGACAAGGACGGTGCTACAGGATACCGCCAAGCTATCTCAGGAGACGAAAGATCTGATTAAGAAAAGTCAAAGCATGAGGGCGTCTAACCCTACAGGCAGAATAGAACTAGCAAAGCTATAGAAGTGTTTAAATAAGCGCAGGTTAACCGACATAGAGAAGTTTAGTATGGAGAGAATCGAGCATGTTCTAAAGAACGCAGGTAGCCTAATAGCGGTGAAGAAGAAACTAGGCATAGGTAAATACTAGATGTATGCGTTGAAAGACAAGGAGGGCAATTTCTGTATCAATATAGATAAGATAGGTTAACTAGGCAAAGAGTTTTACACAAATCTATACAGCAGCCAATGTAATCAGTACGTTAAGAATAAAGACAGCAGCGTACAGCAATGCGGCATCCCGCCAATAACCAAAGAGCAAGTAAAAAAAGCCTTAGTAGCAATGCAAAGGGGAGAAACCGCTGGTATGGATAAGGTAACAGCTGAGCTGTTGAAGGACGGATTGAAGATGGTGCTATAAAAACTATCCCCTCCGTATGCGCAATGCCTTATGACTTCGACTTTACGGGAAGCTTGGAAGAACGCAAACATAATCTTAATTCTTAAGAAAGGAGACGCCAAGGACTTGGAAAATTACAGACCGATCAGCTTACTGTTCGTTGCCTACACGGAATTTACTAAAAATAATCGCTAATTGAGTCAGGGCAACCTTAGACTTTAATCAACCAAATGGTCAGGCAGGCTTTCGTAAAGGATATTCCACAGTGGATCATATTCACGCTATCAATCATATGATAAAGAAATGCGCCGAATAATCAACCACTATATATAGCTTTCATTGATTATGAGAAAGAATTTGACTCAGTGGAAACTTCAGCAGTCATACAGTGTGGGGTTGACTAGGGGAGATAAATACGTTATCCCTACTTTACCGCGGCGGACATAGTAAAAAGCCGCCTGGACACCACCCCGTGATCGCGTACTCTACCTAGAGCACACAAAACCACGGCGGGCCTTGCTCTGACAGAACAAAGGAACGACACAAACAGGTATTTATTGCTACACCAAGTATAATGTTAGCTAGCAACAAAACACGCTAAGGAATCGAGGTCGTCCGACTCACCAGAAAAGATACGAGCGAATGTTCGCCCACACTAGGGCAAGGGATACTTCGAGGTCTAGACGGGACAAGATACGGGGGGCACTCTTCTCGCTGCTTCCTCGCCCCGCTGGCGAAGAGCGGACCGCGAGCGACATGTTCGCTCGCGCCGACGATCCCAGCCGATCAGCCGTCTCCCGCGCGCGAGCTTCAAGCCGTCTCTCGCGCTACGACGCAGGCGTCCTCCCTTGGTAGTCAAGGTAAACAGAGAATGTGCAACTCCTCGAGGCGGCTGCTGCACGTACATCGCAGGAAAGTCTACAGAGGGGACTGCAGGGCAAGTCCCCACATCCCCCCAACCTTAAATAGACCCATGCCCCTGAAAGTACAGGCTATGGAGGAGTCTCCTGATCTTCATGAACTTGAGGCAGCTCTTTAGCGGAGGTCACACCGACAGCGCCCACGCAGACTTCTGCAGTTTTGCGAAGGCGGCGTGAATGTCTCCGCTGGGACGACTCGCATGGCCTGTAGACGCCGTGTCCGCAGGCCCGCGAAGAGAAGGCCGGTTGAAAACTGCAGGCCGGGTTTCTGAAGTAGTCGCCAGGGCAACAGCAGCCGGAGGTGACTGGAATCGCCACAGCTGTCCCAGATGGATGCGGTGAACAGGTTACAGGCCGTTACGTCGCAGCAGGTGGCAGCGAGACAATGTGAACCGTATAGCAAGCTTGGGTGGCTCCACCGAATCTGCGAAATTGCCGAAACCTTCATGGCGTGCCTTTAACGTAGGTGACGGGAGGAGAAACGGCATCCGCAAGGCCCTCGTGACACAATGCTCACATCGCTAGCAAAACGTGTCGGGCGGCTCTGCAAACGCAAAGTTCGAGTAAACAAAACCTTTTCTTGAGTTGAACGAGACTGATCAGTTAGTGCGAGGTTACAATAAAAACGGGCGGGCAGCAAAGTGCGCCCACTATCAACAACACAGTCCGCTGGTCGTGTGTCTTCTGTCGTGGTACAGGCAGCTCCGAAAAGCCTCAAGCCTAACCACCGCTCCGACAACGACCGTGAACAAAACAAAGACCCGAAACGGGTTACAAGCGCGCAGCCGCGAGGAGACATCAGCTTTGTGGGGTGGTCCTACCCCGCTCCATGCACGGAGCAGCTTCTGAGCGGTCGGCGCCCTCCATATCGGACGGTGTCGGAGCGCCCTGTGCCGAACTGCAATACCAGCGAGCTCGTAGCGGCACCAGTGGCCTCAGGCCACCCGGCTCCCGGAGTCGAAAATTAGACAGCAGAGAAAAATATATACAGAAAATTCGGACCATTCACTGGGCTTCTGTACTCGCTTCGAGCTCGGCAACTCAGCAGGCGCTAGGTCTCGCACTCTCTCGATGCGGACCAAGTGGTTCTCGTGAAGGAACTCTAGGGAAACTTGACAAAGAATGTGCTGAGCATGTCAAAAAGTTCAAACATGCTGCAGCGCAATACACCTCACACTCAAGAAGGCATGCCGCAGGTCCTAGCGATCAAAATTTACTCTAGACTTAGCACTTATCAAGTCCGGACAAAGAGCGTTCCTCGAACCGAACAGACAGTCGTCCAATGTTCAAAGAGCAGGCCCCATGTTGGGCTGCCAGATGTGAGGTTGAATTGCGAGATAAACACATTCTCTCCACTTAATCGCGGCTGGCATTGCTCAAAGCTGCCCGTACCCCACCTCGTGATCGCGTACGCTACCGAGCACTCGTCGACCATGGCGGGCCTTGCTCTGACGGAAGAAAGGAACGACATATTGGCTAACACAAGCAGGCATTTATTGCTACAACAATAACGTCAGCAAGCAGCAAAACACGCTAAGGAATCCAGGTCGTCCGACTCACCAGCAAAGTTACGAGCGAATGTTCGCCCACACTAGGGCAAGGGATACTCCGAGGCCTGGACAGGACGAGATACCGGAGCCAGTCTTCCAGCCGTTTCCTCGCCCGCTGGCGAAGAGCGAAGCCGCGAGCGACACGTCCACTCGCGCCGACGATCCCAGCCGAACAGCCTTCTTCCCTCTCCCACGCGCAAGCTCAAGCCGTCTCTCGCGCTACGACGCTGGCGTGCTCCCTTGGCAGTTAAGGTAACTAACCAGACAATGTGCTCCTCCTCGAGCCGAGGCGGCTGCTGCACGTGCATCGCGAGAAAGCCTACACAGGGGACTGCAGGGTAGGTCTCCACTACAGGCATTGCGGAATCAGGGTGTAGATGAGCCTTATGTTTAAATACTGGAAGTCATACATAGGAACTGCACAGCTACCACAGTCCTCCATAAATTCAGCAATAAAATTCGAATAAGGAAGGGCGTCAGGCAATGAGACACGATCTCGCCAAAGATATTCACTGCCTGTTTAAAGGAGGTATTCCGAGGCCTGAATTGTGAAGGGTTGGGGATAATAGTTAACGGAAAATGCCCAATAATCTGCGATTTGCTGATGACACTGCCTTGCTGAGTCACATAGGAAATGAACTGCAGTTCGTGATCAGTTAGTTAGACAGACAGAGCAGAACAGTGGGTCTAAAAATTAACATGTAGAAAACCAGACTAATGTTCAACAATCTAGCACGGGAACAGCAGTACACAATTGGTAGCGAGGTGCTGGAAGTGCTAAAGGAATACGCTTACTTAGGGCAGGTAGTGACAGCTGATCCGGGTCGTGAGAGAGAAATAAGTAGAACGATAAGAATGGAGAGGACCGCATATGGCAGGTTCTCTCAGATCATGAATAGCAGCTTACCAATATCTCTCAATAGAAAAGTGTACAACAGCTGTATCTTACCGGGACTCAACTACAGGTCAGAAACGTGGAGGCTAACGAAAAAGGTTCAGCTTAGTTTAAGGACAACACAGCGACCCATGGAAACAAAAACGATAGGTGTAACGTTAAGAGACCGGAAGCGGGTTGAGTGAGTGAGGGAATAAACGCGTGTTAATGACACCCTAGTGGAAACCAAAAGGAAGAAATGGGTCTGGGCAGGACATGTAATGCGAAGACAAGATAACAGCTGGCCCTTAATGGTAAGGGATTTGATTCCAAGAGAAAGCAAGCGTAACAGGGGCGACAGAAGGTTAGGTGGGTGGATGTGATTAGGAAGCTGGCAGGCATAGTGCGGGCGCAGCTGGCAAAGGCCACGGCTAATTGGAGAGACATGGGAGAGGCCTTTGCCCTCCAGTCGGTGTAGTCAGGCTAATGATGATGATGATGAGAATACGGAATGACCCCTAATGGCAAATGGTCAATATCCACGGAAATGAAAATCTTGCAGAGGGGAGAGGGGTGAGAGATGAGTCCTTTATTGGGTATCCTAAGGTTTTAACAGCCAGCGCTCGGTGGTGCTAATGTCTCAAAAGGCAGCGTCAGTCAACTACTGCAATTTATTAGTTATGTAGCCCCCACTCACTTTGGTTCGTTTTTGAATATTTTGAAGTCAGCCAGTAGTGTTATTTGTGTAGGGTATATTGAAGTCTTTTTTACTTCTGTAGTGCTAAAAATGTTCGTCCTTTCGAATTGCTTCACAACTTTAAACTTGTCGAATAAAGCCCTAAATAGAATTTTAAAGTCTACATACAACCTGAAAGCCAAACCCAGCTACTTCTGCGGGTGTAGAGATATTTTCCTAGCTACGTGAGTCAGTCGATGCTTCTTTACCTGTTGAAAAAACTTCCTCTTGAGGGTATTTACGGAAAGCAGAGTATACGTTTTTGACATCCGATTGCTATATTATTCAGAGACGCGAAGAAGTTTGACCCGGCCCTTTTATGGACTAGAGGAAAGATATTGATCCAACACAGTGTTTTTATGCGCGCGTTGCATCTCAGCGGCCTAGCGGCCTCGAAACAAGCTGTAGGAATTGTTGCTAATTTGTGCTCTCGGTACTTTTCTCTAAGTTATTAGGAGAGTGAAGCAAATTTCTTTTCATTCATGAAGCCTACACAGATCGGGATAGCCTTCAGGCAAAAATACCGTGTATTCCAGACATATTCGACTGAGGTTCAAATGCCCATGTTGCCTCTAGCTCACGTACCCTAGTTTTTAACTGGCACAGCTTTTGCCGCAGCATTCTGGTCAGCTGTTTTTTGGGCGCCACGCAGAATCTGCACGCTACCGTCATGCATGTGTTTGTTTCACTCTTAAGACTGATTATGTTTGTTCATATCGTCAGAAAGATTGAGGTGCATGATTTAGTCATGTGCATTAATGTTTCACGGGGCTTGCGCCTGCTTGAGATTCAGGGTTGGCGCTCTAAGCTTGACGCTTCTTTCAAGCTTGCCGGCCCTCATTTTAGGGGCATTAAAAAACAAAACTCTACAGTGACCCACATTTGGCTTCCTTGTTTCAAAAGCCTTGAGTGCATGTTTTTTCAAACTGCTGTTCTCAAAAACCTACAATGTTAATCTGCGGTGATATGTGACCGGATTTTTCACGATGTTTTCTTGTAGCGTAAAATGAATGCCATTAAAAATCAATCTCGACTCGCAGAATTGAACGCTAAGAAATGTTTGGCTTATGGTTTATTTGTGTTTAACGTCCCGAAGAGGCTCAGGCTATGAGGGACGCCGTAGTAGAGGACTCCGCAAATTTCGACCTCCTCGGGTTCTTTAATGTGCACTGACATCACACGTACACGAGCCTCTGGAGCTTTGGCTCTACCGAAATTCGACCGCAGCGACCAGGATCGAAGCCGCGTCTTTCGGGAAAGCACATGAGCGCCATAACCGCTGAGCCACCACGTCGGCCACCGAGAAAGTGTGTTCCTTAGAATATATATACTGAAATATTATTGAAAACATATATATTATATAATATTACAACATATATAATTGCAATTCAATATCAGAGCTTATAGGGACGTTTCATACATATGAATTCAAACTTGTAAGAAGTGTTTCCTTAGAGCCTGGATTAAGGCTAATGAATACTTTTCAGTTCAGTCCTCATCATTTAGCGACGATTTGTTTGCAATATGCCCGAAGGTGGCGACTGCAGTGCAACAGCTATAAGCAAACGAAGGCTTTTGAGGTAGCAAATGAAATGCTTACAATAACTTCTATTTGGGCTAGATGTTTCATTGTACTCGAAATTCTTTTTTCGGTTTTAATTTCTAGAAGGTACGTGCATATTAAAATTTCATTTTTTTTCTCGAAGCACATCAGTAGTTCAAAACTTTGTGGTTTTAAAAGACAATGATATGAGAGGAGCATAATTCTGAGGCAAAAACATGGTTGAAACAGAACAATGTAAAACAAAGAACAGTGATGGGGCTGGGTGAGTATAACCCCTACATTTACTCTCTGGGTTAATGACATCCAGTTTGAAATAAAGAGGAACAAATAGGCTCGGACAGGGCATGTAATGCGAAGGCAAGATTACCGCTAGTCTTTAAACGTGATGAAGTGGATTCCAAGAGAAGGCGAGCGTAGCAGGGGGCTGCAAAAAGGTAAGTGGGCGGACGAGATTCAGAAGTTTGCGGGGTGCGGTAAAGTAACAGCAGTTCACAATTGGTAGCGGTGTTCTGGAAGTGGTAAATGAATGCTTCCACTAAAGGCAGGTAGTGGCCGCCGATGCGGATCATGAGAAGGAAATAACTAGAAGAGTAAGATTCTACGTAACAGAAGGGCGAAAAAGGGCGAATACAATAGAAGGAAGACACTCACGACCCGGACAATTGCTGCACTCGCAACTGATTTTATTTCGCCAATTCATGGGAAATATAAAGGTTCCGCCGCGCATGCGCTCACAGAATACAGAAGGAAAGAGGCGACATGCCAAGGACAACATGGAACAATTTCATACTGTATCATACATCTCATCTTGTGGCCGAGAAAAGGTGTTGGGGTTGCGCCCTACGTGTACTAAAACAACTGTTGGCTTATATTTCAGCACACTCAGAACTAATAAAAAGAAGCACACTGAGCTTGTGCCTCAACTCTGCACTAGATAAATTGTGCGAGCATGATATGTAGACCAGCTTTGACCGCCAATTGGCACGAATTTTTCACTCAGGCTACCACCATTCGATCGTGACGGCTGTCACCGAGACCCTGCTGAAGAAGGTAAAGACTAGCACTACGATCATGAAGATGAGAGAAGGTGAGCGCATCTTGCAACCATAAGTTGCCCTCCTACCTGCACAAAGTCTCGCTTAACTTGAAAGTTGTAAACAGGTTTGGGGTGCCGCACGTTTTCTTGGCTGCGGTAAAGCTAGGCCATTTGTGTCCTCGTATCTCAGGCAAGGAGACTACCAAAACAGAATAAGGAAGAAAGCATGCCAATCCTTATCTACAGTTCCAGTCAGGAGTGCAATACGAGATTTCACTGTCGCTCAAAGAGCCTATATCGGCCAATCTTGCAGATGCGTCAACGATCGATTAAGGAAGAATGAAAAAAGCTTAGAGAACAACGCCGATGTGAGCATGGTTATGCATTGCAAGTCTCGCAAGGAATGTCGCCGCGGTTAGATAGTTCAAGGATTATAGGCAAAACAAAAGATCAAACTGCACGTGAAATATTGGAAGCTTACAATATAAAAAAAGAGGAAGGAAGGAAGGAAAACGTTTATTGAGCTCTAGAGAGTAGGTGAGCAATTTGGCGGAGTCAGGTGTGTCGTCCGTCTTCTTAGCAATGGTCGTCTGCCCCTTGTCCAGGGCTCCGCTGGATGCCGATGCCAGCTGTGCTCGCCGGATTAGCCCAAATTGGACGTCCTGACGGTCGCTGGAGAGCATTCCTTCCGATTGCTCCGCAATTGGGCTTGCTATTTTTGGTGCCGCCTCTATTTTCTGGCAGGCCCACGTTATGTGATAGAGCGTGGGTGTTTCATGGCACCATGGGCATTTGTCTGTGTATTGCGTGGGCTGTATTTTGTTGAGTGTATTTAGATTCGTGTATGAGCCCGTCTGTAGCAGCCTCCAGGCGACGGCGTCTTCCCTGGAGAGAGATTTATGTGGTGGGGGTACCGTTTCCCGCAGCCCTTGTAGTGGTTTAAGATTGCCGAGTAATCTAGGCACAGGTTCGGCTTCCTCGAGGTCGCTTGTGGAGGAAGCTCGGTAGAAAGTGTACCCTCGAGCTACCCTGTCGACCGCTTGGTTGCCTTCCACTCCCGCGTTTCCCGGCGTCCATACCATCGTATGTTTTATTGGTTCTTCTTCTGTGCTTGGTTTCGGTCGGTTTCCAGAGCGGAGAATGCGGAGCGCTCTGGGACCTATTCTGCCTAACATGAAGTTTCGGCATGCCGTTTGAGAGTCGGTTAGTATTGTTAAGGATCGCTTAGTCCGGTAGCCCTCCCGTGTCGCTAGAGCGACGGCCACTTCTTCAGCCTCGACTACCGCGCAGTCCCGTAGCGACGCGCTGATGATTTCCCACGTGTCCGAGTTTATCACAGCCGCTACCGCGTTGGGGTTGTTTTGTCCCGTCCTTCTGGGCTATGTGGCTGCGTCCACATACACCGTTGTTGTCTGGCGGGCTAGTGATTTTTGGATGTACTCGGCTCTCGCCTTTCTGCGTTCTTCGTGCAGGTTGGGGTCCATATTCTTGGGGATGGGGGTCACTCTAATTGTGCCTCGTATGCCGTCCGGGATATTCGCGGTTCGCTGGATTTCTTGTATTTGTTCGTTGCATCCTAACTTCTGCAGAAGCTCCCTCCCAGACGGAGTCTGCTGTAGTCTCTGCAACTGGGCGACGTGTTGTGCCTCTCTCAGTTCTTCAAAGTTGTTATAAAATCCTAGTGCTAAAAGCTTCTCTGTGGATGTGCATGGCGGTAGATGGAGTGCTGTTTTGTATGCTTTGCGTATAATCGCATCAATCTGTTGGATTTCGCTTTTGATTGGGTTGTAGTATGGAAGACTGTAGTTGACTCGGCTGATCACCAGGCTCCTGACCAGCTTTAGCGTGTCTTCTTCTCGCATGCCCGAGAGTTTATGGGAGACGCGCGTGATCATGCGGGCAACTTGTAGGGTGGAAGCTTTGAGTAGAGAAAGTGCATGTGTACACCGTTGGTTTGATTGTATCCACATGCCCAAGATTCTTAGGAGTGTTTTCTCTGGTATGGGTTTTCCCTCTAGGTAGACGTTGAGCCTAAGCTCGTCGCTGTTCGGGACTGTGCGGTTTTGTTTCCCTCTCCAGACTCTGAGCAGTTCTGATTTTTCGGTGGAGCATGCTAGCCCTCTCGCTTTTACGTAGTTCTCTACGCAGGTCGCGGCCTCCTGTAGTCTTTTCATTTTCTTTTAGTGAGCCCGTATATGTCCAGATGGTAATGTCGTCGGCATACATGGCATGGTGTATTCCTTCGACTTCCTTAAGTTGTTTTGCAAGGCTAATCATTGCAACGTTAAAAAGCGTAGGTGAGATGACCGAGCCCTGGGGAGTTCCATTGTAAGGGGTGTGGAATTTCTCCGAGCGGAGTTCTCCCAGCCCTATCGTCGCTGTTCTATCTGAGAGGAAAGCTTTGACGTAACCGAAGACCCTCCTGCCGCAGTTCAGATCGTCCAGGCCTGTCAGGATGGCTTCGTGGCTTACGTTGTCAAAAGCTCCTTTGATATCCAGTGCCATTATTACGTTCTCTCCGTCCCTACTCAGGTTACTTAGAACTCCTTCTTTGATTTGTAGAAGTACGTCTTGGGTCGACAGCTTCGCCCTGAATCCGAACATACTCTGGGGATAGAGTTCGTGATCCTCCATGTATTGTTGTAGCCTTAATGTTAGCACTCTCTCGTACAGCTTGCCGAGGCACGATGTGAGGGAGATGGGTCTTAGGTTTTCGATTTGTAGCTTTTTACCCGGTTTTGGAATCATAACCACGTCTGCATGCTTCCAATCCTGGGAAACGGTCTCCGCTGCCCAGTGCTTGTTGAGGAAATCGGTTAAGTCTGCGACTACCTCGTCACTGAGGTTGCGGATGAGTGCGTTGTTGATTTTGTCCGCACCCGCTGCCGTATTCCTAGTTGTGTTTCGAATTGCTGCATAGACTTCTCGTGTAATGGGTCTGTCTAGGTTTGGATTTTCTTTCCCCCGATAATCTCTTGCATAGGTTATCGGGTTTGTGTCCTCGAAGTACTTGATGCGCACTTTGTCTAGGAGTTCCTCATCGGTTCCTTCGAACTGGTGGATTAATCGGTATTTTGCTTTATTGTTTTCTGCTTTGGTTTTGGTCGGATCGATGAGCGCTTTGAGGATATGCCATGTCCTAGCAGTGCTCAGAGTTCCGTTGAGGGAGTCACTGAATTGCTGCCAGTTCGTTTTCGCCAACTGTGCTGCGTACTCCTCTGCTTTCGTTGTAATTTCTGCTATTTTGAGTTTGAGCTTCCTGTTGTGTTTCTGTTTCTTCCACCTCTTGATTAGACCACGTCTGGCTTCCCAAAACCTAAGGAGCCTGGCGTCTCCTTCGGGTATCTGTGTTGTTCTCTTGATCTCTTTGGTGTTCTAATTTTGCCTTTGCTTGAGTATGTTTCCCCATTCTTCTATCGACTGAATCCCTCCTTTGATGAGGTGTTCGTTGCATGCTTCTCTAAAGGCCTACCAGTCTGTGATTTTAGCCGTGCCTCGTTGCCGCTTTAGTCGGTCGGAGGCCACTTGGGTTTTGATTATGTAGTGGTCACTCCCCAGATTTTCCATCAGGTTTTCCCATTGCACCTGTCCCGGACCCTTAATGAAGGTGAGGTTCGGGCAGGTGTCGGTACTGACACTGTTGCCTATTCTGGTCGGAGTCTCTGGGTCTGTGAGTAAAGTGTAGCCTGCAGTTTCTGCCGCTTCCGCTAATGTCTTTCCTTTAACATTGAAATTCTTGTATCCCCAGCTTTTATACCGGGCATTAAAATCGCCTAAGACGACTAGCTTGTTGCCCTTTGCCAGTTTGCTGGCGCCTTGAAAAAGCTCTTGGAATTTGGCTTTCTTCTGTTTCGGCGGGCTATAGGTATTAACAATGAAAATGCTGCCCCTTTTCCTCTGTTTCTGTGGAATAATTTCTATGATCACATGCTCTATGTCCGTTTCAGCTATCCTGTCGTGTCTTATGGATATGATCGCTTTGTTGACTAGGATTGCCGTCCTTCCTTATTCCTGGGTTTCGTAGCACGTGTATCCTGCTATGGTTGGGGTGATGCCCGTTTCCTGAAGCACTATAATGTCGGCTGGCGTTTGCTGTGTGTGAATGTACTGTTGAAGTAGGTCGTGTTTCTTCCTGTAGCCTCTGCAGTTCTATTGCCAAATATCTAGGTTTTCTTGTTTGCTTAAGGTTTTGTTGGCCATGTGTAAGCTTCCGTGTTGGTTGTTGTCGTGTTGGCGAGGGCCGCCAGAGCGGGACGGTGTTATGTCTTCTCTCTAATATCTTCAGTAAATTTTTGCTTGCGGATTGAGCTCCGTATCTCTATAATTTGCAGCTGCATCTGTTACATCATCTGCTGCATCATCTGCTGCATTTCAGCTTTGAAGTTGTTGAAGTCCTCATTGCCTGCTTGCGGCGAGGGTGGCAGTTGGATTTGCTCGGGTTGCGGCTGCCGAGGGCTGTTTGGTCTCTGTTCCCTAACTGCCTTCGTGAGCTCGGCTACCTGGCGTTCTAGCTCGCTCTGTCTGACACGGGCGAGCTCTAGTTCGCGTCTTAGAGCTGTGATAACTTTGTTCGCGTCCTCCTGCTGCCTGGGCGCGTTATTGTTGTTTGTATTTGTGTTTTGTTTAGCTTCCCCATCCGAGTGCGAAGCAAACCAAGGATTTCCTGCTCCCCAGCTCACCTTGACTCCGGTGTTCTTTGCGGGTTTCTTCTGCTTTTGCTGCTGTTGTTGCTGGCCAACCAGAGGCACTGGGAGCGAAAATGACCGTGAACGGCTCCTCGACCAGCTCCGTGACGCCAGGGATCTCGAACGGCTCCGCGAGGTCTCCCCCTCAGAGCTTAACCAACGCGGATTCTTTCCGCGGTCGTCCCGACTGCGTCGTCTGCCGTCGTGGCTGCCGCCGCCGCCTCCGCTGGCGCTGTGGTTGTTACGCAGTTCTCTAGTCTTATTCTGTTTCTCCTTGCACTCCTTGGCTCCGGTGACGTGGCTGCCGCCGCAGATCAAGCATTTGGGTGTGCATTGGTGGCCCTCCGCCGGATGTTGCGTGCCGCATTACTTGCACGCCTTGGCTTCCGGATTCGGGCACACGTCTGACCGATGGCCTTGTTGACAGCAGATGTAGCATACCTGCCGCGTGGGGCGATACGGGTAGCACCACATCTCGCGTCCATAATAGATGACGTGCTTCGGGACTATGGGACCGTCGAAGGTGATGACGGCCGACTTGGATTGTCCTAGCATTCGAGCGCTGTGGATTTTAACTCCTTGTGTGCGCACTCGTAGGTTGGCTTGCATTTCTTCCGGCGATGTCCCGGGTTCCACTCCGTGTATCACACCGCGGCCAGTGTCTTCTGGGGCTACCACGTAAGCATTTACTTCGTATAATTTTCCCCCAAAGTGAGACTGGAAATGCGTCTCACGTGTTTGGCGGCCATCTCGCTTGCCGTGCTCACTATTATGATGTTGGAACCGGTGCGAACCCTGATGATCAGATCTTCTCCTTTACATTCGTGGTTGCATGCTACCGCTACGGCGTGGGCTACTTGATGAGTCTGGAGCGACTTGACTGCAAGTCCCTTCGGTCGCAGTATGATCTTGAAATCGTCTTTGGGGAGTGGTGGCAGCCTCGGCCTAGGCCGCCGCGGCGCTCCTTTCCCGTCGCTGTTCGAAGTAGCGTCAGCTGTCGCACCAGCTGCCGACGGAGCATTGGCCGGGGTTTTTCCGCCGAGGTCACCTTGAGCGGTCGGTGGAAAATTCCCGAGAGTGTTCCATTCGTTCTTCCGTTGGCGTTTCTTTTGGCGTTTGGACAGGGCCAATTCCCAATTTGCTTCGTCTTGCCTTGGGGCGTCTTGTTGCTGTTCTCGCATGGCGGCATCCTCGATTTCCCCGTAAGCCGAGTTCTCGGAGTCGGTGGCGTCGAGGTAGTCCTCGTCGATTTCCTGGGATTCCAATAAATTCTGGGCTGGTCTGCTCGTTGTCGGTTAAAAAACTAGAGTAATTCGTGGGGCGGGGACCCGTATCGGGCTGCATCGTCGCCTCGGGGCGAGCCGGGGTGCCCGCGAGCGCCCGTAGTCGAGCTAAGCCTCGTTAGGCCTAGCGCCCGCTCGGCTACCTGGAATCATCCAACGCCGGTAAAAAACCAAAAATTGGTCCTACCGTCTTGAATTCGGTGTCCCAGTAGTCCAGCTTGTGTTTCCTCTAAGCTCCAGCCAAAATCTGGGGGCATTGTGGGTTGAGGAGGTCCGGGGAAGTAAAAATCTGCAGAGCCCATGCGACGCACGTCCGCACTGCACCACAGCTCAAAGAGGAGATTATTGCGTAAGCGATACCTCACATGTACAAAGCAGAATGCGACCTTTTCTCTGCCACAAGATAAGATGTATAATACGGCGTGAAACTGTTCTACGCTGTCGTTCGCACGTCTCTTTTCTTTCTGTAGTCTGTGAGCGCATGCGCGGCGAACCTTTACATTTCCCATGCATTGACGAAATAAAATCATTTTTTAGTGCAGAATTGTCCGTCTCGTGAGTGTTTTCCTTCCATTGTGGTCGTCTTTTTTCACGATGCTGCTGTGTCGATGAAAAGCAAACAATTTGTCCAAAAGCTTATCTTACTGAAGAAGAGAGAGAGACTCTTTAATGAAGAAACAGAGAATTTAGCCGGCGTTTCAATATCGCTGGCATGCTACTTTGCGTAGGGAGGGGAATTTGGGAGATAAAGACTGAAGGAGGGCAGCGTGGAAGAGGTGGAAAAAAAAACGAAGATAAAATGCAGCCATGAAATGGGTACTAAGGATGCAGTGGCGAGTATTGATGTAACCTATGGAATGATGGAGTGCATAGTCTGACGAATGGGCTGACGAACTTCACTGCAAGAAGAATCCATGAAGGTAACCTGCAAGTGAATTTAGAGCTTATCAAGATGTCCTATGTCTTTTAAATATGTAAAAAGAAAGTTCATTGCAAGTCTCTGTTGCCTGAAGCAGGCTAAGGGGCCTAAAACTTTGTCCATTGTTAGGGGCACTGGGCAGAGCTTCTGCATGCAATGTTCATAGTACGCACGCTCGTTTGCATACGCAGAGCACTCAAGCAGGATATGTTCCACAGTTTCTATCGAAGCACAGTTGTCACAATGCGGACTGTTCATTTGTCCAAAACGGTATCGCAGGCCATTTGTATATGCAGCATTCAGACGAATAAGAATAGGGTGGAACGCACACGAAACGTTTTCTCAGTTCATGAATTGCGGTTTACCAATATCCCTCAAGAGAAAAGTGTACAACAGCTGAATCTTACCGGTACTCACCCAAGGGGGAGGAACGTGGAGGGTGACGAAAACGGTTCAACTTAAGGACAGCACAGCAAACTATGGGAAGAAAATTTATTTGTGTAACTTTAAGAGAGGGGAAACGGACAGAGTGAATGAGGGAACAAACGCGTGCTAATGACATCCTAGTCGAAATCAAAAGGACGAAATGGGCTTCGGCAGAGCATGTACGTAATGCGTAGGCAAGATAACGGCTGGTGCTTAAGGGTAACGGAGTGGATTCCAAGAGAAGGCAATCGTAGCAGGGGGCGGCAGAAGGATAGGTGGGCGGATGAGATTAAAAAGTTTACAGGCAAAGGGTGAACGCGATGCTGGAAAACGACAGGGTTTCCTGGAGAGACATGTTAGAGGCATTTGCCCTTCAGTGAGAGTATTCAGGCTGATGATGATAATGATTTACTCTGTGAACTGAAAATGAAATCTAAAATAAGCACGTAGGAATAAGCACTCAGGTGTTAGCCGGCGTATGTGTTTTTCTTCGAACTCTGTTTTAGCAGAACGTTCAGTTGGGCTAGTTGGTACATATGCATCTTTTGTAAAACAGCGCAAACAACGTCGGACAAGACCAAGAAGGACACGGGACGAGCGCTGACTCTCAACTAAGGTTTTATTAGCAACACCTGGTGCTTATAAAGAGAAAAAACATACACAGAGTACATCACATGTTACACTAAAAGCGATAAAACATGATGCAGAGGAGCACGCGACGTGCAAAGGCTACCAAGGAAAGCTACCTTTTGTTCTTTGTCATTAAGAGCGACTGACGGCTTGCTGACACACTTTGGCTGTTGACTGATACAGAATGCTTCCATTACTTCTCGCGTGGTCTGATCACAGTGCGTGTACAGCATCTTTGTGCTAGGCCACATGGCTGGGCATTTTTTCTTCTTCTTTTTCATTACTTCACACTTTTTACAGTGGATCAGCAAATATGAAAGCTCCTTGTTATTGTCTATATTATTTGTGTGCGCCTGAAACCTTTTATTTAATCGCCGCCCTCTCTGCCCAATGTCCCGGGCTCCGCAGGAGAGTGGAATCTGTTACACAACCCCCTTACGACAAGCGACGATCTTGTCTGTGCGCTGTGCCACAACCTTTCGTTTTTTCCGACAGTTCCCTCTACCTTTGGATCGCCAGCCATAACGGCTTTAGTTTGATGGGACCTGATATAGATACAATCAATTCATAACGACCTGCAACATTTTTCTGCCCATGGGTAATGCGTGTAGGTAAGGAAGAATATCAACTTTTTTATTTCTGGTTGTCACAAGTCTGCTGGGTGTCCTGCTGTTTCACCCACTTGAGCAAACGAGAGCAGGCCTCTGTTATCGTACAACCTGGTTACCCGGCAAGCCTAATCCTGGAGAGTTGAGACTGGAAACTGTCGCTGTGAGCATGGTGACAAGATTTTGTCATAGAATTACGAAGGCAAGAACTGACAATGCCGTTTTTAACAATTCTTAATTTACTTGAGTAGGAACTAAGGAGCGATTTGGTTGCTCTAGGGTTGTATTTCCAGCAGACATGACCGGGACCGAACCGCAGGCGCAAATCCAAGAACTGCAACTCATAATCGGATGGTGCCTCAAAGGTGAGTTCCAGTCCTGCTCTACATTTTCTGAATACCTTCAAAATGTCAGCCATGCGCGCTGCTAAGCGATCGCGGTCGGTAAACCCCAGGTAGACCTCACGGTCTTAAAGTCTTAAGCCCTCTTTCATTCCTATAATTATGGTACTGTGTCATGTTTCTAGTACATATTATTGCCGGATTCAATGCATATTTACATTATATTGGTTCCCGATTACCTTTTCCTTCTCGGAGGCAGCACATGCACCTAAATCTCATCCTGCAGTGTTCCTTACTTAGCTAACAACCTGGCGAGATTCTTTCCAAGGGGTTCTAAGAAAAATGGCCCGGAAGAAATTTTCCTGACACTGTATGGCCCCGCTAAATATGGTCACGTGTGCAAAGTAAAGAAAGATCGCCGATAGGTTCCGAGACCACAAACTTCATAATTTTACGAGAGCAGTGAATTCTAATGGCTGGAGTCATCCGATACCATGGCTGCAGCTTCCATAGCAAATATAGCCATTGCAGCTTTGATTTTCATGGCAGGTAGTCGATGTTGCCACTGCATAACGCGAGCATGCAAATTCGATAGCAGAGGCTGATGAGCATAAAATGCAGCTCTAATTAAGGCTCACAGAAGCTTTTGGGGGTAGTCGAGAACCCGCACCGAGGACTTCAGTAGCGGTTAGCCCACACAAAGTGATCCCGCCTTTCGACGATCGCATGGATGACTTGGATGCATACCTGAAACGTTTTGAGCGTATCGCAGAAGGGAACAGCTGGCCTAAGGAAAAGTGGGCTACAGCACTCAGTATGTCTTTGACTGGGGAGCCTCTCCGTGTGTTAGGTCGATTGTCTCCCACAGGTTCAATAGATTATTTATAAGGCAGAACTAGCTCTGCTCCAAAAATTTCGGTTCACAGCAGAGTGTTATCATGAAAGGTTTCGTGAAAGTAAGCTGCTAGATAAAGAAACACGCAGGCAATCAATACGCAGTACGCTTGCTCAGTCTTATCGATCGATGGGTTGAGATGTCGGAAACAGCCACAACGTACAATTATTTACGTGACTTGGTGGTGGCCGAACAGTTCATGAGGAACTGTCATAGTCGTGTGACAATTTTTCTTCGAGGAAGAGAGTGCAAGGCGCTAGAAAAAATGACTGAGGCCGCAGACAACTTTCTAGAGGCCCAGCGGCAAAGGTACTTGTCTTCGTTCAAAGAATCGTTCGAGGGGGGCATCACGAGAGAGAAGGATGTCACATCAAATAGACAGTAAGGAAGGTGCGTTATTTGTAACCGGCCTGGACATAAGGCTGCCGACTGTCGCTCTAAGCCAGAAGAGCTTTACTGCGTTTATTGTCGAAAATCAGGGCATCATGTTAGTTCCTGCTCAAGGAAGCACGAAAACCAGAAGCAATCGTCCGGTTTTGTTCAGCCAGAGAGTGTTGCGACTGAAACGATGTCCGCAACAGCGGATAGGGTTGAACCAGCTGATGACAAAGTGGTGGAAGGAATTTTCCGGGAAAAGCCTGCAGACGCACAATGAGGTAGGGCTCGAATAAGCTAATGGATCATCTAGATTGTATTATTTTTTTCCTTTGGTTTAAAATTGCGGACACAAGAAAATCACAGGGGCAGAAAACATATGACTACCGAGAAAATTAAAGCACACCAGAATGGATAACAATAAAGTAACTTAACAGCAAAGGCAGGATTGTGACAACCTAGTGCGAAATTTCAAACGCATTAGAAAACAGCATTACCTAAAGCAGTATTCCAGCAGAAAGCTTACCGAGCACAAATTAGGAGCGCTACTTTACTCACAACAATGAAAACGTAAACACCCTGGCAAAGAGAAATACGGGTAAAATAATTGAAACAAAAAGAAACTTTCAAGAGATTGAAACATGCTGAATAATATTTCAGTTAATGCGCGGCGTAAAGGAAAAAACAACAGATGGAGTGTACTCGAAATTCAAAGGAAGACAATGTGGTCTACGTGCTTTGGGAACCAGCAAGCAAAATTCAGCGAACGCTGTGCGGTTTCTATTGTAAAAACATAAGGTTACTTCATCGAAACTTAATTACACAGATCTAAGTACCGAGACACCTTCGAGCACGAATATGTCTCCAGCAGAAAAAGTGTTTTGCGTTTAGTTTTTGCCGCAGATCCTTAATGCAGCAGAGATTAACCCATTTTGATTTTAATTCATCTTAACTTTAAATTCTTTATATTTCTGTCTTAATTCTTCATTTCTGATTGTCGGCGTCATTCAATTTTTCGTTTGCAACATAAAGCATATTTGATGAGCCAAAGCTTTGCACGTTGTGCCTATCACGAATTCACAGTGATGGTTATTTCAAAGACACTCCCCTGCGAACCTTTTATTTCCAATATCTCTGGCGGCATAAAAGTTATCTACAGTCGCAGTGTAGCCCCGATGCAGATGTCTCATATTGGCTGCCAAAAAGTCTTCCTCCGGACATTGAATTCATCGACAAAGAACAAAATCCCTCCACTGAATGAAGAGTGTTGCACCTTATTCGTTATCAGACATGGACCTTTCAAATACTTATCTCCTGCTCTTGCTGAATACCGCTATTGGAGAAAACCAGACAGCTTCATGTCAAATCTCTTTCTCTCGTACTTAATGAGAAAATGGGCGCGTTCAGTAAACATCGTTCATTCCTGGTCAAAGCAGTTATATCTGCGCTGTGTGCGCGTCCTGCTCCAGTGTCCCGCCTTTTCCAAGCCATGGACGCTGACGCCCGACAAGGCCTGGCTATTTCCTGCAGGAAGCTGAACGAGATACAGTCAAGCCAAAGGGACGTGAGCCTCTTCAAGAAGATATTTGTTCTCCTGATGGTGCGGAAAGCCGAAAGAACCAAAGATGCGCACATCGGCGACGACTCCTTCCGTGACTCGGACGAGGACGACATTGCTGTGCTCGTATGGAAATGGTGCTTGAATCTTCACTTTTTTTAATGTGGTTAGCCTAACAAATATTTAAGGAGGGTGTAACAGCCACTTCTTCTATTCTGTACAGCTCCATACTAAATGCGCTGTGCGAAGCAGAATGACAAGCGCCAGAAATGAAATGCAACCAAACCCACCGAACACTGTGTAGACATTAATAAAAAATACAGGTTAAAGCAAGAAAACATAGCGAAAAAAAACTGAATAAACTAATGGGTTATCAAGCTGGTATTCATTTTTTCTTTGTATTAAAATTCTCGGCACAAGGAAATAGCATGCGCTGAAAACACATGAACAACCAGCAAAATAAGAGCAGAATGGTTTGCAAAAACGGAACTTATCAACCAAAGAGGGGCCGCGGCAACGGGTGCCGGATTTCTTGCGCATTCGAAAAGAGCATTACCTGAAGCAATTTTCAAGCAGAATGATCAGCGGGCACAAATTATGACCGCACCTTCACTCATGAGAATCAAAACGAAAACCCCCTGATGTATAGAAATAAGGGTAAAAGGATTAACGCAAAAAAATTAAAAAGATAGAAACATATTGAATAATACATACATATTGAATACATACTGAATACATATTGAATAATAATACAGAGCAAAAAGCAAAACGATGTGTTAGTATACACAAAGTTCGCAGGAAATCAATGTGGTAGAGTTGCTTTGAGAACCGGAAAGCAAAATTAAGCGAACATTGCATGTTCTCTATTGTAATGAACATAAAGTAACTTTATCGACCGTTCATTACACGGATCTAACAAGGTACCTTCGTGCACGGAATAATATTCACAAGAAAGGGGATTTGCGTTTCTTTTTTTCCGCATAACATTAATTCAGCACAGATTAACAGTTTTGATTTTAATTAATACGAACTTTAAATTCTGTATATTTTTTGTCTTAATTCTTGACGTCTAATTTCTGGCGTCATTCCATTATTGGTTTTCATCACGACGCGTTCTTAATTAGTTGAGAAGCAAAGGCTGTTGTGATTTCAGTTGATGGATATTTCCAAAAGACTTTCCAGACAACCTCTTATATCCAAGTTTACAGGTGGCAGAAAATCATCTAAAGTTGCAGGTTACCCCCTTGCAGATGTCCGATACTTTTTGTCTAACAGTTTTCCTGGAGACAGTTTATTTTATCGGGAAACAGCAAAAACCTTCCCTTTAAGGAAGTGTGTTCCACCTTCATCGATACCAGACATGGAAGTTTCAAATTCTTAACTCTCCTGCTCTTGCTGGCCTTCTGCTATTGGACAGAATCAGTCAGCCACCTCTGGAAAACCCTTTCTCTCGTACATAATGAGAAAAGGGGGCAGAACAAAATATATCTACGTGGACCGCAAATTACACTGTTTTAAGTACCCAGGTAACGTCATGCAAGGATTAGCCTCTGGTAGTAAGGCGCCTTGCGTTTCGCTTTTTCCGCAGAGCGTTAATAGAGCACACATTAACACAGTTTCATTTTTAATTTATACAAACTTTAAATTCTCTCTATATGTATATATATCTTATTTCTTGGTTTCGAGCTTCCGGCATCATTATATTCTTGCTCTTCAACATGAGGAGCACTTTATTACTTGTTGAGCAAATGCTGTTTATGGTGTCCTGATTTCAGTTGATGGATATTTCAAAAAGACCCTCCAGACAACCTCTTATTTCAGAGCCCTCGGGTGGCCAAAAATATTGTACAGTCGGAGGGTACCCTGAGAAGGAGATGTTCAATACTAACTGTTAAACAGTTTTCCTTGAGACAATTTATCTTATCGGGAAAGAGCAAAAACCTTCCCTTTAAGGAAGTGTGTTCCACCTATATCTTTATCATACCGGGAAGTTCCAAATTCTTATCTCTCGTGCTTTTTGTGGGCTTGTGCTATTGGACAGAATCAGTAAGCCTCCTCTGAAAAATCCTTTCCCTCGTACATGCAGATGAAAGGGGGCTCATTCACATATCGTCATTCATTACAGGTCAAAGCAAGAGTATCTGCGCTGTGTGTGTGTGTGTCCTGCTCCAGTGTACCAACTTTTCCGAGCCATGGACGCTTACGCCCGAGAATTCCTGGCTGTTTCCTATTGGAAGCTGAACGAGATACAGTCAAGCCGAAGGGACGTGAGCCTCATCAAGAAGATTTTCGTTCTCCTCGTGGTGCGGAAAGCTGAACGAATCCTGGAGACCCAGTTCGGCGACGACTCCTTCAGTGATTTAGAAGACAACGACATTTTTGTGCTCGTATAAAAACGATGCCTTGAATCTTCGCTTCTATGCTCGTAGGGAGCCTAAGAAATATTTGAGGGGCATCAGACGCCAGCTTCTTCTTGTATATAGAGGTTCACACTGATGTTCTGTGCGGAACAGAATGACAAATGCCAGGAATGACGTTCAGTAGGGCCCACCCAACGTTGTTTAGATACTCATCAACAATAGAAGTTACAACAGCACACCATCGCGGAAAAAAAAGAATTGTAAACCATCGCTAAAAAAAAATAATTCTAAACTAATTGATCATCAAGGTGGTATACATTTTATCTTTGGTTTAAAATTCGCGAGACTATAAAATCGCATGCGCAAAAAACACACGACCACCGAACAAAATAGAGATGTATGATAAATAGATAGATAGATAAAGAGGAAGAGGTAAAGACAGGGATGTTAACCAGAAAGGAGTTTCGGTTGGCTACCCTGCACACGGAAGAGGGATTAGGGGACTAAAAGGAGGAAGAGAGAACGAGAAAAAGGCATAACACACACACATACGCACAACGCAGTCACAATTTCTCACTCAATCCAGTCGCTCGCAAGTAGGCAAAGAGTGCCTTGAGGGCAGCCGACAGCTGTGGCCACGAACCGAGGATCTTTTCATCTTTTAATGGGCGAGGATCGAGGCGGTCAAGGGCACAACACATTGTATATCTTGCACTCGCATAAGCACGGTACTCACAGAGATCACCGATGGTCTCCTCACAACCGCAGCTTTCACAGGCAGGACTGTCGGCCATTCCCATCCGGAAAGCATAGTGGTTGCTGAAAGCAACACCGATCCATAAACGGCACAACAATGTTGCGTCGCGACGGGCTAAAATAAGTGGAAGACGAAGGCGCAATCCAGGGTCAAACGCCTTGAGGCGGAGCTGGTAAAACTCTTCCGTGTTCCGCGCTGTAAGTATGAGCTCCAGCGCCAAAGGGCGAAGCCCACACGCTGCGTCAGGTCTTGATATTGAGATCCTCACAGGAAGTCCGTCGTTGTGAGCGAAATGCGCAGCTGCATCGGCCTGGTGTTTACCGTTAATGCCAAAGTGTCCTGGCAGCCTTTGGAAAATGATGTCATGACCTTTCGAAAGTAGTAGAGAGGTATGATTAAAAATAAAGGAACATAGGCACTAATGAGAGGCGGTGGCACCGGGTGCCAAACTTCTTTCGCATTCAAAAACAGCAGTACTTAAAGCACTATTGATGCAGAACGGTAGCCTGGCCCAAATTATGACCAAAACTTCACTCAAAGAATCAGAATGTAAACCCGCTAACGCAGAGAAATAAGGGTAAAATTACTGAATCAGAAAAAATTTTGAAAAGATAGAGACAAGTTGATTAAACTTTCAGCAGTGCGCAGCTTAAGAGTAAAAAACAAATAAAGACTGTAATTTATTTAAAGCTCGCAGAAAAACAGTGTGATCGACGGGCTTCGGGAGCCAAAAATTAAAATAAAGCGAGCGTTGCGTCTTCTCCAATCTACGGAACAAATTGTATCTACATCGACCGGTAATTACACGGGTTCAAGTATCGAGGTAACGTCATGCAAAGATAAGTCTCCGGTAAAAAAACGCCTTAAATTTTGCCTTTCGCCGCAGACCGTTAATGGAGCCCACATTACCAGAGTTCATTTTAATTTATGCAAACTTTAAATCCTGTATATTTATTTCTTGGTTTCTATGTCGAGCGTCATTCTAATCTTGCTTTTCATTATAAGGGGCACTTTATTTCTTGATAAGCAAATGCTGTTTATGCTGTCTTGATTTCAGTTGATGGATATTTCCAAAAGACTCTCCAGACAACTTCTTATTTCACAGCCCTCAGGTGGCAGAAAAATAAGGTACAGGCGAGGGGTACCCCGAGAGGATGTCCAATACTAGCGGATAAACAGTTTTCCTTGAGACAGTTTATCTTATCGGGAAAGACCAGAAACTTTTTCATGGAAGGAAGTGTGTTCCACCTCCATCGCTATCATTGAGGATAGTTTTAAATTCTTATCTCTACAGCTTTTTCTCGGCTTCTGCTACTGCACACAATAAGTTAGGCTCCTTTGAAACATATCCTTACCCTCGTACATACTGAGAAAAGGGGGCTCATTCGCATATTGTAATTCATTCCTGGTCAAAGCAAGGGTATTTGCGCTGAGTGTGTGTCCTGCTCCAGCGTACCGCCTTTTTCAGAGCCATGGACGCTGACGCCCGACAAGTCCTGGCAGCTTCCTGCAGGAAGCTGAACGAGATGCAGTCAAGCCGAAGGAAGGTGAGCCTCATCAAGAAGGTCTTCGTTCTCCTGATGGTGCGGAAAGCCGAAAGAATCCTATACACGCAGTTGGGCGACGACTCCTGCACTGACTCAATTGACGACGACATTGTTGTGCACGTATTAATATAGTGCTTTGAAACTTCGCTGCTATGTGCGTCGGGAGCATAACAAATACCTAAGGAGGACGAGACGACAGCTTCCTTAGTCTTTACAGATCCGTAATGAATGCGCTGTGTGGAACAGAATGACAGGAGCGAGGAATGACGTGCAACAATCCTACCCGGACAGTGTTTGAGACGAATCATCGACAAAACAATTGATAGCAAAACGCCATCGCGCAAAATATGAATAAACCTATTGATCATCAAGGAGGTATACATTTATTCTTTGGCTGAAAACTCCCGACACAATAAACCGGATGCGCAAAAACACGCAAACAAAATAGAGAGGAATGGTTTATAATAAAGGAACATAACAACTAAGGAGGGGCGGTGGCTGAGGGTGGCATGTGCATTCGAAAATAGCAACACCTAAAGCAGTATTGAAGCAGAGCGCTTACATGTCACAAAATATCACCGCAACTTCACTGACACAATCAAAAAATAAACAACCTAACGTAAAGAATTAGGCGTAAAAGAACTGAAAGAGAAAAAAAATTAAAAAAACAGACATGTTGAATAATATTTCGGCAATGGTCAGATTATGAGTAAAAAACAATAAACGCTGTAGTGCACCTAAAACTCACAGAAAATGGATGAGGTCAAAGAGGTTTGGGAGCCAAAAAGCAAAATTAATCAAGCGTTGCGTTTTCGCCAATGTACACAAAAAATGTATCTACATCGACCGGAAATTCTTCGGGATTAAGTAACGAGGTAACGTCGTACACGGATTACAATTCATCAACAAAACAGTTTATACCAAAATACCATCGCGGCAAAATTTGAATAATTCTATTCATCATGAAGGTGGTATACATTTTTTCTGTGGTTTAAAAATCTGGGAACAATGAAATTGGATGCGCAAAAAAGACACGACCAACGAATAAAATACAGATGAATGGTTAATAATAAAAGAACATAACAACAAAGGAGAGGCGGTGGCGACTGGTGCCAAACTTCTTGAGCATTCGAAAAAGCAATACCTAAAGCAGCATTGAAGCATAGCGCTTACATGGCACAAATTATGACCGCAACTTCACTCGCATAATCAAAATCTATACCCCCTAATACTCAGAAATAAGAGTAAAAGAACTGAAAAAGAAAAAAATATTGAAAAGACAGTGACAATGAATAATATATCAGCAATGCTCACCTTAAGGGTAAAAAACAGATAAACGCTGTAGTGTACCTAAAGCTCAAAGAAAAAGAATGCGGTCGACGAGCTTTTGGAGCCAAAAAGCAAAATTAAGCGAGAGTTGCGTCTTCTCCAATGCACCGATCAAAAGGTGTCTACATCGGCCGGTAATTACACAAGTTTAAGTACCTAAATAACGTCATGGACTGATCAGTCTCCGGACACATGGTGTCTTAATTGCGTTTAGCTTTTGCCGCAGACCGTTGACGGAGCCCACATAGACAGTTTAATTTTATTTATCCAAACTTTAAATCCTCTATAATTATTTCTTATTTTCTATGTCCGGCGTCATTCTAATCTTTCTCTTCAACATTAAGAGTACTTTATTATTTGAAAATCGAATGCTGTTTATGCTGTCGTGATTTCAGTTCATGGATATTTCCAAAAGACTCTCCAGACAACCTATTATTTCACAGCCCTCAGGTGGCGGAAAAATAATGTACAGTCGCAGGGTACCCCAAAAAAGATATGCCCAATACTAGCTGTTAAACATTTTTCATTCAGACAGTTTATCTTATCGGGAAAAAGCAAAAACCTTCCCTGGAAGGAGGTGTATTCCACCTCCATCGTTATCAGAGAGGGAAGTTTTAAATTCTTATCTTTCGCGTTTTTGCTGATCTTCTGCGATTGAACAGAATCAGTCAGCCTCCTTTGAAAAATCCTTTCCCTCGTACACACTGAAAAAAAGGTGCTCATTCACATATCATCGTCCATGCCTGGTCAAAGCAAGGGTATCTGCGCTGTGTGTGTGTTATTCCAGTGTACCGCCTTTTCCGAGCCATGGACGCTGACGCCCGAGAAGGTCCTGGCTGCTTCCTGCAGGAAGCTGAACGAGATGCAGTCATGGCGAAGGAAGGTGAGCCTCATCAAGAAGATCTTCGTTCTCCTCATGGTACGGAAAGCCGAAAGAATCCTGGAGACGCAGTTGGGCGACATTTCCTTCAGTGACTCAGACGACGACGACATTGTTGTGCTCGTCTGAATATGGTGCTTTCAAACTTCGCTGCTATGCGCGTCGAGAGCCTAACAAATATTTAGGGGGATGAGACGACAGCTTCCTTAGTCTTTACAGGTCCATACTGAATGCGCTGTGCGGAACAGAATGACAGGAGCGAGGAATGACGTGCAACAGTGCCAGCCGAACACTGTTTGAGACAAATCATCAATGAAACAATTGATAGCAAAACACCATCGCGCCAAAATTTGAATAAACCTATTGATCATCAAGGAGGTGAACATTTCTTCTTTGGCTTAAAAATCCGGACACAATGAAATCGCATGCGCCACAACACACAAAAAAATAGAAAGGAGTGGTTATTATAAAAGAACATAACAACTGCATGCGCATTCGAAAATAGCAACACCTAAAGCAGTATTGAAGCAGAACGCTTACACGGGACAAGTTATCACCGCAACATCACTGACAAAATCAGAAAATAAACCCCCTAACGTGAAGAATTAGGCGTAAAAGAACTGAAACAGAAAAAAACTTGCAAAAACAGACAGGTTGACTAATATTTCGGCAATGGTCAAATTAAGAGTAAGAAACAAATAAACGCTGTAGGGTACCTAAACCTCACAGAAAAAGAATGCCGGCAAAGAGATTTGGAAGCCAAAAAGCAAAATTAGGCTAACGTTGCGTCTTCTCCAATGTACACAAAAAATGTATCTGCATCGACCGGTAATTCCTCGGGTTTAAGTACCGAGGTAACGTCATTTACAGATTAGTCTCTCGACGCAAGGTGCCTTACGTTTTTTTTTGCCGCAGACCGTTAATGCAGCCGACATTACCACAGTTTCATTTTAATTTATCTAAACATTAAAACATCTAAATTTCTTTTTTATTTTCTATATCCGGCGTCATTCTATCCTTGCTCATCAACATGAAGGGTACTTTATATGTTGATAAACAAATGCTGTTTGTGCTGTTCTGATTTCAGTTGATGGATATTTCTAAAACACAGTCCAGACAACCTTTTATTTCACAGCCCTCAGGTGGCAGAAAAATATTGTACAGACGTAGGGTACCCCGAAATGACATGTCCAATTCTAGCTGTTAAACAGTTTTCCTTGAGACAGTTTATCTTATCAGGAAAGAGCAAAAACCTTCCCCTTAAGGAAGTGTGTTCCATCTTCATCGTTATCAGTTGTGGATGTTTCAAATTCTTATCTATCGCATTCTCTGGACTTCTGCCCTTCGACAGATTCAGTCAGCCTCCTCTGAAACATCCTTTCCCTCGTACATTCTGAGAAGAGGGGGCTGATGCACATATCGTCATTCGTTCCTGGTGAAAACGAGGGTATTTGCGCTGAGTGTGTGTCCTGCTCCAGCGTACCGCCTTTTCTGAGCAATGGACGCTGACGCCCGACAAGTCCTGGCTGCTTCCTGCAAGAAGCCGAACTACATGCAGTCAAGCGGAAGGGACGTGAGCCTCATCAAGAAGATTTTCGTTCTCCTAATGGTGCGGAAAGCCGAACGAATCCTGGAGACGCAGTTGGGCGACGACTCTTGCAGTGATTCAGAAGACGTCGACATTGTTGTGCTCGTCTGAATATGGTGCTTTGAAACTTCGCTGCTATGCGCGTCGGGAGCCAAACAAATATTTCAGGGAGATGAGACGTGAGCTTCCTTAGTCTTTACAGGTCCATACTGAATGCGCTGTGCGGAACACAATGACAAGAGCCAGGAATGACGTGCAACAGTGGTTCCCAAATGCTGCGTGAGGCAAATCATCAACAACAGAATTTATAGCAAATCACCATCGCGGAAAAATTTTAATGAACGCATTGATCATCAAGGAGGTATACATTTCTCAGTTTAAAGTTCGCGAGACAATGAAATCGCATGTGCAAAAAACACACGGCCAACGAACAAAATAGAGAGCAATGATTAACAATAAAAGAAAAAAAGAACTAATGAAGGGTGGTGGCTACGGGTGCCAAACTTCTTGTGCATTCGAAAACAGTAATATCTAAAGAGTATTGAAGCATAGCGCTTACATGGCTCAAATTATTACCGCAACTTCGCTCTAAGAATCAAAAAGTAAAGACCCTAACGCAGAAAAATAAGGGTAAAAGAACTGAAACAGAAACAAAAATTGAAAAGACAGAGACATGTTGAGTAATAATTCAGAAATGCTCAGCTTCAGGGTAAAAAACAAATAAACGCTGTAGTGTACCTAAAGCTCAAAGAAAAAGAATGCGGTCGACGAGCTTTTGGAGCCAAAAAGCAAAATTAAGCGAGCGTTGCGTCTTCTGCAATGTACAGAAAAAAATATATCTTCATCGACCGCTAATTACACGGGTTTAAGTACCCAGGTAACGCCATGCAAAGATTAGTCTTCGGTAGCAATGCGCCTTGCGTTTCGGATTTGCCACACGCCGTTAATGGAGCACAAATTAAAACAGTTTCATTTTAATTTATACAAACTTTAAATTCTTTATATCTATATTTTATTCCTTGGTTTCTAGTTTCCGGCATCATTCTATTTTTTCTCTTCAACATGAAGAGTACTTTATTACTTGATAAACAAATGCTGTTTATGCTGTCGTGATATGACTTGATGGATATTTCCAAAAGACTCTCCAGACAACCTCTGATTTCCAAGTCCTCAGGTGTCAGAAAAATATTGTACAGACGCAGGGCACCCCGAGAAGGAGATGTCTAATACTGGCTGTATAGTTTCCCTTGAGACAGTTTATCTTATCGGGAAGACCAAAAACCTTGCCCTTAAGGAAGTGTTTTCCACCTGCATCGTTATCAGACAAGGAAGTTCCAAATTCTTCTCTCTCGTGCTTTCGCTGGGCTTGTGCTATTGAACAGAATCAGTCAGCCTCCTCTAAAACATCCTTTCCCTCGTACATACTGAGAAAAGAAAGATCATTCACATATCGTCATTCATTCCTGGTCAAAGCAAGGGTATTTGCGCTGAGTGTGTTTTATGCTCCAGCGTACCGCCTTTTTCCGAGCCATGGACGCTGACGCCCGACAAGTCCTGGCTGTTTCCTGCAGGAAGCTGAACGAGATGCAGTCAAGCCGAAGGAAGGTGAGCCTCATCAAGAAGATTTGCGTTCTTCTGATGGTGCGGAAAGCTGAAAGAATCCAGGAGACGCAGTTGGGCGACGACTTCTTCAGTGACTCAGACGACGACGACATTGTTGTGCTCGTAGGAATATGGTGCTTTGAAACTTCGCTGCTATGCGCGTCGGGAGCCTAACAAATATTTCAGGGAGATGAGACGTGAGCTTCCTTAGTCTTTACAGGTCCATACTGAATGCGCTGTGCGGAACAGAATGACAAGAGGCAGGAATGACGTGTAGCAGTGCTACCCGAAAGCTGTGTGAGACAAATCATCAACAAAAACAGTTTATAGGAAAACACCATCGCGTCAAAATTTGAATAATTCTATTTATCATGAAGGTGGTTACATTTTTCCTTTGGTTTAAATATCCCGTCACAATGAAATAGCGCGCGAAAGAACACAGGAACAAAATAGAGAGGAATGGTTAATAATAAAGGAACATAACGACTAAGGAGGGGCGGTGGCTACGGCTGGCATGCGCATTCGGAAATAGCAAGACTTAAAGCAGTATTGAAGCAAAACTCTTACATGGCACACATTACCACCGCCACTTCACTGACACAATCAGAAAATAAACCCCCTAACGCAAAGAATTAAGGGTAAAAGAACTGATGGAGAAAAAAATTTTAAAAACAGACATGTTAGCTAATATTTCGGCAATGGTCAGATTAAGAGTAAAAAACAAATAAACGCTGTAGTGTACCTAAACCTCACTGACAAAGAATGCGGTCGAAGAGGTTTGGGAGCCAAAAAGCAAAATTAAGCGAGCGTTGCGACTTCTCCATTGCACACAAAAAATGTATCTACATCGACCGGTAATTCCTCGGGTTTAAGTAGCGAGGTAACGTCATTCACAGATTAGTTTCTCGACTCAAGGTGCCTTACGTTTTGTTTTTGCCGCAGACCGTTAATGCAGCCCACATTAACACAGATTCATTTATTTTATCTAAACATTAAAACATCTAAATTTCTTCCTTTTTTCCGCAGACCGTTAGTGCAGCCCACATTAACACATTTTCATTTTAATTGATCTAAACACTAAAACATCTAAATTTCATTTTTTTATGTCTGGCGTCATTCTATTCTTGCCCATCAACATGAAGGATACTTTATATCTTGATAAGCAAATGCAGTTTATGTTCTCGTGATTTCAGTTGATGGATATTTCCAAAAGACCCTCCACACATAATCTTATTTCACAGCCGTCAGGTGGCAGCAAAATATTGTACACTCGCAGGGTACCCCGAGAAGGAGCTGTCTAAAACTAGCTGTCATACAGTTTTCCATGAGACAGTTTATCTTATCGGGAAAGATTAAAAACCATCCCTGGAAGGAAGTGTGTTCCACTTTCATCGTTAACAGACCGCGAAGTTTCAAATTCTTATCTCGTGCTTTCGCAGGGCTTGTGCTATTGCACAGAATCAGTTAGCCTCCTCTGAAACATCCTTAACCTCGTACATACTGAGAAAAGGGGGCTCATTCACATATCGTCATTCATTCCTGGTCAAAGCAAGGGTATTTGCGCTGAGTGTGTTGTCTGCTCCGGCGTACCGCCTTTTTCCGAGCCATGGACGCTGACGTCCGGCAAATCCTGGCTGCAGGAAGCTGAACGAGATGCAGTCATGCAGAAGGAAGGTGAGCCTCATCAAGAAGATTTTCGTTCTTCTGATGATGCGGAAAGCTGAAAGAATCCAGGAGACGCAGTTGGGCGACGTCTCCTTCAGTGACTCAGACGACGACGACATTGTTGTGCTTGTATGAATATGGTGCTTTGAAACTTCGCTGCTATGCGCGTCGGGAGCCTAACAAATATTTCAGTGAGATGAGACGTGAGCTTCCTTAGTCTTTACAGGTCCATACTGAATGCGCTGTGCGGAACAGAATGACAACAGGCAGGAATGACGTGTAGCAGTGCTACCCGAAAGCTGTGGGAGACAAATCATCAACAAAAACAGTTTATAGGAAAACACCATCGCGTCAAAATTTGAATAATTCTATTTATCATGAAGGTGGTTACATTTTTCCTTTGGTTTAAATATCCCGTCACAATGAAATAGCGCGCGAAAAAATACACGAACAAAATAGAGAGGAATGGTTAATAATAAAGGAACATAACAACTAAGGAGGGGCGGTGGCTACGGCTGGCATGCGCATTCGAAAATAGCAAGACTTAAAGCAGTATTGAAGCAAAACTCTTACATGGCACACATTACCACCGCCACTTCACTGACACAATCAGAAAATAAACCCCCTAACGCAAAGAATTAAGGGTAAAAGAACTGAAGGAGAAAAAAAATTAAAAAACAGACATGTTAGTTGATATTTCGGCAATGGTCAGATTAAGACTAAAAAACAAATAAACGCTGTCGTGTACCTAAACCTCACTGAAAAAGAATGCGGTCGAAGAGGTTTGGGAGGCAAAAGCAAAATTAAGCGAGCGTTGCGTCTTCTCCATTGCACACAAAAAAACGTATCTACATCGACGGGTAATTCCTCGGGTTTAAGTAGCGAGGTAACGTCATTCACAGATTAGTCTCTCGACGCAAGGTGCCTTAGGTTTTGTTTTTGCCGCAGACCGTTAATGCAGCCCACATTAACACAGTTTCATTTTAATTTATCTAAACATTAAAACATCTAAATTTCTTTCTTTTTGCCGCAGACCGTTAATGCAGCCCACATTAACACAGTTTCATTTTAATTTATCTAAACATTAAAACATCTAGATTTCTTTCTTTGTTTCTATGTCCGGCGTCATTCTATTCTTGCCCATCAACATGAAGGATACTTTATATCTTGATAAGCAAATGCAGTTTATGTTCTCGTGATTTCAGTTGATGGATATTTCCAAAAGACCCTCCACACATAATCTTATTTCAAAGCCGTCAGGTTGCAGCAAAATATTGTACACTCGCAGGGTACCCCGAGAGGGAGCTGTCTAAAACTAGCTGTCATACAGTTTTCCATGAGACAGTTTATCTTATCGGGAAAGACTAAAACCTTCCCTGGAAGGAAGTGTGTTCCACTTTCATCGTTAACAGACCGCGAAGTTTTAAATTCTTATCTCTCGTGCTTTCGCAAGGCTTGTGCTATTGTACAGAATCAGTAAGCCTCCTCTGAAACATCCTTAACATCGTACATACTGAGAAAAGGGGGCTCATTCAGATATCGTCATTCATTCCTGGTCAAAGCAAGGGTATTTGCGCTGAGTGTGTTTTCTGCTCCAGCGTACCGCCTTTTTCCGAGCCATGGACGCTGACGCCCGACAAGTCCTGGCTGTTTCCTGCAGGAAGCTGAACGAGATGCAGTCAATCCAAAGGACGGTGAGCCTCATCTAGAAGATTTTCGTTCTTCTGATGGTGCGGAAAGCTGAAAGAATCTTGAAAACGCAGTTGGGCGACGACTCCTTCAGTGACTCAAACGACGACGACATTGTTGTGTTCGTATGAATATGGTGCTTTGAAACTTCGCTGCTATGCGCGTCGGGAGCCTGACAAATATTTCAGGGAGATGAGACGTGAGCTTCCTTAGTCTTTACAGGTCCATACTGAATGCGCTGTGCGGAACAGAATGACAAGAGGCAGGAATGACGTGTAGCTGTGCTACCCGAAAGCTGTGTGAGACAAATCATCAACAAAAACAGTTTATAGGAAAACGCCATCGCGGCAAAATTTGAATAGTTTTACTTATCATGAAGGTGGTTACATTTTTTCTTTGGTTTAAATATCCCGTCACAATGAAATAGCGCACGAAAAAACACACGAACAAAATAGAGAGGAATGGTTAATAATAAAGGAAGATGGCTGGAACATGGAACGTGGCTACGGCTGGCATGCGCATTCGAAAATATCAACACCGAAAGCAGTATTGAAGCAAAACGCTTACATGGCACACATTACCCCCACAACCTCACTGACACAATCAGAAAATAAACCCCCTAACGCAACGAATTAAGGGAAAAAGAACTGAAAGAAAAAAAAATAAAAACAGACATGTTAGCAAATATTTCGGCAATGGTCAGATTAAGAGTAAAAAACGAATAAGCGCAGTAGTGTACCTAAACCTCACTGACAAAGATTCCGGTCGAAGAGGTTTTGGAGCCAAAAAACAAAATTAAGCGAGCGTTGCGTCTTCTCCATTGCACACAAAAAACGTATCTACATCGACCGGTAATTCCTCGGGTTTAAGTAGCGAAGTAACGTCATTCACAGATTAGTCTCTCTACGCAAGGTGCCTTACGTTTTGTTTTTGCCGCAGACCGTTAATGCAGCCCACATTAACACAGTTTCATTTTAATTTATCTAAACATTAAAACATCTAATATTCTTTCTTTTTGCCGCAGACCGTTAATGCAGCCCACATTACCACAGTTTCATTTTAAATTATCTAAACATTAAAACGTCTAAATTTCTTTCTTTTTGCACCAGACCGTTAATGCCATTGTTAATATTCTTCCTTCCTCCGAAACAGTTTTATACGCTGACGACACAAATATTTTCTTTCATGACGCGAGATTACAAGCAATAGAATGTAGAGCTAAGCTCTGGTTAGAAAACCTTACATTATGGTTGAGGGCCAACAGGTTTGAACTAAACATCACGAAGACAAAGTATGTAATATTCAGAGCTAAAAATAAAGTCATAGATAATTAGGCAATCATATTATACAATTCGAATGTTTTACAACGAGTACAGTCAATAAAATTCCTTGGAGTTATATTTAATGAACACCTGATGTGGACTGACCATATTAATCAAGTAAGAAAAAAAATTTCGCGATCAGTGGGCCTTCTAAATAAATTTAGACTTCTATTGCCAGTATGGCTCAATAAGCAACTTTATTTCAGTTTAATTCAATCACATCTTCACTATTGTTTACTGATATGTGGAGACTCAACACAGACTAATTTAAATGCTTTGTTTTTACTACAGAAAAAGGCCACACGAGCAATTGCTAATCTAGGCTACTTGGATAGCACTAACTCGTGGTGGAACAGCTTGCGGTTACTGACAATTTTTCAATTTAAAACTCTCCGGCTAGCACTTGAAACATATAACAGATTTCATCTTGAAACTAATTTTTGTGCAACACCAGAACTACCGCAAAACCCATATCCCTTTCGACACATGACAATATGAGCACCAAAATCAAGAACAAATTACGGATTCCAAACGATTAGATATCAGATGACTACCTTTTCGAATGAAAACAGAAATTTTCATGACCTCCTCCATCAATGCAGAACTCAAAAAATATACAAGAGAAAAGTGATTGCACTGTTGACTACATGACTAACCGGTACATCCTGTGACGTATTATAAATTGATAACAGTCAACATGATTGTATATATTTTTTTCCTTTTTATAATTCCCTGTAACCCAACAGCACGCACCTTAACAACTTCGAAGATACCTTAACATTGTTGTACAGTTTTTCCTTTGTTTTTCTTTTAACATGCCAGCAAGTGTAATGGCGACCGCTACATTTATTGTATTTGTTTATTTTGTGTGTGTATGTGCCGAGTGCAGTTTGCTTACCCCCAGGGAGGAAGGCCCTCGTCACGCAGCACGCCTTTTGTCCTCCTTCCTGAAGTGTATGAAACACACTTCAAATAAATACTTTTCAAACTTTCAAACATTAACAAAGTTTCATTTTAATTTATCTAAACATTAAAACATTTAAATTTCTCTCTTTGTTTCTATGTACGGCATCATTCTATTCTTGCCCATCAACATGAAGGATACTTTATATCTTGATAAGCAAATGCAGTTTATGTTCTCGAGATTTCAGTTGATGGATATTTCCAAAAGACCCTCCACACATAATCTTATTTCACAGCCGTCAGGTGGCAGCAAATATTGTACACTCGCAGGGTACCCCAAGAAGGAGCTGTCTAAAACTAGCTGTCATACAGTTTTCCATGAGACAGTTTATCTTATCGGGAAAGAGTAAAAACCTTCCCTGGAAGGAAGTGTGTTCCACTTTCATCGTTAACAGACCGCGAAGTTTCAAATTCTTGTCTCTTGTGCTTTTGCAGGGCTTGTGCTATTGCACAGAATCAGTTATCCTCCTCTGAAACATCCTTACCCTCGTACATACTGAGACAAGGGGGCTCATTCACATATCGTCATTCATTCCTGGTCAAAGCAAGGGTATTTGCGCTGAGTGTGTTTTCTGCTCCAGCGTACCGGCTTTTTCCGAGCCATGGACGCTGACGCCCGACAAGTCCTGGCTGTTTCCTGCAGAAAGCTGAACGAGATGCAGTCAAGCCGAAGGAAGGTGAGCCTCATCAAGATTTTCGTTCTTCTGATGGTGCGGAAAGCTGAAAGAATCCTGGAGACGCAGTTGGGCGATGACTCCTTCAGTGACTCAGACGACGACGACATTGTTGTGCTCGCATAAATATGGCGCTTTGAAACTTCGCTGCTATGCGCGTCGGGAGCCTAACAAATATTCCAGGGAGATGAGACGACAATTTCCTTAGTCTTTATATGTCCATACTGAATGCGCTGTGTGGAACAGAATAACAAGAGGCAGGAATGACGTGTAGCAGTGCTACCCGAAAGCTGTGTGAGACAAATCATCAACAAAAAGTTTATAGAAAAACACCATCGCGGCAAAATTTGAATAATTCTATTTATCATGACGGTGGTTACATTTTTTCTTTGGTTTATATATCCCGCCACAATGAAATATCGCGCGAAAAAACACACGAACAAAATAGAGAGGAATGGTTAATAATAAAGGAACATAACACTTAAGGAGGGGTGGTGGCTACGGCTGGCATGCGCATTCGATAATAGCAACACCTATCGCAGTATTGAAGCAAAACGCCTACATGGCACACATTACCACCGCCACTTCACTGACACAATCAGAAAATAAACCCCCTAACGCAAAGAATTAAGGCTAAAAGAGCTGAAAGAGAAAAAATTTCAAAACAGACGTTAGCTAATATTTCGGCAATGGTCAGATTAAGAGTAAAAAACAAATAAACGCTGTAGTGTACCTAAACCTCACAGACAAAGAATGCCGTCGAAGAGGTTTGGGAGCCAAAAAGCAAAATTAAGTGAGCGTTGCTTCTTCTCCATTGCACACAAAAAAATGTATCTACATTGACCGGTAATTCCTCGGGTTTCAGTAGCGAGGTAACGTCATTCACAGATTTGTCTCTCGACGCAAGGTGCCTTACGTTTTGTTTTTGACGCAGACCGTTATTGCAGCCCACATTAACACAGTTTCATTTTAATGTATCTAAACATTAAAACATCTAAATTTCTTTCTTTGTTTCTATGTCCAGCGTCATTCTATTCTTGCCCATCAACCTGAAGGATACTTTATATCTTGATAAGCAAATGCAGTTTATGTTCTCGTGATTTCAGTTGATGGATATTTCCAAAAGACCCTCCACACATAATCTTTTTTCACAGCCGTCAGGTGGCAGCAAAATATTGTACACTCGAAGGGTACCCCGAGAAGGAGCTGTCTAAAACTAGCTCTCATACAGTTTTCCATGAGACAGTTTATCTTATCGGGAAAGAGTAAAAACCTTTCCCTCGAAGGAAGTGTGTTAACAGACCGCGAAGTTTCAAATTCTTATCTCTCGTGCTTTCGCAGGGCTTGTGCTATTGCACAGAATCAGTTAGCGTCCTCTGAAACATCCTTACCCTCGTACATACTGAGAAAAGGGGGCTCATTCACATATCGTCATTCATTCCTGGTCAAAGGAAGGGTATTTGCGCTGAGTGTGTTTTCTGCTCCAGCGTACCGCCTTTTTCCAAGCCATGGATGCTGACGCCCGACAAGTCCTGGCTGTTTCCTGCAGGAAGCTGAACGAGATGCAGACAAGCCGAAGAAAGGTGAGCCTCATCAAGAAGATTTTCGTTCTTCTGATGGTGCGGAAAGCTGAAAGGATCCTGGAGACGCAGTTGGGCGACGTCTCCTTCAGTGACTCAAACGACGACGACATTGCTGTGCTTGTATGAATATGGTGTTTGAAACTTCGCTGCTATGCGCGTCGGGAGCCTAACAAATATTTCAGGGAGATGAGACGTGAGCTTCCTTAGTCTTTACAGGTCCATACTGAATGCGCTGTGCGGAACCGAATAACAAAAGGCAGGAATGACGTGTAGCAGTGCTACCCAAAAGCTGTGTGAGACAAATCATCAACAAAAACAGTTTATAGCAAAACACCATCGCGGCAAAATTTGAATAATTCTTTTTATCATGAAGGTGGTATACATTTTTTCTTTGGTTTAAATATCCCGTCACAATGAAATAGTGCGCGCAAAAAACACACGAACAAAATAGAGAGGAATGGTTAATAATAAAGGAACATAACAACTAAGGAGGGGCGGTGGCTACGGCTGGCATGCGCATTCAAAAATAGCAACACCTAAAGCAGTATTGAAGCAGAACGCTTACATGGCACATATTACCACCGCCACTTCACTGACACAATCAGAAAACAAACCCCCTAATGCAAAGAATTAAGGGTAAAAGAACTGAAAGAGAAAAAAATTAAAAAAACAGACATGTTAGCTAATATTTCGGCAATGGTCATATTGTCACCGGCGAAAATACAGAGAACAAAGCTGTTCACTCGGGCGAGGTTTGCCAACACCACCGCGCTCGTTCTGGACAAAGAAGACGTTCGGCCACGCGCTCGGGAACACAGTTCGACCTCCAGGTGGCGCCGGCAGAAAGTCAGCAGCGTGGCATTGCCCCTCCCATCTAGGAGGCATCGACTCGATGCCGCACGCGAGGGGAAGAAAAAAAATAAGGCGAAAGGTAATGGCGGGGTTGGGTCCGGGGCTAACGGGAATAAAACGGCTTCATTCGCGCCACGTGGACGACCTCGAACGTCGGGTGTCGAGAGGACCGGGCAGTTCCTTGAGGGAGCACCTCGTAGGTGACCGCGCTGAGGCGGCGTAACACCTGGTACGGACCAAAGTAACGCCGAAGAAGCTTCTCGGAGCGCCCTCGCAAACGGATTGGGCTCCACACCCAGACTTGGCCACCGGGTGTGTAAATCACCTCCCTGCGGCGGAGGTTGTAACGCTCGGCGTCGCGTTGTTGTTGGCACCGGATTCGCTGTCGAGCAACTTGGCGAGCAACTTCGGCGTCACGGACAAATTGGTCGGCATCCACGACAGAAGAGGGAGTAGGATCCGGAAGAAGCATGGCGTCCAGCATGGTAAAGGCTTCGCGACCGTGCACCAAAAGGAAAGGAGTGAAGCGCGTCGTTTTGTAAAGCGCAGTGTTGTACGCGAACGTTATGTAAGGAAGTATCCGGTCCCAGTTCACGTGGTCATCGTCGACATACATAGAAAGCATATCGGCAATTGTCTTGTTAAGCCGCTCAGTCAGTCCGTTGGTTTGCGGATGGTAAGCTGTTGTCTTTCGATGACTGGTGCCACTGAGTCGAAGTACCTCGTTCGTAAGTGCCGACGTAAACGGGGTTCCCCTGTCAGTTAATACGACCGTTGGAGCTCCGTGACGAAGCACAATGTTATGAATGAAAAAACTTGCGACTTCGGCGGCGGTACCACGGGGAAGAGCCTTGGTCTCACAGTAGCGGCTGAGATAGTCAGTGGCAACAGCAATGTACCGGTTACCCATGGAAGACGCCGGAAACGGACCGAGTAAGTCCATGCCGACCTGTTGAAATAGGAGGCGCGGGGGATCGATAGGCTGCAGGAGCCCGGCTGGTTTAATCGGTGGCGTGTTCCGGCGCTGACATTCTCGGCAGGTTCGGACGTAACGGCGGACAACCGCAGCAAGCTTGGGCCAGTAGTACTTGGTGCGTATGCGCGCCAACGTGCGGGAAAACCTGAGATGGCCCGAAGATAGGTCGTCGTGGCACGCGCGCAGAACTTCGTCACGAAGCGCAGCTGGCACTGCAAGCAGATAGACAGTGTCCGTTGGGCCGTAGTTCTTTTTGTAGAGTACCCCATTGCGCAAGCAAAACGATGACAGTCCGCGCTTGAAGAGCCGAGGTGGAGATGGGGCGATTCCTTCAAGGTATTCTATGAGGGGCAGCAGGTCAGAATCGGCCCTTTGTTGTTGGGCAAGGGTGGACGTGGTGAGAGCACCAAGAAAAGCGGAATCGTCGTCGGACTCGTCAGTGGGGCACAGGATTGGGGCGCGGGATAGACAGTCAGCATCGCTGTGTTTCTGGCCAGACTTGTGTACGATGGTGACATCAAATTCTTGTAACCGAAGACTCCATCAAGCAAGCCGCCCCGAGGGATCCTTCAGGTTCGCCAACCAACAGAGGGAATGGTGGTCGCTCACGACCCGAAACGGGTGGCCATACAAGTAGGGACGAAATTTCGTAACGGCCCACAGCACAGCTAGACATTCCTTTTCCGTTGTGGAATAATTGACTTCTGAAGGGGACAAAGTGCGACTGGCGTAAGCAATCACGCGTTCTAGACCATCCTGCCGCTGAACAAGGACCGCGCCGAGGCCAACGTTACTAGCATCAGTGTGCAGTGCAGTGTCGGCCTCTTCGTCGAAGTGGCCAAGCACTGGCGTACACTGCAGACGGGACTTGAGTTCTGTGAAGGCGCTGTCCTGGTCTTGGCCCCAGATGAAGGGTTCAGAATCCTTCGTCAGGCGGGTCAAAGGCTCTGCTAGCCGGGAGAAATTGGGAACAAACCGGCGATAGTACGCGCAGAGGCCCAAGAAACGACGCAGGCTCCGTTTGTCTGTTGGCTTAGGGAAGGCAGCTACGGCGGCCGTCTTTTCGGGATCTGGACTAACACCTCGTGCGCTGACAATGTGACCAAGAAACTTCAGCTCTTGAAATGCAAAGTGACATTTCTCTGGCTTGAGAGAGAGAGACCAGCGGAACGTATGGCCTCGAAAACAGCACTCAAGCGTTTCAGGTGCTCATCAAACGTGTCAGAGAAGATCACGACATCGTCAAGATATACGAGGCATGTCTGCCACTTCAGACCGGACAGCACGGTGTCCATCATTCGTTGGAACGTGGCAGTGGCCGAGCACAAGCCAAAAGGGAGTACCTTGAACTCGTATAAACCGTCTGGCGTAATAAAGGCGGTCTTCTCTCGGTCGCGTTCGTCGACCTCTATTTGCCAATACCCACTGCGGAGGTCAAGGGATGAAAAGAAGGTGGCATGGCGCAGGCGGTCTAGGGAATCATCAATGCGGGGCAGAGGGTACACATCTTTTTTCTTGACGGTATTCAGGCGCCTGTAATCGACGCAGAACCTGAGGGTGCCATCTTTCTTCGTGACGAGAACAACAGGCGATGCCCAGGGGCTCGTGGAAGGTTGGATGACGTTGTCCTGGAGCATCTGTGTAACTTGGCGGCGGATGGCATCGCGTTCTTTGGAAGACACGCGATAAGGGCGCTGGAAAATTGGTCTTTGGTCGTCAGCAACGACAATTCGATGCTTGGTAAGCGGCGTCTGTCGGACCTTGGAAGTTTCCGCAAAACAGTCGCGGAAGGAATAGATTAGGCTTTGCACGCAGTTTTTCTGACTCGCCGAGAGGTGCGGGTTCACATCAGTCGGAATGGCTGTAGCCGTCGTGTCGGCGAGGTCTGACGTGGTGGATAAAGAGCACTGCCTCGTACACTCTCCAAGCTCGTCAAAATAAGCGACGACTTCTGACTTCGTCAAATGTTGCGGTTCACGAGTAAAGTTCGTGACTAAGATTTCGGTACGACCATTGGCAAGGTCTACTAGGCCTCGGGCGACACAAACTTGCCGAGCGAGTAGCAGGGACCTGTTCGCTTCAGCAATGCCAAGAGCGCCGGTGCTGTCAGTACACTCGACTGTGACGAACTTGCTGGCTCGCGGAGGGATTGTTATGTGGTCGTCACATATGCGCAACATTACTTTACAGGGCTCGGTGGTTGTGTTAACGGCTCGCTGGGCGGAAAAAGATACCATGAGTTCCTGAAGGTTTATGATCGCACCATACTCGTGAAGGAAATCCATGCCCAGTATGAGGTCCTTTGAACAGTCAGCTAACACGGCAAAGGAGCCGGTGAAAGTAAGACCACGGATTTGGATGCGGCAAGTGCAGACGCCGATTGGTGTCACGACATGGCCACCCGCAGTGCGGATCACGGGTCCACACCAAGGCGTCAGAACCTAACGGAGTGTCATGGCTAGCTCCCTGCTCATCACAGAAAAATCAGCGCCGGTATCGACGAGTGCGGTCAGTTCATAACTGTCGACGGTTACTAAAATTTCAGCGGAAACTAATCGTTCGCAGCACGTCGGTGAGGTCGTCGGATCGGGTCGTTGACGCTCGGGCCGTCGCGTCCAATCGTCGGGTGGAGGCTGTTGACTTCGTGCAGCGGCGGCGGCCCAACCCCCGGAGGACGCCGTCTTCAGTTTTCCCGCCGAGGGGACGTGCCTCCGAACTGACCGGAGGTTGAGGGCCGACTGGGCGTAACAAAGCGCCTCGGGGATGGCGATTGCGACTGTCGCCGCTGTGAGGTCGGGGGCGGCACTTGAGAGTTCAGGTACTCCTCTATGTCCCGCGGTCTTTCACCATAGCGCGGTCGAGGCGCGTCCGGTGGGAATCCTCTCAGACCCATCCGCCGGTACGGGCAATTCCGCAGAACATGGCCGGGCTTCCCGCAGTGGTAGCAGAGCGGACGATCGTTGGACGTTCGCCACACGTACGCTTTGCGGAATGGAGGGCACGGGTCCTGCTGCTGCTCGATGGGACGCACGTAACGAAGGGGTGGTGGTTGTTCGGCAACGGGGCGAAACGCTTGCGGCGCCGAGGCAGGTCGGCGCAGGGCATCGCTGTAGGACATTACGTGCGGCTCCGAAAGGGGTGCTGGGGGTGGCTGCACCGCTCGCCGGATTTCGTCACGGAGAACATCGCCTGTCGAAGGTACGCTTTCTGACGGAGCACTCAAGTGGAGGTGTCGCAGTTCTTCGCGGACAATGCTCCGCACAAGCGCTCGCAGCGCCTCATCCCCGGGGCCTGGCAAGGACGTGCAGTACTGAGCGGCCGCTACATTTGCCTGACGGCCGTATTGGGCACTCCGTTCCTGCAAGGAACGTTCTATGGTCGTCGCTTCCTTGGCAAAGGCGGCGACAGTTCTCGGAGGGTCGCGCATGAGGCCAGCGAACAGCTGCTCCTTTACCCCACGCATAAGGTGCCTCACCTTTGTAGCTTCGGGCATGGCTGGGTCGGCCCGATTGAAGAGGCGGGTCTTGTCCTCAATAAACATGGCCACGCTCTCGTTGGACTGCTGTGACCTGGAGCGAACTGCAAGTTCGGCATTCTCCTTTCGCTCGCTCGAACTGAACGTGGCGAGCACCTCGCGGCGAAAAGCTGCCCAGTTAGAGAAGGACGCCTCGTGGTTCTCGAACCACGTTTTCGCCGAGTCTTGCAGTGCGAAGTACACGTTCAGCAGCTTTCGCTCGTCGTCCCATTGGTTGAACGCGGCCACACGGTCAAAACCGGCCAACCAATCTTCTACTTCCTCGAACCGGTCGCCGTGGAAGGATGGTGGCGACCGAGGTGCAAGAAAGACGAACGGCGGGGCACTGCCGAAGGACTGACCTGTCTGGCTGCCAGTGGCGGAAGTCATGGCCCGAGCAGGAATCGTGAGTGGCTCAAATTCGGGTTGCAGGCCTCGCAGGCGACGGCTCGCTTTGTGGACAGGTGTGGCGTCTGCTCGTCGGGGAGAAGCGTCAGGGCTATCGTCCCGGTCAGCGTACATGGGATGATACCCAGCACGGCTCCACCAAAAATGTCACCGGCGAAAATACAGAGAACAAAGCTGCTCACTCGGGCGAGGTTTGCCAACACCGCCGCGCTCGTTCTGGACAAAGAAGACGTTCGGCCACGCGCTCGGGAACACAGTTCGACCTCCAGGTGGCGCAGGCAGAAAGTCAGCAGCGTGGCAATATTAAGAGTAAATAACAAATAAACGCTGTCGTGTACCTAAACCTCAGTTAATAAGAATGCGGTCGAAGAGGGTTGGGAGGCAAAAAGCAAAATTAAGCGAGCGTTGCGTCTTCTTTATTGCGCACAAAAAACGTATCTACATCGACGGGTAATTCCTCGGGTTTAAGGGGTGAGGTAACGTCATTCACAGATTAGTCTCTCGACGCAAGGTGCCTTACGTTTTGTTTTTGCCGCAGACCGTTAATGCAGACCACATTAACACAGTTTCATTTTAATTTATCTAAGCATTAATACATCTAAATTTCTTTCTTTTTGTCGCAGACCGTTAATGCAGCCCACATTAACACAGTTTCATTTTAATTTATCTAAACTATAAAACATCTAAATTTCTTTCTTTGTTTCTATGTCCAGCGTCATTCTATTCTTGCCCATCAACATGAAGGATACTTTATATCTTGATAAGCAAATGCAGTTTATGTTCTCGTGATTTCAGTTGATGGATATTTCAAAAAGACCCTCCACACATAATCTTATTTCACAGCCGTCAGGTGGCAGCAAAATAATGTACACTCGAAGGGTACCCCGAGAAGGAGCTGTCTAAAACTAGCTGTCATACAGTTTTCCATGAGACAGTTTATCTTATCGGGAAAGAGTAAAAACCTCCCCTGGAAAGAAGTGGGTTCCACTTTCATCGTTAACAGACCGCGAAGTTTCAAATTCTTATCTCTCGTGCGTTCGCAGGGCTTGTGCTATTGCACGGAATCAGTTAGCCTCCTCTGAAACATCCTTACCTTCGTACATACTGAGAAAAGGGGGCTCATAAACATATCGTCATTCATTCCTGGTCAAAGCAAGGGTATTTGCGCTGAGTGTGTTTTCTGCTCCAACGTACCGCCTTTTTCCAAGCCATGGAAGCTGACGCCCGACAAGTCTTGGCTGTTTCCTGCAGGAAGCTGAACGAGATGCAGTCAAGCCGAAGGAAGGTGAGCCTCATCAAGAAGATTTTCGTTCTTCTGATGGTGCGGAAAGCTGAAAGAATCCTGGAGACGCAGTTGGGCGACGACTCCTCCAGTGACTCAGACGACGACGACATTGTTGTGCTTGTATGAATATAGTGCTTTGAAACTTCGTTGCTATGCGCGTCGGGAGCCTAACAAGTATTTCAGGGAGATGAGACGTGAGCTTCCTTAGTCTTTACAGGTCAATACTGAATGCGCTGCGCGGAACAGAATGACAAGAGGCAGGAATGACGTGTAGCAGTGCTACCCGAAAGCTGTGTGAGACAAATCATCAACAAAAACAGTTTATAGGAAAACACAATCGCGGCAAAATTCGAATAATTCTATTTATTATGAAGGTTGTTACATTTTTTCCTTGGTTTAAATACCCCGTCACAATGAAATAGCGCGCGAAAAAACGCACGTACAAAATAGAGAGGAATGGTTAATAATAAAAGAACATAACAACTAAGGAGTGGCGGTGGCTACGGCTAGCATGCGCATTCGACAATAGCAACACCTAAAGCAGTATTGAAGCAGAACGCTTACATGGCACACATTACCACCGCCACTTCACTGACACAATCAGAAAATAAACCCCCTAACGCAAAGAATTAAGGGTAAAAGAACTGAAAGAGAAAAAAATAAAAACAGACATGTTAGCTAATATTTTGGCAATGGTCAGAATAAGATTAAAAAAACAAATAAACGCTGTAGTGTACCTTAACCTCACTTAAAAAGAATGCGGTCGAAGAGGTTTGGGAGCCAAAAAGCTAGATTAAGCGAGCGTTGCGTCTTCTCTATTGCACACAAAAAACGTATCTACATCGACCGGTAATTCCTCGGGTTTAAGTAGCGAGGTAACGTCATTCACAGATTAGTCTCTCGACGCAAGGTGCCTTACGTTTTGTTCTTGCCGCAGACCGTTAATGCAGCCCACATTAACACAGTTTCATTTTTATTTATCTAAACATTAAAACATCTAAAGTTCTTTCTTTGTTTCTATGTCCAGCGTCATTCTATTCTTGCCCATCAACGTGAAGGATACTTTATATCTTTATAAGCAAATGCAGTTTATGTTCTCGTGATATCAGTTGATGGATATATACAAAAGACCCTCCACACATAATCTTATTTCGCAGCCGTCAGGTGGGAGCAAAATATTGTACACTCGAAAGTTACCCCGAGAATTAGCTGTCTAAAACTAGCTGTCATACAGTTTTCCATCAGACAGTTTATCTTATCGGGAAATAGTAAAAACCTTCCCAGGAAGGAAGTGTGTTAACAGACCGCGAAGTTTCAAATTCTTATCTCTCGTGCTTTCGCAGGGCTTGTGCTATTGCACAGAATCAGTTAGCCTCCTCTGAAACATCCTTACCATCGTACATACTGAGAAAAGGGGGCTCATTCACATATCGTCTTTCATTCCTGGTCAAAGCAAGGGTATTTGCGCTGAGTGTGTTTTCTGCTCCAGCGTACCGCCTTTTTCCGAGCCATGGACGCTGACGCCCGACAAGTCCTGGCTGTTTCCTGCAGGAAGCTTAACGAGATGCAGTCAAGCCGAAGGAAGGTGAGCCTCATCAAGAAGATTTCGTTCTTGTGATGGTGCGGAACGCTGAAAGAATCCTGGAGACGCAGTTGGGCGACGACTCCTTCAGTGACTCAGACGACGACGACATTGTTGTGCTCGTATGAATATGGTGCTTTGAAACTTCGCTGCTATGCGCGTCGGGAGCCTAACAAATATTTCAGGGAGATGAAACGTGAGCTTCCTTAGCCTTTACAGGTCCATACTGAATGCGCTGTGCGGAACAGAATGACAAGAGGCAGCAATGACGTGTAGCAGTGCTACCCGAAAGCTGTGTGACACAAATCATCAACAAAAACAGTTTATAGAAAAACACCATCGCGGCAAAATTTGAATATTTCTATTTATCATGAAGGTGGTTACATTTTTTCTTTGGTTTAAATATCCCGTCGCAATGAAATAGAGCGCCAAAAACCACACGACAAAAATAGAGATGAATGGGTAATAATAAACGAACATAACAACTAAAGAGTGGCGGTGGCTACGGCTGGCATGCGCATTCGAAAATAGCAACACCTGAAGCTGTATTGAAGCAGAACGCTTACATGACACACATTACCACCGCCACTTCACTGACAAAATCAGAAAATAAACCCCCTAACGCAAAGAATTAAGGGTAAAAGAACTGAAAGAGAAAAAAAATTAAAAAACAAACATGTTAGCTAATATTTCGGCAATGGTCAGATTAAGAGTTCATAACAAATAAACGCTGTCGTGTACCTAAACCTCACTCAAAAAGAATGCGGTCGAAGAGGCTTAGGAGCCAAAAATCTAAATTAAGCTAGCGTTGCGTCTTTTCCATTGCGCACAAAAAACGCATCTACATCGACCGGTAATTCCTCGGGTTTAAGTAGCGAGGTAACGTCGTTCACAGATTAGTCTCTCGACGTAAGGTGCCTTACGTTTTGTTTTTGCCGAAGACCGTTAATGTAGCCCATATTAACACAGTTTCATTTTAATTTATCTAAACATTAAAACGTCTAAATTTCTTTCTTTTTGCCGCAGACAGTTAATGCAGCCCACATTAACACAGTTTCATTTTAATTTCTCTAAACATTAAAACAACTAAATTTCTTTCTTTGTTTCTATGTCCGGCGTCATTCTATTCTTGCCCATCAACATGAAGGATACTTTATATGATGATAAGCAAATGCAGCTTATGTTCACGTGATTTCAGTTGATAGATATTTCCAAAAGACCTTCCACACATAATCTTATTTCACAGCCGTCAGGTGGCAGCAAAATATTGCACACTCGCAGGGTACCCCGAGAAGGAGCTGTCTAAAACTAGCTGTCATACAGTTTTCCATGAGACAGTTTATCTTATCGGGAAAGAGTAAAAACCTTCCCTGGAAGGAAGTGTGTTAACAGACCGCGATGTTTCAAATTCTTATCTCTCGTGTTTTCGCAGGGCTTGTGCTATTGCACAGAATCAGTTAGCCTCCTCTGAAACATCCTTACCCTCGTACATACTGAGAAAAGGGGGCTCATTCACATATCGTCATTCATTCCTGGTCAAAGGAAGGGTATTTGCGCTGAGTGTGTTTTCTGCTCCAGCGTACCGCCTTTTTCCAAGCCATGGATGCTGACGCCCGACAAGTCCTGGCTGTTTCCTGCAGGAAGCTGAACGAGATGCAGACAAGCCGAAGAAAGGTGAGCCTCATCAAGAAGATTTTCGTTCTTCTGATGGTGCGGAAATCTGAAAGGATCCTGGAGACGCAGTTGGGCGACGTCTCCTTCAGTGACTCAGACGACGACGACATTGCTGTGCTTGTATGAATATGGTGCTTTGAAACTTCGCTGCTATGCGCGTCGGGAGCCTAACAAATATTTCAGGGAGATGAGACGTGAGCTTCCTTCGTCTTTACAGGTCCATACTGAATGCGCTGTGCGGAACCGAATAACAAGAGGCAGGAATGACGTGTAGCAGTGCTACCCAAAAGCTGTGTGAGACAAATCATCAACAAAAACAGTTTATAGCAAAACACCATCGCGGCAAAATTTGAATAATTCTTTTTATCATGAAGGTGGTATACATTTTTTCTTTGGTTTAAATATCCCGTCACAATGAAATAGTGCGCGCAAAAAACACACGAACAAAATAGAGAGGAATGGTTAATAATAAAGGAACATAACAACTAAGGAGGGGCGGTGGCTACGGCTGGCATGCGCATTCAAAAATAGCAACACCTAAAGCAGTATTGAAGCAGAACGCTTACATGGCACATATTACCACCGCCACTTCACTGACACAATCAGAAAACAAACCCCCTAATGCAAAGAATTAAGGGTAAAAGAACTGAAAGAGAAAAAAATTAAAAAAACAGACATGTTAGCTAATATTTCGGCAATGGTCATATTGTCACCGGCGAAAATACAGAGAACAAAGCTGTTCACTCGGGCGAGGTTTGCCAACACCGCCGCGCTCGTTCTGGACAAAGAAGACGTTCGGCCACGCGCTCGGGAACACAGTTCGACCTCCAGGTGGCGCCGGCAGAAAGTCAGCAGCGTGGCATTGCCCCTCCCATCTAGGAGGCATCGACTCGATGCCGCACGCGAGGGGAAGAAAAAAAATAAGGCGAAAGGTAATGGCGGGGTTGGGTCCGGGGCTAACGGGAATAAAACGGCTTCATTCGCGCCACGTGGATGACCTCGAACGTCGGGTGTCGAGAGGACCGGGCAGTTCCTTGAGGGAGCACCTCGTAGGTGACCGCGCTGAGGCGGCGTAACACCTGGTACGGACCAAAGTAACGCCGAAGAAGCTTCTCGGAGCGCCCTCGCAAACGGATTGGGCTCCACACCCAGACTTGGTCACCGGGTGTGTAAATCACCTCCCTGCGGCGGAGGTTGTAACGCTCGGCGTCGCGTTGTTGTTGGCACCGGATTCGCTGTCGAGCAACTTGGCGAGCAACTTCGGCGTCACGGACAAATTGGTCGGCATCCACGACAGAAGAGGGAGTAGGATCCGGAAGAAGCATGGCGTCCAGCATGGTAAAGGCTTCGCGACCGTGCACCAAAAGGAAAGGAGTGAAGCGCGTCGTTTTGTGAAGCGCAGTGTTGTACGCGAACGTTATGTAAGGAAGTATCCGGTCCCAGTTCACGTGGTCATCGTCGACATACATAGAAAGCATATCGGCAATTGTCTTGTTAAGCCGCTCAGTCAGTCCGTTGGTTTGCGGATGGTAAGCTGTTGTCTTTCGATGACTGGTGCCACTGAGTCGAAGTACCTCGTTCGTAAGTGCCGACGTAAACGGGGTTCCCCTGTCAGTTAATACGACCGTTGGAGCTCCGTGACGAAGCACAATGTTATGAATGAAAAAACTTGCGACTTCGGCGGCGGTACCACGGGGAAGAGCCTTGGTCTCACAGTAGCGGCTGAGATAGTCATTGGCAACAGCAATGTACCGGTTACCCATGGAAGACGCCGGAAACGGACCGAGTAAGTCCATGCCGACCTGTTGAAATAGGAGGCGCGGGGGATCGATAGGCTGCAGGAGCCCGGCTGGTTTAATCGGTGGCGTCTTCCGGCGCTGACATTCTCGGCAGGTTCGGACGTAACGGCGGACAACCGCAGCAAGCTTGGGCCAGTAGTACTTGGTGCGTATGCGCGCCAACGTGCGGGAAAACCTGAGATGGCCCGAAGATAGGTCGTCGTGGCACGCGCGCAGAACTTCGTCACGAAGCGCAGCTGGCACTGCAAGCAGATAGACAGTGTCCGTTGGGCCGTAGTTCTTTTTGTAGAGTACCCCATTGCGCAAGCAAAACGATGACAGTCCGCGCTTGAAGAGCCGAGGTGGAGATGGGGCGATTCCTTCAAGGTATTCTATGAGGGGCAGCAGGTCAGAATCGGCCCTTTGTTGTTGGGCAAGGGTGGACGTGGTGAGAGCACCAAGAAAAGCGGAATCGTCGTCGGACTCGTCAGTGGGGCACAGGATTGGGGCGCGGGATAGACAGTCAGCATCGCTGTGTTTCTGGCCAGACTTGTGTACGATGGTGACATCAAATTCTTGTAACCGAAGACTCCATCGAGCAAGCCGCCCCGAGGGATCCTTCAGGTTCGCCAACCAACAGAGGGAATGGTGGTCGCTCACGACCCGAAACGGGTGGCCATACAAGTAGGGACGAAATTTCGTAACGGCCCACAGCACAGCTAGACATTCCTTTTCCGTTGTGGAATAATTGACTTCTGAAGGGGACAAAGTGCGACTGGCGTAAGCAATCACGCGTTCTAGACCATCCTGCCGCTGAACAAGGACCGCGCCGAGGCCAACGTTACTAGCATCAGTGTGCAGTGCAGTGTCGGCCTCTTCGTCGAAGTGGCCAAGCACTGGCGTACACTGCAGACGGGACTTGAGTTCTGTGAAGGCGCTGTCCTGGTCTTGGCCCCAGATGAAGGGTTCAGAATCCTTCGTCAGGCGGGTCAAAGGCTCTGCTAGCCGGGAGAAATTGGGAACAAACCGGCGATAGTACGCGCAGAGGCCCAAGAAACGACGCAGGCTCCGTTTGTCTGTTGGCTTAGGGAAGGCAGCTACGGCGGCCGTCTTTTCGGGATCTGGACTAACACCTCGTGCGCTGACAATGTGACCAAGAAACTTCAGCTCTTGAAATGCAAAGTGACATTTCTCTGGCTTGAGAGAGAGAGACCAGCGGAACGTATGGCCTCGAAAACAGCACTCAAGCGTTTCAGGTGCTCATCAAACGTGTCAGAGAAGATCGCGACATCGTCAAGATATACGAGGCATGTCTGCCACTTCAGACCGGACAGCACGGTGTCCATCATTCGTTGGAACGTGGCAGTGGCCGAGCACAAGCCAAAAGGGAGTACCTTGAACTCGTATAAACCGTCTGGCGTAATAAAGGCGGTCTTCTCTCGGTCGCGTTCGTCGACCTCTATTTGCCAATACCCACTGCGGAGGTCAAGGGATGAAAAGAAGGTGGCATGGCGCAGGCGGTCTAGGGAATCATCAATGCGGGGCAGAGGGTACACATCTTTTTTCTTGACGGTATTCAGGCGCCTGTAATCGACGCAGAACCTGAGGGTGCCATCTTTCTTCGTGACGAGAACAACAGGCGATGCCCAGGGGCTCGTGGAAGGTTGGATGACGTCGTCCTGGAGCATCTGTGTAACTTGGCGGCGGATGGCATCGCGTTCTTTGGAAGACACGCGATAAGGGCGCTGGCAAATTGGTCTTTGGTCGTCAGCAACGACAATTCGATGCTTGGTAAGCGGCGTCTGTCGGACCTTGGAAGTTTCCGCAAAACAGTCGCGGAAGGAATAGATTAGGCTTTGCACGCAGTTTTTCTGACTCGCCGAGAGGTGCGGGTTCACATCAGTCGGAATGGCTGTAGCCGTCGTGTCGGCGAGGTCTGACGTGGTGGATAAAGAGCACTGCCTCGTACACTCTCCAAGCTCGTCAAAATAAGCGACGACTTCTGACTTCGTCAAATGTTGCGGTTCACGAGTAAAGTTCGTGACTAAGATTTCGGTACGACCATTGGCAAGGTCTACTAGGCCTCGGGCGACACAAACTTGCCGAGCGAGTAGCAGGGACCTGTTCGCTTCAGCAATGCCAAGAGCGCCGGTGCTGTCAGTACACTCGACTGTGACGAACTTGCTGGCTCGCGGAGGGATTGTTATGTGGTCGTCACATATGCGCAACATTACTTTACAGGGCTCGGTGGTTGTGTTAACGGCTCGCTGGGCGGAAAAAGATACCATGAGTTCCTGAAGGTTTATGATCGCACCATACTCGTGAAGGAAATCCATGCCCAGTATGAGGTCCTTTGAACAGTCAGCTAACACGGCAAAGGAGCCGGTGAAAGTAAGACCACGGATTTGGATGCGGCAAGTGCAGACGCCGATTGGTGTCACGACATGGCCACCCGCAGTGCGGATCACGGGTCCACACCAAGGCCTCAGAACCTAACGGAGTGTCATGGCTAGCTCCCTGCTCATCACAGAAAAATCAGCGCCGGTATCGACGAGTGCGGTCAGTTCATAACTGTCGACGGTTACTAAAATTTCAGCGGAAACTAATCGTTCGCAGCACGTCGGTGAGGTCGTCGGATCGGGTCGTTGACGCTCGGGCCGTCGCGTCCAATCGTCGGGTGGAGGCTGTTGACTTCGTGCAGCGGCGGCGGCCCAACCCCCGGAGGACGCCGTCTTCAGTTTTCCCGCCGAGGGGACGTGCCTCCGAACTGACCGGAGGTTGAGGGCCGACTGGGCGTAACAAAGCGCCTCGGGGATGGCGATTGCGACTGTCGCCGCTGTGAGGTCGGGGGCGGCACTTGAGAGTTCAGGTACTCCTCTATGTCCCGCGGTCTTTCACCATAGCGCGGTCGAGGCGCGTCCGGTGGGAATCCTCTCAGACCCATCCGCCGGTACGGGCAATTCCGCAGAACATGGCCGGGCTCCCCGCAGTGGTAGCAGAGCGGACGATCGTTGGACGTTCGCCACACGTACGCTTGGCGGAATGGAGGGCACGGGTCCTGCTGCTGCTCGATGGGACGCACGTAACGAAGGGGTGGTGGTTGTTCGGCAACGGGGCGAAACGCTTGCGGCGCCGAGGCAGGTCGGCACAGGGCATCGCTGTAGGACATTACGTGCGGCTCCGAAAGGGGTGCTGGGGGTGGCTGCACCGCTCGCCGGATTTCGTCACGGAGAACATCGCCTGTCGAAGGTACGCTTTCTGACGGAGCACTCAAGTGGAGGTGTCGCAGTTCTTCGCGGACAATGCTCCGCACAAGCGCTCGCAGCGCCTCATCCCCGGGGCCTGGCAAGGACGTGCAGTACTGAGCGGCCGCTACATTTGCCTGACGGCCGTATTGGGCACTCCGTTCCTGCAAGGAACGTTCTATGGTCGTCGCTTCCTTGGCAAAGGCGGCGACAGTTCTCGGAGGGTCGCGCATGAGGCCAGCGAACAGCTGCTCCTTTACCCCACGCATAAGGTGCCTCACCTTTGTAGCTTCGGGCATGGCTGGGTCGGCCCGATTGAAGAGGCGGGTCTTGTCCTCAATAAACATGGCCACGCTCTCGTTGGACTGCTGTGACCTGGAGCGAACTGCAAGTTCGGCATTCTCCTTTCGCTCGCTCGAACTGAACGTGGCGAGCACCTCGCGGCGAAAAGCTGCCCAGTTAGAGAAGGACGCCTCGTGGTTCTCGAACCACGTTTTCGCCGAGTCTTGCAGTGCGAAGTACACGTTCAGCAGCTTTCGCTCGTCGTCCCATTGGTTGAACGCGGCCACACGGTCAAAACCGGCCAACCAATCTTCTACTTCCTCGAACCGGTCGCCGTGGAAGGATGGTGGCGACCGAGGTGCAAGAAAGACGAACGGCGGGGCACTGCCGAAGGACTGACCTGTCTGGCTGCCAGTGGCGGAAGTCATGGCCCGAGCAGGAATCGTGAGTGGCTCAAATTCGGGTTGCAGGCCTCGCAGGCGACGGCTCGCTTTGTGGACAGGTGTGGCGTCTGCTCGTCGGGGAGAAGCGTCAGGGCTATCGTCCCGGTCAGCGTACATGGGATGATACCCAGCACGGCTCCACCAAAAATGTCACCGGCGAAAATACAGAGAACAAAGCTGCTCACTCGGGCGAGGTTTGCCAACACCGCCGCGCTCGTTCTGGACAAAGAAGACGTTCGGCCACGCGCTCGGGAACACAGTTCGACCTCCAGGTGGCGCAGGCAGAAAGTCAGCAGCGTGGCAATATTAAGAGTAAATAACAAATAAACGCTGTCGTGTACCTAAACCTCAGTTAATAAGAATGCGGTCGAAGAGGGTTGGGAGGCAAAAAGCAAAATTAAGCGAGCGTTGCGTCTTCTTTATTGCGCACAAAAAACGTATCTACATCGACGGGTAATTCCTCGGGTTTAAGGGGTGAGGTAACGTCATTCACAGATTAGTCTCTCGACGCAAGGTGCCTTACGTTTTGTTTTTGCCGCAGACCGTTAATGCAGACCACATTAACACAGTTTCATTTTAATTTATCTAAACATTATTACATCTAAATTTCTTTCTTTTTGTCGCAGACCGTTAATGCAGCCCACATTAACACAGTTTCATTTTAATTTATCTAAACTATAAAACATCTAAATTTCTTTCTTTGTTTCTATGTCCAGCGTCATTCTATTCTTGCCCATCAACATGAAGGATACTTTATATCTTGATAAGCAAATGCAGTTTATGTTCTCGTGATTTCAGTTGATGGATATTTCAAAAAGACCCTCCACACATAATCTTATTTCACAGCTGTCAGGTGGCAGCAAAATAATGTACACTCGAAGGGTACCCCGAGAAGGAGCTGTCTAAAACTAGCTGTCATACAGTTTTCCATGAGACAGTTTATCTTATCGGGAAAGAGTAAAAACCTCCCCTGGAAGGAAGTGGGTTCCACTTTCATCGTTAACAGACCGCGAAGTTTCAAATTCTTATCTCTCGTGCGTTCGCAGGGCTTGTGCTATTGCACGGAATCAGTTAGCCTCCTCTGAAACATCCTTACCTTCGTACATACTGAGAAAAGGGGGCTCATAAACATATCGTCATTCATTCCTGGTCAAAGCAAGGGTATTTGCGCTGAGTGTGTTTTCTGCTCCAACGTACCGCCTTTTTCCGAGCCATGGAAGCTGACGCCCGACAAGTCTTGGCTGTTTCTTGCAGGGAGCTGAACGAGATGCAGTCAAGCCGAAGGAAGGTGAGCCTCATCAAGAAGATTTTCGTTCTTCTGATGGTGCGGAAAGCTGAAAGAATCCTGGAGACGCAGTTGGGCGACGACTCCTTCAGTGACTCAGACGACGACGACATTGTTGTGCTTGTATGAATATAGTGCTTTGAAACTTCGTTGCTATGCGCGTCGGGAGCCTAACAAGTATTTCAGGGAGATGAGACGTGAGCTTCCTTAGTCTTTACAGGTCCATACTGAATGCGCTGCGCGGAACAGAATGACAAGAGGCAGGAATGACGTGTAGCAGTGCTACCCGAAAGCTGTGTGAGACAAATCATCAACAAAAACAGTTTATAGGAAAACACCATCGCGGCAAAATTCGAATAATTCTATTTATTATGAAGGTTGTTACATTTTTTCCTTGGTTTAAATACCCCGTCACAATGAAATAGCGCGCAAAAAAACGCACGTACAAAATAGAGAGGAATGGTTAATAATAAAAGAACATAACAACTAAGGAGTGGCGGTGGCTACGGCTAGCATGCGCATTCGACAATAGCAACACCTAAAGCAGTATTGAAGCAGAACGCTTACATGGCACACATTACCACCGCCACTTCACTGACACAATCAGAAAATAAACCCCCTAACGCAAAGAATTAAGGGTAAAAGAACTGAAAGAGAAAAAAATAAAAACAGACATGTTAGCTAATATTTTGGCAATGGTCAGAATAAGATTAAAAAAACAAATAAACGCTGTAGTGTACCTAAACCTCACTTAAAAAGAATGCGGTCGAAGAGGTTTGGGAGCCAAAAAGCTAGATTAAGCGAGCGTTGCGTCTTCTCTATTGCACACAAAAAACGTATCTACATCGACCGGTAATTCCTCGGGTTTAAGTAGCGAGGTAACGTCATTCACAGATTAGTCTCTCGACGCAAGGTGCCTTACGTTTTGTTCTGGCCGCAGACCGTTAATGCAGCCCACATTACCACAGTTTCATTTTTATTTATCTAAACATTAAAACATCTAAAGTTCTTTCTTTGTTTCTATGTCCAGCGTCATTCTATTCTTGCCCATCAACGTGAAGGATACTTTATATCTTGATAAGCAAATGCAGTTTATGTTCTCGTGATATCAGTTGATGGATATATACAAAAGACCCTCCACACATAATCTTATTTCGCAGCCGTCAGGTGGGAGCAAAATATTGTACACTCGAAAGTTACCCCGAGAATTAGCTGTCTAAAACTAGCTGTCATACAGTTTTCCATGAGACAGTTTATCTTATCGGGAAAGAGTAAAAACCTTCCCAGGAAGGAAGTGTGTTAACAGACCGCGAAGTTTCAAATTCTTATCTCTCGTGCTTTCGCAGGGCTTGTGCTATTGCACAGAATCAGTTAGCCTCCTCTGAAACATCCTTACCATCGTACATACTGAGAAAAGGGGGCTCATTCACATATCGTCTTTCATTCCTGGTCAAAGCAAGGGTATTTGCGCTGAGTGTGTTTTCTGCTCCAGCGTACCGCCTTTTTCCGAGCCATGGACGCTGACGCCCGACAAGTCCTGGCTGTTTCCTGCAGGAAGCTTAACGAGATGCAGTCAAGCCGAAGGAAGGTGAGCCTCATCAAGAAGATTTCGTTCTTGTGATGGTGCGGAACGCTGAAAGAATCCTGGAGACGCAGTTGGGCGACGACTCCTTCAGTGACTCAGACGACGACGACATTGTTGTGCTCGTATGAATATGGTGCTTTGAAACTTCGCTGCTATGCGCGTCGGGAGCCTAACAAATATTTCAGGGAGATGAAACGTGAGCTTCCTTAGCCTTTACAGGTCCATACTGAATGCGCTGTGCGGAACAGAATGACAAGAGGCAGCAATGACGTGTAGCAGTGCTACCCGAAAGCTGTGTGACACAAATCATCAACAAAAACAGTTTATAGAAAAACACCATCGCGGCAAAATTTGAATATTTCTATTTATCATGAAGGTGGTTACATTTTTTCTTTGGTTTAAATATCCCGTCGCAATGAAATAGAGCGCCAAAAACCACACGACCAAAATAGAGATGAATGGGTAATAATAAACGAACATAACAACTAAAGAGTGGCGGTGGCTACGGCTGGCATGCGCATTCGAAAATAGCAACACCTGAAGCTGTATTGAAGCAGAACGCTTACATGACACACATTACCACCGCCACTTCACTGACAAAATCAGAAAATAAACCCCCTAACGCAAAGAATTAAGGGTAAAAGAACTGAAAGAGAAAAAAAATTAAAAAACAAACATGTTAGCTAATATTTCGGCAATGGTCAGATTAAGAGTTCATAACAAATAAACGCTGTCGTGTACCTAAACCTCACTCAAAAAGAATGCGGTCGAAGAGGCTTAGGAGCCAAAAATCTAAATTAAGCTAGCGTTGCGTCTTTTCCATTGCGCACAAAAAACGCATCTACATCGACCGGTAATTCCTCGGGTTTAAGTAGCGAGGTAACGTCATTCACAGATTAGTCTCTCGACGTAAGGTGCCTTACGTTTTGTTTTTGCCGAAGACCGTTAATGTAGCCCATATTAACACAGTTTCATTTTAATTTATCTAAACATTAAAACGTCTAAATTTCTTTCTTTTTGCCGCAGACAGTTAATGCAGCCCACATTAACACAGTTTCATTTTAATTTATCTAAACATTAAAACAACTAAATTTCTTTCTTTGTTTCTATGTCCGGCGTCATTCTATTCTTGCCCATCAACATGAAGGATACTTTATATGATGATAAGCAAATGCAGCTTATGTTCACGTGATTTCAGTTGATAGATATTTCCAAAAGACCTTCCACACATAATCTTATTTCACAGCCGTCAGGTGGCAGCAAAATATTGCACACTCGCAGGGTACCCCGAGAAGGAGCTGTCTAAAACTAGCTGTCATACAGTTTTCCATGAGACAGTTTATCTTATCGGGAAAGAGTAAAAACCTTCCCTGGAAGGAAGTGTGTTAACAGACCGCGATGTTTCAAATTCTTATCTCTCGTGTTTTCGCAGGGCTTGTGCTATTGCACAGAATCAGTTAGCCTCCTCTGAAACATCATTACCCTCGGACATACTGAGAAAAGGGGGCTCATTCACATATCGTAATTCATTCCTGGTCAAAGCAAGGTTATTTGCGCTGAGTGTGTTTTCTGCTTGAGCGTACCGCCTTTTTCCGAGCCATGGACGCTGACGCCCGACAAGTCCTGGCTGTTTCCTGCAGGAAGCTTAACGAGATGCAGTCAAGCCGAAGGAAGGTGAGCCTCATCAAGAAGATTTTCGTTCTTCTGATGGTGCGGAAAGCCGAAAGAATCCTGGAGACGCAGTTGGGCGACGACTCCTTCAGTGACTCAGACGACGACGACATTGTCGTGCTCGTACGAATATGGTGGTTTGAAACTTCGCTGCTATGCGCGTCCGGAGCCTAACAAATATTTCAGGGAGATGAGACGTGAGCTTCGTTAGCCTTTACAGGTCCATACTGAATGCGCTGTGCGGAACAGAATGACAAGAGGCAGGAATGACGTGTAGCAGTGCTACCCGAAAGCTGTGTGAGACAAATCATCAACAAAAACAGTTTATAGAAAAACACCATCGTGGCAAAATTTGAATAATTCTATTTATCATGAAGGTGGTTACTTTTTTTCTTTGGTCTAAATATCCCGTCGCAATGAAATAGAGCGCCAATAACCACACGACCAAAATAGAGATGAATGGTTAATAATAAACGAACATAACAACTAAAGAGTGGCGGTGGCTACGGCTGGCATGCGCATTCGAAAATAGCAACACCTGAAGCTGTATTGAAGCAGAACGCTTACATGACATACATTACCACCGCCACTTCACTGACACAATCAGAAAATAAACCCCCTAAAGCAAAGAATTAAGGGTAAAAGAACTGAAACAGAAAAAAAATAAAAAACAAACATGTTAGCTAATATTTCGGCAATGGTCAGATTAAGAGTTAATAACAAATAAACGCTGTCGTGCACCTAAACCTCACTCAAAAAGAATGCGGTCGAAGAGGTTTAGGAGCCAAAAATCTAAATTAAGCTAGCGTTGCGTCTTTTCCATTGCGCACAAAAAACGTATCTACATCGACCGGTAATTCCTCGGGTTTAAGTAGCGAGGTAACGTCATTCACAGATTAGTCTCTCGACGCAAGGTGCCTTACGTTTTGTTTTTGCCGAAGACCGTTAATGTACCCCACATTAACACAGTTTCATTTTAATTTATCTAAACTTTAAAACATCTAAATTTCTTTCTTTTTGCCGCAGACCGTTAATACAGCCCACATTAACACAGTTTCATTTTAATTTATCTAAACAACAAAACATCTAAACTTCTTTCTTTGTTTCTATGTCCGGCGTCATTCTATTCTCGCCCATCAACATGAAGGATACTTTTTATCTTGATAAGCAAATGCAGTTTATGTTCTCGTGATTTCAGTTGATGGATATTTCTAAAAGACCCTCCACACATAATCTTATTTTACAGCCGTCAGGCGGCAGCAAAATATTGCACACTCGCAGGATACCCCGAGAAGGAGCTGTCTAAAACTAGCTGTCATACAGTTTTCCATGAGACAGTTTATCTTATCGGGAAAGAGTAAAAAGCTTCCCTGGGAGGAAGTGTGTTCCACTTTTTATCGTTAACAGACCGCTAAGTTTCAAATTCCTATCTCTCGTGCTTTCGCAGGGCTTGTGCTATTGCAAAGTATCAGTTAGCCTCCTCTGAAACATCCTTACCCTTGTACATACTGAGAAAAGGGGGCTCATTCACATATCGTCATGCATTCCTGGTCAAAGCAAGGGTATTTGCGCTGAGTTTGTTTTCTGCTCCAGCGTACCGCCTTTTTCCGAGCCATGGACGCTGACGCCCGACAAGTCGTGGCTGTTTTCTGCAGGAAGCTGAACGAGATGCAGTCAAGCCGAAGGAAGGTGAGCCTCATCAAGAAGATTTTCGTTCTTCTGATGGTGCGGAAAGCTGAAAGAATCCTGGAGACGCAGTTGGGCGACGACTCCTAAAGTGACTCAGACGACGACGACATTGTTGTGCTCGTATGAATATGGTGCTTTGAAACTTCGCTGCTATGCGCGTGGAGCCTAAGAAATATTTCTGGGAGATGAGACTTGATCTTTCTTAGCCTTTACAGGTCCATACTGAATGCGCTGTGCGGAACAGAATGACAAGAGGCAGGAATGACGTGTAGCAGTGCTACCCGAAAGCTGTGTGAGACAAATCATCAACAAAAACAGTTTACAGAAAAACACCATCGCGGCAAAATTTGAATGATTCTATTTATCATGAAGGTGGTTACATTTTTTCTTTGCTTTAAATACCCCGTCACAAAGAAAAAGCGCGCGAAAAAACACACGAACAAAATAGAGAGGAATAGTTAATAATAAAAGAACATAACAACTAAGGAGTGGCGGTGGCTACGGCTGGCATGCGCATTCGAAAATAGCAACACCTAAAGCAGTATTGAAGCAGAATGCTTGCATGGCACACATTACCACCGCCACTTCACTGACACAATCAGAAAATAAACCCCTAACGCAAAGAATTAATGGTAAAAGAACTGAAAGAGAAAAAAATTAAAAGACAGACATGTTAGCTAATATTTCGGCAATGGTCATATTAAGAGTAAATAACAAATAATCGCTGTCGTGTACCTAAACCTCACTGAAAAAGAATGCGGTCGAAGAGGTTTTGGAGCCAAAAAGCAAAATTAAGCGAGCGTTGCGTCTTCTTTATTGCACACAAAAAACGTATCTACATCGACCGGTAATTCCTCAGGTTTAAGTAGCGAGGTAACGTCACTCACAGATTAGTCTCTCGACGCAAGGTGCCTTACGTTTTGTTTTGGCCAAAGACCGTTAACGCAGACCAGATTAAAACAGTTTCATTTTAATTTATCTAAACATTAAAACATCTAAATTTCTTTCTTTGATTCTATGTCCAGCGTCATTCTATTCTTGCCCATCAACATGAAGGATACTTTATATCTTGATAAGCAAATGCAGTTTATGTTCTCGTGATTTCAGTTGATGGATATTTCCAAAAGACCATCCACACATAATCTTATTTCACAGCCGTCAGGTGGCAGCAAAATATTGCACACTCGCAGGGTACCCCGAGAAGGAGCTGTCTAAAACTAGCTGTCATACAGTTTTCCATGAGACAGTTTATCTTATCGGGAAAGAGTAAAAACCTTCCCTGGAAGGAAGTGTGTTAACAGACCGCGATGTTTCAAATTCTTATCTCTCGTGTTTTCGCAGGGCTTGTGCTATTGCACAGAATCAGTTAGCCTCCTCTGAAACATCCTTACCCTCGTACATACTGAGAAAAGGGGGCTCATTCACATATCGTCATTCATTCCTGGTCAAAGGAAGGGTATTTGCGCTGAGTGTGTTTTCTGCTCCAGCGTACCGCCTTTTTCCAAGCCATGGATGCTGACGCCCGACAAGTCCTGGCTGTTTCCTGGAGGAAGCTGAACGAGATGCAGACAAGCCGAAGAAAGGTGAGCATCATCAAGAAGATTTTCGTTCTTCTGATGGTGCGGAAATCTGAAAGGATCCTGGAGACGCAGTTGGGCGACGTCTCCTTCAGTGACTCAGACGACGACGACATTGCTGTGCTTGTATGAATATGGTGCTTTGAAACTTCGCTGCTATGCGCGTCGGGAGCCTAACAAATATTTCAGGGAGATGAGACGTGAGCTTCCTTCGTCTTTACAGGTCCATACTGAATGCGCTGTGCGGAACCGAATAACAAAAGGCAGGAATGACGTGTAGCAGTGCTACCCAAAAGCTGTGTGAGACAAATCATCAACAAAAACAGTTTATAGCAAAACACCATCGCGGCAAAATTTGAATAATTCTTTTTATCATGAAGGTGGTATACATTTTTTCTTTGGTTTAAATATCCCGTCACAATGAAATAGTGCGCGCAAAAAACACACGAACAAAATAGAGAGGAATGGTTAATAATAAAGGAACATAACAACTAAGGAGGGGCGGTGGCTACGGCTGGCATGCGCATTCAAAAATAGCAACACCTAAAGCAGTATTGAAGCAGAACGCTTACATGGCACATATTACCACCGCCACTTCACTGACACAATCAGAAAACAAACCCCCTAATGCAAAGAATTAAGGGTAAAAGAACTGAAAGAGAAAAAAATTAAAAAAACAGACATGTTAGCTAATATTTCGGCAATGGTCATATTGTCACCGGCGAAAATACAGAGAACAAAGCTGTTCACTCGGGCGAGGTTTGCCAACACCGCCGCGCTCGTTCTGGACAAAGAAGACGTTCGGCCACGCGCTCGGGAACACAGTTCGACCTCCAGGTGGCGCCGGCAGAAAGTCAGCAGCGTGGCATTGCCCCTCCCATCTAGGAGGCATCGACTCGATGCCGCACGCGAGGGGAAGAAAAAAAATAAGGCGAAAGGTAATGGCGGGGTTGGGTCCGGGGCTAACGGGAATAAAACGGCTTCATTCGCGCCACGTGGACGACCTCGAACGTCGGGTGTCGAGAGGACCGGGCAGTTCCTTGAGGGAGCACCTCGTAGGTGACCGCGCTGAGGCGGCGTAACACCTGGTACGGACCAAAGTAACGCCGAAGAAGCTTCTCGGAGCGCCCTCGCAAACGGATTGGGCTCCACACCCAGACTTGGTCACCGGGTGTGTAAATCACCTCCCTGCGGCGGAGGTTGTAACGCTCGGCGTCGCGTTGTTGTTGGCACCGGATTCGCTGTCGAGCAACTTGGCGAGCAACTTCGGCGTCACGGACAAATTGGTCGGCATCCACGACAGAAGAGGGAGTAGGATCCGGAAGAAGCATGGCGTCCAGCATGGTAAAGGCTTCGCGACCGTGCACCAAAAGGAAAGGAGTGAAGCGCGTCGTTTTGTGAAGCGCAGTGTTGTACGCGAACGTTATGTAAGGAAGTATCCGGTCCCAGTTCACGTGGTCATCGTCGACATACATAGAAAGCATATCGGCAATTGTCTTGTTAAGCCGCTCAGTCAGTCCGTTGGTTTGCGGATGGTAAGCTGTTGTCTTTCGATGACTGGTGCCACTGAGTCGAAGTACCTCGTTCGTAAGTGCCGACGTAAACGGGGTTCCCCTGTCAGTTAATACGACCGTTGGAGCTCCGTGACGAAGCACAATGTTATGAATGAAAAAACTTGCGACTTCGGCGGCGGTACCACGGGGAAGAGCCTTGGTCTCACAGTAGCGGCTGAGATAGTCATTGGCAACAGCAATGTACCGGTTACCCATGGAAGACGCCGGAAACGGACCGAGTAAGTCCATGCCGACCTGTTGAAATAGGAGGCGCGGGGGATCGATAGGCTGCAGGAGCCCGGCTGGTTTAATCGGTGGCGTCTTCCGGCGCTGACATTCTCGGCAGGTTCGGACGTAACGGCGGACAACCGCAGCAAGCTTGGGCCAGTAGTACTTGGTGCGTATGCGCGCCAACGTGCGGGAAAACCTGAGATGGCCCGAAGATAGGTCGTCGTGGCACGCGCGCAGAACTTCGTCACGAAGCGCAGCTGGCACTGCAAGCAGATAGACAGTGTCCGTTGGGCCGTAGTTCTTTTTGTAGAGTACCCCATTGCGCAAGCAAAACGATGACAGTCCGCGCTTGAAGAGCCGAGGTGGAGATGGGGCGATTCCTTCAAGGTATTCTATGAGGGGCAGCAGGTCAGAATCGGCCCTTTGTTGTTGGCCAAGGGTGGACGTGGTGAGAGCACCAAGAAAAGCGGAATCGTCGTCGGACTCGTCAGTGGGGCACAGGATTGGGGCGCGGGATAGACAGTCAGCATCGCTGTGTTTCTGGCCAGACTTGTGTACGATGGTGACATCAAATTCTTGTAACCGAAGACTCCATCGAGCAAGCCGCCCCGAGGGATCCTTCAGGTTCGCCAACCAACAGAGGGAATGGTGGTCGCTCACGACCCGAAACGGGTGGCCATACAAGTAGGGACGAAATTTCGTAACGGCCCACAGCACAGCTAGACATTCCTTTTCCGTTGTGGAATAATTGACTTCTGAAGGGGACAAAGTGCGACTGGCGTAAGCAATCACGCGTTCTAGACCATCCTGCCGCTGAACAAGGACCGCGCCGAGGCCAACGTTACTAGCATCAGTGTGCAGTGCAGTGTCGGCCTCTTCGTCGAAGTGGCCAAGCACTGGCGTACACTGCAGACGGGACTTGAGTTCTGTGAAGGCGCTGTCCTGGTCTTGGCCCCAGATGAAGGGTTCAGAATCCTTCGTCAGGCGGGTCAAAGGCTCTGCTAGCCGGGAGAAATTGGGAACAAACCGGCGATAGTACGCGCAGAGGCCCAAGAAACGACGCAGGCTCCGTTTGTCTGTTGGCTTAGGGAAGGCAGCTACGGCGGCCGTCTTTTCGGGATCTGGACTAACACCTCGTGCGCTGACAATGTGACCAAGAAACTTCAGCTCTTGAAATGCAAAGTGACATTTCTCTGGCTTGAGAGAGAGAGACCAGCGGAACGTATGGCCTCGAAAACAGCACTCAAGCGTTTCAGGTGCTCATCAAACGTGTCAGAGAAGATCGCGACATCGTCAAGATATACGAGGCATGTCTGCCACTTCAGACCGGACAGCACGGTGTCCATCATTCGTTGGAACGTGGCAGTGGCCGAGCACAAGCCAAAAGGGAGTACCTTGAACTCGTATAAACCGTCTGGCGTAATAAAGGCGGTCTTCTCTCGGTCGCGTTCGTCGACCTCTATTTGCCAATACCCACTGCGGAGGTCAAGGGATGAAAAGAAGGTGGCATGGCGCAGGCGGTCTAGGGAATCATCAATGCGGGGCAGAGGGTACACATCTTTTTTCTTGACGGTATTCAGGCGCCTGTAATCGACGCAGAACCTGAGGGTGCCATCTTTCTTCGTGACGAGAACAACAGGCGATGCCCAGGGGCTCGTGGAAGGTTGGATGACGTCGTCCTGGAGCATCTGTGTAACTTGGCGGCGGATGGCATCGCGTTCTTTGGAAGACACGCGATAAGGGCGCTGGCAAATTGGTCTTTGGTCGTCAGCAACGACAATTCGATGCTTGGTAAGCGGCGTCTGTCGGACCTTGGAAGTTTCCGCAAAACAGTCGCGGAAGGAATAGATTAGGCTTTGCACGCAGTTTTTCTGACTCGCCGAGAGGTGCGGGTTCACATCAGTCGGAATGGCTGTAGCCGTCGTGTCGGCGAGGTCTGACGTGGTGGATAAAGAGCACTGCCTCGTACACTCTCCAAGCTCGTCAAAATAAGCGACGACTTCTGACTTCGTCAAATGTTGCGGTTCACGAGTAAAGTTCGTGACTAAGATTTCGGTACGACCATTGGCAAGGTCTACTAGGCCTCGGGCGACACAAACTTGCCGAGCGAGTAGCAGGGACCTGTTCGCTTCAGCAATGCCAAGAGCGCCGGTGCTGTCAGTACACTCGACTGTGACGAACTTGCTGGCTCGCGGAGGGATTGTTATGTGGTCGTCACATATGCGCAACATTACTTTACAGGGCTCGGTGGTTGTGTTAACGGCTCGCTGGGCGGAAAAAGATACCATGAGTTCCTGAAGGTTTATGATCGCACCATACTCGTGAAGGAAATCCATGCCCAGTATGAGGTCCTTTGAACAGTCAGCTAACACGGCAAAGGAGCCGGTGAAAGTAAGACCACGGATTTGGATGCGGCAAGTGCAGACGCCGATTGGTGTCACGACATGGCCACCCGCAGTGCGGATCACGGGTCCACACCAAGGCCTCAGAACCTAACGGAGTGTCATGGCTAGCTCCCTGCTCATCACAGAAAAATCAGCGCCGGTATCGACGAGTGCGGTCAGTTCATAACTGTCGACGGTTACTAAAATTTCAGCGGAAACTAATCGTTCGCAGCACGTCGGTGAGGTCGTCGGATCGGGTCGTTGACGCTCGGGCCGTCGCGTCCAATCGTCGGGTGGAGGCTGTTGACTTCGTGCAGCGGCGGCGGCCCAACCCCCGGAGGACGCCGTCTTCAGTTTTCCCGCCGAGGGGACGTGCCTCCGAACTGACCGGAGGTTGAGGGCCGACTGGGCGTAACAAAGCGCCTCGGGGATGGCGATTGCGACTGTCGCCGCTGTGAGGTCGGGGGCGGCACTTGAGAGTTCAGGTACTCCTCTATGTCCCGCGGTCTTTCACCATAGCGCGGTCGAGGCGCGTCCGGTGGGAATCCTCTCAGACCCATCCGCCGGTACGGGCAATTCCGCAGAACATGGCCGGGCTCCCCGCAGTGGTAGCAGAGCGGACGATCGTTGGACGTTCGCCACACGTACGCTTGGCGGAATGGAGGGCACGGGTCCTGCTGCTGCTCGATGGGACGCACGTAACGAAGGGGTGGTGGTTGTTCGGCAACGGGGCGAAACGCTTGCGGCGCCGAGGCAGGTCGGCACAGGGCATCGCTGTAGGACATTACGTGCGGCTCCGAAAGGGGTGCTGGGGGTGGCTGCACCGCTCGCCGGATTTCGTCACGGAGAACATCGCCTGTCGAAGGTACGCTTTCTGACGGAGCACTCAAGTGGAGGTGTCGCAGTTCTTCGCGGACAATGCTCCGCACAAGCGCTCGCAGCGCCTCATCCCCGGGGCCTGGCAAGGACGTGCAGTACTGAGCGGCCGCTACATTTGCCTGACGGCCGTATTGGGCACTCCGTTCCTGCAAGGAACGTTCTATGGTCGTCGCTTCCTTGGCAAAGGCGGCGACAGTTCTCGGAGGGTCGCGCATGAGGCCAGCGAACAGCTGCTCCTTTACCCCACGCATAAGGTGCCTCACCTTTGTAGCTTCGGGCATGGCTGGGTCGGCCCGATTGAAGAGGCGGGTCTTGTCCTCAATAAACATGGCCACGCTCTCGTTGGACTGCTGTGACCTGGAGCGAACTGCAAGTTCGGCATTCTCCTTTCGCTCGCTCGAACTGAACGTGGCGAGCACCTCGCGGCGAAAAGCTGCCCAGTTAGAGAAGGACGCCTCGTGGTTCTCGAACCACGTTTTCGCCGAGTCTTGCAGTGCGAAGTACACGTTCAGCAGCTTTCGCTCGTCGTCCCATTGGTTGAACGCGGCCACACGGTCAAAACCGGCCAACCAATCTTCTACTTCCTCGAACCGGTCGCCGTGGAAGGATGGTGGCGACCGAGGTGCAAGAAAGACGAACGGCGGGGCACTGCCGAAGGACTGACCTGTCTGGCTGCCAGTGGCGGAAGTCATGGCCCGAGCAGGAATCGTGAGTGGCTCAAATTCGGGTTGCAGGCCTCGCAGGCGACGGCTCGCTTTGTGGACAGGTGTGGCGTCTGCTCGTCGGGGAGAAGCGTCAGGGCTATCGTCCCGGTCAGCGTACATGGGATGATACCCAGCACGGCTCCACCAAAAATGTCACCGGCGAAAATACAGAGAACAAAGCTGCTCACTCGGGCGAGGTTTGCCAACACCGCCGCGCTCGTTCTGGACAAAGAAGACGTTCGGCCACGCGCTCGGGAACACAGTTCGACCTCCAGGTGGCGCAGGCAGAAAGTCAGCAGCGTGGCAATATTAAGAGTAAATAACAAATAAACGCTGTCGTGTACCTAAACCTCAGTTAATAAGAATGCGGTCGAAGAGGGTTGGGAGGCAAAAAGCAAAATTAAGCGAGCGTTGCGTCTTCTTTATTGCGCACAAAAAACGTATCTACATCGACGGGTAATTCCTCGGGTTTAAGGGGTGAGGTAACGTCATTCACAGATTAGTCTCTCGACGCAAGGTGCCTTACGTTTTGTTTTTGCCGCAGACCGTTAATGCAGACCACATTAACACAGTTTCATTTTAATTTATCTAAACATTATTACATCTAAATTTCTTTCTTTTTGTCGCAGACCGTTAATGCAGCCCACATTAACACAGTTTCATTTTAATTTATCTAAACTATAAAACATCTAAATTTCTTTCTTTGTTTCTATGTCCAGCGTCATTCTATTCTTGCCCATCAACATGAAGGATACTTTATATCTTGATAAGCAAATGCAGTTTATGTTCTCGTGATTTCAGTTGATGGATATTTCAAAAAGACCCTCCACACATAATCTTATTTCACAGCTGTCAGGTGGCAGCAAAATAATGTACACTCGAAGGGTACCCCGAGAAGGAGCTGTCTAAAACTAGCTGTCATACAGTTTTCCATGAGACAGTTTATCTTATCGGGAAAGAGTAAAAACCTCCCCTGGAAGGAAGTGGGTTCCACTTTCATCGTTAACAGACCGCGAAGTTTCAAATTCTTATCTCTCGTGCGTTCGCAGGGCTTGTGCTATTGCACGGAATCAGTTAGCCTCCTCTGAAACATCCTTACCTTCGTACATACTGAGAAAAGGGGGCTCATAAACATATCGTCATTCATTCCTGGTCAAAGCAAGGGTATTTGCGCTGAGTGTGTTTTCTGCTCCAACGTACCGCCTTTTTCCGAGCCATGGAAGCTGACGCCCGACAAGTCTTGGCTGTTTCTTGCAGGGAGCTGAACGAGATGCAGTCAAGCCGAAGGAAGGTGAGCCTCATCAAGAAGATTTTCGTTCTTCTGATGGTGCGGAAAGCTGAAAGAATCCTGGAGACGCAGTTGGGCGACGACTCCTTCAGTGACTCAGACGACGACGACATTGTTGTGCTTGTATGAATATAGTGCTTTGAAACTTCGTTGCTATGCGCGTCGGGAGCCTAACAAGTATTTCAGGGAGATGAGACGTGAGCTTCCTTAGTCTTTACAGGTCCATACTGAATGCGCTGCGCGGAACAGAATGACAAGAGGCAGGAATGACGTGTAGCAGTGCTACCCGAAAGCTGTGTGAGACAAATCATCAACAAAAACAGTTTATAGGAAAACACCATCGCGGCAAAATTCGAATAATTCTATTTATTATGAAGGTTGTTACATTTTTTCCTTGGTTTAAATACCCCGTCACAATGAAATAGCGCGCAAAAAAACGCACGTACAAAATAGAGAGGAATGGTTAATAATAAAAGAACATAACAACTAAGGAGTGGCGGTGGCTACGGCTAGCATGCGCATTCGACAATAGCAACACCTAAAGCAGTATTGAAGCAGAACGCTTACATGGCACACATTACCACCGCCACTTCACTGACACAATCAGAAAATAAACCCCCTAACGCAAAGAATTAAGGGTAAAAGAACTGAAAGAGAAAAAAATAAAAACAGACATGTTAGCTAATATTTTGGCAATGGTCAGAATAAGATTAAAAAAACAAATAAACGCTGTAGTGTACCTAAACCTCACTTAAAAAGAATGCGGTCGAAGAGGTTTGGGAGCCAAAAAGCTAGATTAAGCGAGCGTTGCGTCTTCTCTATTGCACACAAAAAACGTATCTACATCGACCGGTAATTCCTCGGGTTTAAGTAGCGAGGTAACGTCATTCACAGATTAGTCTCTCGACGCAAGGTGCCTTACGTTTTGTTCTGGCCGCAGACCGTTAATGCAGCCCACATTACCACAGTTTCATTTTTATTTATCTAAACATTAAAACATCTAAAGTTCTTTCTTTGTTTCTATGTCCAGCGTCATTCTATTCTTGCCCATCAACGTGAAGGATACTTTATATCTTGATAAGCAAATGCAGTTTATGTTCTCGTGATATCAGTTGATGGATATATACAAAAGACCCTCCACACATAATCTTATTTCGCAGCCGTCAGGTGGGAGCAAAATATTGTACACTCGAAAGTTACCCCGAGAATTAGCTGTCTAAAACTAGCTGTCATACAGTTTTCCATGAGACAGTTTATCTTATCGGGAAAGAGTAAAAACCTTCCCAGGAAGGAAGTGTGTTAACAGACCGCGAAGTTTCAAATTCTTATCTCTCGTGCTTTCGCAGGGCTTGTGCTATTGCACAGAATCAGTTAGCCTCCTCTGAAACATCCTTACCATCGTACATACTGAGAAAAGGGGGCTCATTCACATATCGTCTTTCATTCCTGGTCAAAGCAAGGGTATTTGCGCTGAGTGTGTTTTCTGCTCCAGCGTACCGCCTTTTTCCGAGCCATGGACGCTGACGCCCGACAAGTCCTGGCTGTTTCCTGCAGGAAGCTTAACGAGATGCAGTCAAGCCGAAGGAAGGTGAGCCTCATCAAGAAGATTTCGTTCTTGTGATGGTGCGGAACGCTGAAAGAATCCTGGAGACGCAGTTGGGCGACGACTCCTTCAGTGACTCAGACGACGACGACATTGTTGTGCTCGTATGAATATGGTGCTTTGAAACTTCGCTGCTATGCGCGTCGGGAGCCTAACAAATATTTCAGGGAGATGAAACGTGAGCTTCCTTAGCCTTTACAGGTCCATACTGAATGCGCTGTGCGGAACAGAATGACAAGAGGCAGCAATGACGTGTAGCAGTGCTACCCGAAAGCTGTGTGACACAAATCATCAACAAAAACAGTTTATAGAAAAACACCATCGCGGCAAAATTTGAATATTTCTATTTATCATGAAGGTGGTTACATTTTTTCTTTGGTTTAAATATCCCGTCGCAATGAAATAGAGCGCCAAAAACCACACGACCAAAATAGAGATGAATGGGTAATAATAAACGAACATAACAACTAAAGAGTGGCGGTGGCTACGGCTGGCATGCGCATTCGAAAATAGCAACACCTGAAGCTGTATTGAAGCAGAACGCTTACATGACACACATTACCACCGCCACTTCACTGACAAAATCAGAAAATAAACCCCCTAACGCAAAGAAATAAGGGTAAAAGAACTGAAAGAGAAAAAAAATTAAAAAACAAACATGTTAGCTAATATTTCGGCAATGATCAGATTAAGAGTTCATAACAAATAAACGCTGTCGTGTACCTAAACCTCACTCAAAAAGAATGCGGTCGAAGAGGCTTAGGAGCCAAAAATCTAAATTAAGCTAGCGTTGCGTCTTTTCCATTGCGCACAAAAAACGCATCTACATCGACCGGTAATTCCTCGGGTTTAAGTAGCGAGGTAACGTCATTCACAGATTAGTCTCTCGACGTAAGGTGCCTTACGTTTTGTTTTTGCCGAAGACCGTTAATGTAGCCCATATTAACACAGTTTCATTTTAATTTATCTAAACATTAAAACGTCTAAATTTCTTTCTTTTTGCCGCAGACAGTTAATGCAGCCCACATTAACACAGTTTCATTTTAATTTATCTAAACATTAAAACAACTAAATTTCTTTCTTTGTTTCTATGTCCGGCGTCATTCTATTCTTGCCCATCAACATGAAGGATACTTTATATGATGATAAGCAAATGCAGCTTATGTTCACGTGATTTCAGTTGATAGATATTTCCAAAAGACCTTCCACACATAATCTTATTTCACAGCCGTCAGGTGGCAGCAAAATATTGCACACTCGCAGGGTACCCCGAGAAGGAGCTGTCTAAAACTAGCTGTCATACAGTTTTCCATGAGACAGTTAATCTTATCGGGAAAGAGTAAAAACCTTCCCTGGAAGGAAGTGTGTTAACAGACCGCGATGTTTCAAATTCTTATCTCTCGTGTTTTCGCAGGGCTTGTGCTATTGCACAGAATCAGTTAGCCTCCTCTGAAACATCATTACCCTCGGACATACTGAGAAAAGGGGGCTCATTCACATATTGTAATTCATTCCTGGTCAAAGCAAGGTTATTTGCGCTGAGTGTGTTTTCTGCTTGAGCGTACCGCCTTTTTCCGAGCCATGGACGCTGACGCCCGACAAGTCCTGGCTGTTTCCTGCAGGAAGCTTAACGAGATGCAGTCAAGCCGAAGGAAGGTGAGCCTCATCAAGAAGATTTTCGTTCTTCTGATGGTGCGGAAAGCCGAAAGAATCCTGGAGACGCAGTTGGGCGACGACTCCTTCAGTGACTCAGACGACGACGACATTGTTGTGCTCGTACGAATATGGTGGTTTGAAACTTCGCTGCTATGCGCGTCCGGAGCCTAACAAATATTTCAGGGAGATGAGACGTGAGCTTCGTTAGCCTTTACAGGTCCATACTGAATGCGCTGTGCGGAACAGAATGACAAGAGGCAGGAATGACGTGTAGCAGTGCTACCCGAAAGCTGTGTGAGACAAATCATCAACAAAAACAGTTTATAGAAAAACACCATCGTGGCAAAATTTGAATAATTCTATTTATCATGAAGGTGGTTACTTTTTTTTTTTGTTCTAAATATCCCGTCGCAATGAAATAGAGCGCCAATAACCACACGACCAAAATAGAAATGAATGGTTAATAATAAACGAACATAACAACTAAAGAGTGGCGGTGGCTACGGCTGGCATGCGCATTCGAAAATAGCAACACCTGAAGCTGTATTGAAGCAGAACGCTTACATGACACACATTACCACCGCCACTTCACTGACACAATCAGAAAATAAACCCCCTAAAGCAAAGAATTAAGGGTAAAAGAACTGAAAGAGAAAAAAATAAAAACAGACATGTTAGCTAATATTTTGGCAATGGTCAGAATAAGATTAAAAAAACAAATAAACGCTGTAGTGTACCTAAACCTCACTTAAAAAGAATGCGGTCGAAGAGGTTTGGGAGCCAAAAAGCTAGATTAAGCGAGCGTTGCGTCTTCTCTATTGCACACAAAAAACGTATCTACATCGACCGGTAATTCCTCGGGTTTAAGTAGCGAGGTAACGTCATTCACAGATTAGTCTCTCGACGCAAGGTGCCTTACGTTTTGTTCTTGCCGCAGACCGTCAATGCAGCCCACATTAACACAGTTTCATTTTTATTTATCTAAACATTAAAACATCTAAAGTTCTTTCTTTGTTTCTATGTCCAGCGTCATTCTATTCTTGCCCATCAACGTGAAGGATACTTTATATCTTGATAAGCAAATGCAGTTTATGTTCTCGTGATATCAGTTGATGGATATATACAAAAGACCCTCCACACATAATCTTATTTCGCAGCCGTCAGGTGGGAGCAAAATATTGTACACTCGAAAGTTACCCCGAGAATTAGCTGTCTAAAACTAGCTGTCATACAGTTTTCCATGAGACAGTTTATCTTATCGGGAAAGAGTAAAAACCTTCCCAGGAAGGAAGTGTGTTAACAGACCGCGAAGTTTCAAATTCTTATCGTGCTTTCGCAGGGCTTGTGCTATTGCACAGAATCAGTTAGCCTCCTCTGAAACATCCTTACCATCGTACATACTGAGAAAAGGGGGCTCATTCACATATCGTCTTTCATTCCTGGTCAAAGCAAGGGTATTTGCGCTGAGTGTGTTTTCTGCTCCAGCGTACCGCCTTTTTCCGAGCCATGGACGCTGACGCCCGACAAGTCCTGGCTGTTTCCTGCAGGAAGCTTAACGAGATGCAGTCAAGCCGAAGGAAGGTGAGCCTCATCAAGAAGATTTCGTTCTTGTGATGGTGCGGAACGCTGAAAGAATCCTGGAGACGCAGTTGGGCGACGACTCCTTCAGTGACTCAGACGACGACGACATTGTTGTGCTCGTATGAATATGGTGCTTTGAAACTTCGCTGCTATGCGCGTCGGGAGCCTAACAAATATTTCAGGGAGATGAAACGTGAGCTTCCTTAGCCTTTACAGGTCCATACTGAATGCGCTGTGCGGAACAGAATGACAAGAGGCAGCAATGACGTGTAGCAGTGCTACCCGAAAGCTGTGTGACACAAATCATCAACAAAAACAGTTTATAGAAAAACACCATCGCGGCAAAATTTGAATATTTCTATTTATCATGAAGGTGGTTACATTTTTTCTTTGGTTTAAATATCCCGTCGCAATGAAATAGAGCGCCAAAAACCACACGACCAAAATAGAGATGAATGGGTAATAATAAACGAACATAACAACTAAAGAGTGGCGGTGGCTACGGCTGGCATGCGCATTCGAAAATAGCAACACCTGAAGCTGTATTGAAGCAGAACGCTTACATGACACACATTACCACCGCCACTTCACTGACAAAATCAGAAAATAAACCCCCTAACGCAAAGAATTAAGGGTAAAAGAACTGAAAGAGAAAAAAAATTAAAAAACAAACATGTTAGCTAATATTTCGGCAATGGTCAGATTAAGAGTTCATAACAAATAAACGCTGTCGTGTACCTAAACCTCACTCAAAAAGAATGCGGTCGAAGAGGCTTAGGAGCCAAAAATCTAAATTAAGCTAGCGTTGCGTCTTTTCCATTGCGCACAAAAAACGCATCTACATCGACCGGTAATTCCTCGGGTTTAAGTAGCGAGGTAACGTCATTCACAGATTAGTCTCTCGACGTAAGGTGCCTTACGTTTTGTTTTTGCCGAAGACCGTTAATGTAGCCCATATTAACACAGTTTTATTTTAATTTATCTAAACATTAAAACGTCTAAATTTCTTTCTTTTTGCCGCAGACAGTTAATGCAGCCCACATTAACACAGTTTCATTTTAATTTATCTAAACATTAAAACAACTAAATTTCTTTCTTTGTTTCTATGTCCGGCGTCATTCTATTCTTGCCCATCAACATGAAGGATACTTTATATGATGATAAGCAAATGCAGCTTATGTTCACGTGATTTCAGTTGATAGATATTTCCAAAAGACCTTCCACACATAATCTTATTTCACAGCCGTCAGGTGGCAGCAAAATATTGCACACTCGCAGGGTACTCCGAGAAGGAGCTGTCTAAAACTAGCTGTCATACAGTTTTCCATGAGACAGTTTATCTTATCGGGAAAGAGTAAAAACCTTCCCTGGAAGGAAGTGTGTTAACAGACCGCGATGTTTCAAATTCTTATCTCTCGTGTTTTCGCAGGGCTTGTGCTATTGCACAGAATCAGTTAGCCTCCTCTGAAACATCATTACCCTCGGACATACTGAGAAAAGGGGGCTCATTCACATATTGTAATTCATTCCTGGTCAAAGCAAGGTTATTTGCGCTGAGTGTGTTTTCTTCTTGAGCGTACCGCCTTTTTCCGAGCCATGGACGCTGACGCCCGACAAGTCCTGGCTGTTTCCTGCAGGAAGCTTAACGAGATGCAGTCAAGCCGAAGGAAGGTGAGCCTCATCAAGAAGATTTTCGTTCTTCTGATGGTGCGGAAAGCCGAAAGAATCCTGGAGACGCAGTTGGGCGACGACTCCTTCAGTGACTCAGACGACGACGACATTGTCGTGCTCGTACGAATATGGTGGTTTGAAACTTCGCTGCTATGCGCGTCCGGAGCCTAACAAATATTTCAGGGAGATGAGACGTGAGCTTCGTTAGCCTTTACAGGTCCATACTGAATGCGCTGTGCGGAACAGAATGACAAGAGGCAGGAATGACGTGTAGCAGTGCTACCCGAAAGCTGTGTGAGACAAATCATCAACAAAAACAGTTTATAGAAAAACACCATCGTGGCAAAATTTGAATAATTCTATTTATCATGAAGGTGGTTACTTTTTTTCTTTGGTCTAAATATCCCGTCGCAATGAAATAGAGCGCCAATAACCACACGACCAAAATAGAGATGAATGGTTAATAATAAACGAACATAACAACTAAAGAGTGGCGGTGGCTACGGCTGGCATGCGCATTCGAAAATAGCAACACCTGAAGCTGTATTGAAGCAGAACGCTTACATGACACACATTACCACCGCCACTTCACTGACACAATCAGAAAATAAACCCCCTAAAGCAAAGAATTAAGGGTAAAAGAACTGAAACAGAAAAAAAATAAAAAACAAAAATGTTAGCTAATATTTCGGCAATGGTCAGATTAAGAGTTAATAACAAATAAACGCTGTCGTGCACCTAAACCTCACTCAAAAAGAATGCGGTCGAAGAGGTTTAGGAGCCAAAAATCTAAATTAAGCTAGCGTTGCGTCTTTTCCATTGCGCACAAAAAACGTATCTACATCGACCGGTAATTCCTCGGGTTTAAGTAGCGAGGTAACGTCATTCACAGATTAGTCTCTCGACGCAAGGTGCCTTACGTTTTGTTTTTGCCGAAGACCGTTAATGTACCCCACATTAACACAGTTTCATTTTAATTTATCTAAACTTTAAAACATCTAAATTTCTTTCTTTTTGCCGCAGACCGTTAATACAGCCCACATTAACACAGTTTCATTTTAATTTATCTAAACAACAAAACATCTAAACTTCTTTCTTTGTTTCTATGTCCGGCGTCATTCTATTCTCGCCCATCAACATGAAGGATACTTTTTATCTTGATAAGCAAATGCAGTTTATGTTCTCGTGATTTCAGTTGATGGATATTTCTAAAAGACCCTCCACACATAATCTTATTTTACAGCCGTCAGGCGGCAGCAAAATATTGCACACTCGCAGGATACCCCGAGAAGGAGCTGTCTAAAACTAGCTGTCATACAGTTTTCCATGAGACAGTTTATCTTATCGGGAAAGAGTAAAAAGCTTCCCTGGGAGGAAGTGTGTTCCACTTTTTATCGTTAACAGACCGCTAAGTTTCAAATTCCTATCTCTCGTGCTTTCGCAGGGCTTGTGCTATTGCAAAGTATCAGTTAGCCTCCTCTGAAACATCCTTACCCTTGTACATACTGAGAAAAGGGGGCTCATTCACATATCGTCATGCATTCCTGGTCAAAGCAAGGGTATTTGCGCTGAGTTTGTTTTCTGCTCCAGCGTACCGCCTTTTTCCGAGCCATGGACGCTGACGCCCGACAAGTCGTGGCTGTTTCCTGCAGGAAGCTGAACGAGATGCAGTCAAGCCGAAGGAAGGTGAGCCTCATCAAGAAGATTTTCGTTCTTCTGATGGTGCGGAAAGCTGAAAGAATCCTGGAGACGCAGTTGGGCGACGACTCCTAAAGTGACTCAGACGACGACGACATTGTTGTGCTCGTATGAATATGGTGCTTTGAAACTTCGCTGCTATGCGCGTCGGGAGCCTAAGAAATATTTCTGGGAGATGAGACTTGATCTTTCTTAGCCTTTACAGGTCCATACTGAATGCGCTGTGCGGAACAGAATGACAAGAGGCAGGAATGACGTGTAGCAGTGCTACCCGAAAGCTGTGTGAGACAAATCATCAACAAAAACAGTTTACAGAAAAACACCATCGCGGCAAAATTTGAATGATTCTATTTATCATGAAGGTGGTTACATTTTTTCTTTGCTTTAAATACCCCGTCACAAAGAAAAAGCGCGCGAAAAAACACACGAACAAAATAGAGAGGAATAGTTAATAATAAAAGAACATAACAACTAAGGAGTGGCGGTGGCTACGGCTGGCATGCGCATTCGAAAATAGCAACACCTAAAGCAGTATTGAAGCAGAATGCTTGCATGGCACACATTACCACCGCCACTTCACTGACACAATCAGAAAATAAACCCCTAACGCAAAGAATTAATGGTAAAAGAACTGAAAGAGAAAAAATTAAAAGACAGACATGTTAGCTAATATTTCGGCAATGGTCATATTAAGAGTAAATAACAAATAATCGCTGTCGTGTACCTAAACCTCACTGAAAAAGAATGCGGTCGAAGAGGTTTTGGAGCCAAAAAGCAAAATTAAGCGAGCGTTGCGTCTTCTTTATTGCACACAAAAAACGTATCTACATCGACCGGTAATTCCTCAGGTTTAAGTAGCGAGGTAACGTCACTCACAGATTAGTCTCTCGACGCAAGGTGCCTTACGTTTTGTTTTGGCCAAAGACCGTTAACGCAGACCAGATTAAAACAGTTTCATTTTAATTTATCTAAACATTAAAACATCTAAATTTCTTTCTTTGATTCTATGTCCAGCGTCATTCTATTCTTGCCCATCAACATGAAGGATACTTTATATCTTGATAAGCAAATGCAGTTTATGTTCTCGTGATTTCAGTTGATGGATATTTCCAAAAGACCATCCACACATAATCTTATTTCACAGCCGTCAGGTGGCAGCAAAATATTGTACACTCACAGGGTACCCCGAAAAGGAGCTGTCTAAAACTAGCTGTCATACAGTTTTCCATGAGACAGTTTATCTTATCTGGAAAGAGTAAAAACCTTCCCTGGAAGGAAGTGTGTTAACAGACCGCGAAGGTTCAAATTTTTATCTCTCGTGCTTTCGCAGGGCTTGTGCTATTACACAGAATAAGTTAGCCTGCTCTGAAACATCCTTAACCTCGTACATACTGAGAAAAGGGGGCTCATTCACATTTCGCCATTTATTCCTGGTCAAAGCAAGGGTATTTGCGCTGTGTGTGTTTTATGCTCCAGCGTACCGCCTTTTTCCGAGCCATGGAAGCTGACGCCCGACAAGTCCTGGCTGTTTCCTACAGGAAGCTGAACGAGATGCAGTCAAGCCGAAGGAAGGTGAGCCTCATCAAGAAGATTTTCGTTCTTCTGATGGTGCGGAAAGCTGAAAGAATCCTGGAGACGCAGTTGGGCGACGACTCCTTCAGTGACTCAGACGACGACGACATTGTTGTGCTTGTATGAATATGGTGCTTTGAAACTTCGCTGCTATGCGCGTCGGGAGCCTAACAAATATTTCAGGGAGATGAGACGTGAGCTTCCTTAGTCTTTACAGGTCCATACTGAATGCGCTGTGCGGAACAGAATGACAAGAGGCAGGAATGACGTGTAGCAGTGCTACCCGAAAGCTGTGTGAGACAAATCATCAACAAAAACAGTTTACAGAAAAACACCATCGCGGCAAAATTTGAATGATTCTATTTATCATGAAGGTGGTTACATTTTTTCTTTGGTTTAAATATCCCGTCATAATGAAATAGCGCGCGAAAAAATACACGAAGAAAATAGAGAGGAATGGTTAATAATAAAGGAAAATAACAACTAAGGAGGGGCGGTGGCTACGGCTGGCATGCACATTCGAAAATAGCAACACCTAAAGCTGTATTGGAGCAGAACGCTTACATGGCACACATTACCACCACCACTTCACTGACACAATCAGAAAATAATCCCCCTAACGCAAAGAATTAGGGTAAAAGAACTGAAAGAGAAAAATAAATAAAAAACAGACATGTTAGCTAATAATTCGGCAATGGTCAGATGAAGAGTAAATAACAAATAAACGCTGTCGTGTACCTAAAGCTCACTGAAAAAGAATGCGGTCGAAGAGGTTTGGGAGTCAGAAAGCTAAATTAAGCGAGCGTTGCGTCTTCTCCATTGCACACAAAAAACGTATCTACATCGACCGGTAATTCCTCGAGTTTAAGTAGCGAGGTAACGTCATTCAGAGATTAGTCTCTCGACGCAAGGTGCCTTACGTTTTGTTTTTGCCGCAGTCCGTTAATGCAGCCCACATTAACACACTTTCATTTTAATTTATCTAAACATTAAAACATCTAACTTTCTTTCTTTGTTTCTATGTCCAGCGTCATGCTATTCTTGCCCATCAACATGAAGGATACTTTATATCTTGATAAGAAAATGCAGTTTATGTTCTCGTGATTTCAGTTGATATATATTTCCAAAAGACCCACCACACATTATCTTATTTCACAGCCGCCAGGTAGCAGCAAAATATTGCACACTCGCAGGGTACCCCGAGAAGGAGCTGTCTAAAACTATCTGTCATACAGTTTTCCATGAGACAGTTTATCTTATCGGGAAAGAGTAAAAACCTTGCCTGGAAGGAATTGTGTTCCACTTTCAACGTTAACAGACCACGAAGTTTCAACTTCTTATCTCTCGTGCTTTCCCATGGCTTGTGCTATTGCAAAGAATCAGTTAGCCTCCTCTGAAACATCCTTACCATCGTACATACTGAGAAAAGGGGGCTCATTCACATATCGTCATTCATTCCTGGTCAAACAAGGGTATTTGCGCTGAGTGTTTTTCCTGCTCCAGCGTACCGCCTTTTTCCGAGCCATGGACGCTGACGCCCGACAAGTCCTGGCTGTTTCCTGCAGGAAGCTTAACGAGATGCAGTCAAGCCGAAGGAAGGTGAGCCTCATCAAGAAGATTTCATTCTTCTGATGGTGCGGAAAGCTGCAAGAATCCTGGAGACGCAGTTGGGCGACGACTCCTTCAGTGACTCAGACGACGACGACATTGTTGTGCTCGTATGAATATGGTGCTTTGAAACTTCGCTGCTGTGCGCGTCGGGAGCCTAACAAATATTTCAGGGAGATGAGACGTGAGCTTCCTTAGCCTTTACAGGTCCATACTGAATGCGCTGTGTGGAACAGAATGAAGAGAGGCACGAATGACGTGTAGCAGTGCTACCCGAAAGCTGTGTGAGACAAATCATCAACAAAAACAGTTTATAGAAAAACACCATCGCGGCAAAATTTGAATAATTCTATTTATCATGAAGGTGGTTACATTTTTTCTTTGGTTTAAATATCCCGTCGCAATGAAATAGAGCGCCAAAAACCACACGACCAAAATAGAGATGAATGGTTAATAATAAACGAACATAATGTGATATTCCTTGTGTGTGCTACGAGGTTCCGCGTTCGACGGCGCGGCGTAGACGGAGACCCAGATGACAGCGGCATCATCAATTACCCAGCCATGCTCTTTGAGTGACGACCAGAACGAAGGTGTTTAAGCCCAACCGGACCCAACCGGACCCGCCGCCGCCGCCGCGGGGAAACGGGCTTTATCCTCCCCAATTGGCGTGGCGGTTCCAGCTGTCAGCGGGCCAGAGCGCGCCTTACCTTGAGGAGCGAGTGTCAGTTGATGGATGGAGAATGGAGGCCGGTGACCCGCGGGAACTGTCAGCGGGCCAGAGCACGCCTTACCACAGCCGACGCTATGCGCTACCTCGAAGACAACCTTCTTTCCCTCGGACTCAACACGTGAGGGGGGCGAGACCATAAGTGCGGTGGTATGTTTGTGCGCCCAAGTGAAAGCCCTAGCCCCCCCTCCTTCCCCTCCGGCGTGGGCGTCCTCACCCTAGGGAGTGTGGAGAAGAGGATATAAAAATCGACAAGCAGTACGGAAGAGAACGCTCAGGACGACATCGTTCGCCAAGAGGGCCTTCAGCGCCGAAGCCCGACGGCGTGCAGCTTCTGCCAGCAACCGCTCGAGCCCAACTCCGGAGCCACTCCATCGCCCCCATGAAGTCGTCGGCACGTAAGCTCGGACGCCCCAGCCTCTGAATCTTAATCATGTATAATTATTGAATATATCTGTTTGTTTAAACTGAGCCATACGGTGTCTCTTTGCCTCTCCGTCCCGTGCGGACCTGCGCATTATGGGGGTCATCACACTGGTGTCAGAAGTGGGGTCTCAAAAGCAAATGTCCTCTGAATGCTGCGACATTCATGACTTCAAAATTGTAATCAAAAGGGAATCACGGGACTGATTGTGGGAATTTTACCCCCATTTGAGAGGCTTGAGGCACTGGAGGGCTTGAGAAAAAAAAATGTCTGTATCTCAGGGAGCTCCCACTCCACAGCCGTCGCTCGGAGCAAGCATGCTGGCATTAGGAGGCGTCATTCCGACGTTTACGGGAGATAAGACAGGGGTTCCAATCTGCGATTTCTTTTCCATGCTAGAAGAGATTGGGAAAATGGGGGGATGGTCCGATGCTCAAATGCTGGGAATGGCGAGGTGTAAGATGGCAGGAGCTGCTCATGATTTTGCTTGGCGAGACGAAAAAGTAAAATCCACAAAATCATTTGAAGAATTTAAGAAGCTCGCGTTTGAGCATTTCGACACTGAACCACGTCACGTGCGGGTACAGAGGTTCCGTGACGCCGGACAGATGGTAGGGGAGGACGTGCGAACGTTTGCGTCGCGGCTTCAGCGCTTAGCGCGCGATACGTTAGGCAGGGAGGAGGAAGGAGACCAGCTAAAGAAGAAATACGCGGAGGATATACTTACAGAGGAAATGACCGCTTTGTTCGTGGCTGGTCTGCAAGACCCCGTGCGCCGGTTCGTGCTCTCGCGCAAGCCGAGCAATTTCGACCAAGCCGTGGAGGCCGCATTGGATGAGGAACGAAATGAGGCGTTAACGACAGCCGCAGCGAGAGTACGCGTCATAGAGAGAGCGGTGCTCAACCCTGAGGTTGCTCTCTTGACAGAGCGGTTAGATCGCTTAGAACAGCTGCTATCTCAGCAGGTAGAACGCCAGGTTGAAGCGCGCGCTCAACAGCGCCCATTCGCTGGAAACCGGAGACCGCCACAAAGCTACAGGCGCGGTATGCGAGATTTTGAAGAAATCGTATGCTTCGCTTGCCAGGGTGGCGGACACATCGCCAGGTTCTGCCAAAACGTGCGCCGTGGGGAGCCACAAAGAGAAGCAGGCGAGACACGCCCTAAGCAAGCCTACAGCGGGGCTCCAGATACCGAGACAAAAAACTAGATAGTCCTCCCCAGCCTGAGGAGCGTGGGGAGGGAGCAGTGGATGATGAGGTGGCGGTAGTTTGTGTGGCCGACGAGGCATGCCCTATTGTGCGTTGCAAGTTAAATGGTTGTTGCATGGAATTGTTGATAGATACGGGGTCAAAGGTGACATTGCTTAAGGAGAGCAGTTTTAACACGCTTCGAAGGAAGGGGGACCGCGAGGTGTTGGAAGCGTCTGGTGGTATGGCAACCAAATTTGTAGGCATAACGGGGGATCCTCTTGGCATAAGTGGACTCTACCGGTTACACTTCTCTCTCGGTGGAATTGCATTGGAGCACCCCTGCTACGTATGCCCGGACACGGTGTCTCTGCCAAACGGAGTGTCAGGTATATTAGGGCAGGATTTTTTGACAAAAGGGAAGGTAGTAGTCTCATTCTCTGAGGAAGAGGTTAATGCGGGCGACTCAAAAGTTCCGTTTTTGAACAGGAGAGGGGCTGAGATTCGCATTACCGATATTGACACCCGTCAAACAGTGGGATCATTGGAGAAGGTATATTCGCGGGTTGCCGTCAGGCTGGTCGAGGAGGCGGTCGTCCTTCCTTGGTCGGAGCACATTTTGTACGCGTTTGTGCCTTCAGATGTAGAGAGCGGCGCCGTGGGAGTGCTTGAGCCGGTCGCCTCTCTCAGCAATGGCCTGAAGGCAGCCGCGTGCCTCGTGACAGTTAATGACGCCCACAGAGTGCCCCTACGGGTGGTTAAATATAACCAGCAGCCACTGAGCCTTCCCAAGAACAAAACATTGGCTTTCTTCACCTCTGCGATAGAGAAACGTGAGCCCACCGATACGGTACTCGCAACTGTAGAGCATGCTAGTCCTTCGGCTGCTCCAAAGGTGTCGTTCGATCTTTCTCACGTAAAATCCAGGGAGAGGGAGGCTCTGGCTGGTTTGCTGAACGACTACTCGGAGGTATTCGCCGCGTCCAACCTGGATTTGGGCTGCTGTGGCGTTGTAAAGCACAGGATAGAAACCGGCACTTCATCGCCCGTTTACCAGCGTGCGTACAGGATTCCTTACTCCCAACGTGAGGAGATGGAGCGGCAGGTGCAGGACCTGATTGATCGCGGCATTGTCGAACACTCAAAGTCACCCTGGGGAGCACCAGCACTATTGGTGGAAAAGCCAGATGGCTCGTATCGATTGGTAGTGGACTACCGCAAACTAAATGCCGTAACTCGCATCGATCCATACCCCATCCCCAATATACAGGAGACGCTTTCTCAGCTGGGCTCTGCCAGGTACTTGACGGTAGTGGACATGGCGGCGGGATTCTGGCAGATAGCAATGGATCCGGCAGATGCCGAGGAAACGGCATTCAACACGCCCTCAGGGCACTATGAATGGAAAAGAATGCCGATGGGTCTGGCCAACAGCCCTGCTGTCTGGCAGAGAACCGCTGATGTTATCCTGGCAGGTCTTCTGGGGAGGCTGTGCTTCGTGTATATGGATGACATAATCATATACAGTGACAGTTTTGAGAACCATTTGCGCGATATTGAGCAGGTTTTGGTGCGACTAAGAGGAGCGGGTCTCAAGCTGAAGCCCTCTAAGTGCCAATTCCTCAAAAACTAGTTGAAATACCTCGGGCACGTTGTTTCAGCTGACGGCGTGCGACCGGACCCTGAGAAACTAAGGTGTGTCTCGGATTTTCCATCCCCGACTAGCGTCCGCCAGGTCCGGCAGTTTCTCGGCCTGATCGGTTACTACCGAAGGCACATAGAGGAGTTCGCCAAGCTCGCTAAGCCGCTCACCGCCTTAACAGCCAAAAATGTCGCCTTTCGCTGGGACGAAAACGCGGAGGATGCTTTTGGGGCCCTGAAAAGGAAGCTAATGAGTGCACCGCTGTTGCGCCACCCGGATTTTAATTTGCCCTTCGTTATGGCCACAGATGCGTCAAAGTTCGCAGTTGGTGCCGTGCTATCTCAGGTTATCGAGGGCAAGGAACATCCCGTTGCTTTTGCTAGCCGACAGCTGAGCCCCACAGAGCAAAAGTACGGAGCTACGGAAAGGGAGTGCCTCGCCGTTGTCTGGGCAGTAAAGCACTTCAGATGCTACCTTTACGGCCGCAAATTCAAGCTAGTCACAGACTGCCATCCTCTGAAATGGGTGATGAGTGTCAGGGACCCTAGATCGCGACTCGCTAGATGGAATCTACACCTGCAGGAATACTGCTTTGAAGTTGAGCACAAGTCAGGAAAGACACATCTGAATGCTGATGCACTCAGCCGCACAGCTGCCGTGGCAGCTATAGAAGAGTTTGTCCCCGTAGTCGACCCCGCCGAATTACGCACTGAGCAGTGCAAAGATCCTGACCTGAAGCGAATAATCGAAAGCTTAGAGGGCGCATCGTCTCACCCCGAACAGCTAGGTTATTTCATTGACAAAGACGGCACCCTGTGTCGGCGCACGAGGCCAACCAGGAAAGGGAGACCAGAGAAAACCGCTTGGGAGAGAGTCGTCATACCTCGTTCGTGGACAGAAAGGGTTCTTCGCGCGTTTCACGATGCGCCATGCGCCGGTCATTTTGGCGTAGCGAAGACACGCAGGCGTGTGGAGCGTTTGTACTTTTGGAGTGGCATGCGACAGGATGTTAGAGACTACTGTGTGAAGTGTCATTCCTGTCTCGAAAGAAAAACACCCAAGGGACGAAGACCAGCTCCAATTCAGCCGTTCTCTGAGGTTTCGGCTCCCTTCGAGCGGACAGGTATGGACATAATGGGCCCATTGCCCTCGACCACTTCCGGAAACAAGTACATTTTAGTATTTGTCGATCACCTTTCAAAATACGCGGAAGCGGTAGCACTCCCAGATCAGAAGGCAGACATGGTTGCAAGAGCATTTGTCGAACAGATCGTGCTCCGACATGGACCCCCGAGGCAACTCTTGACAGATCGGGGAACGAACTTCGTGTCGCAGCTAATGAGGAGAGTTTGCGAGCTGCTTAAGATCGCTAAGAAGCAGACAACACCGTACCATCCGGCTTGCAACGGCGCGGTGGAGCGACTGAACCAAACCGTGGCCGGGTTCCTGTCGCATTTTGTTTCGCGCGACCAGCGGGACTGGGACTTGTGGCTCCCGTATGCAATGTTTGCCTACAATTCCGCAGCACACGAGAGCACGGGAGAATCGCCATTCTTTCTTCTCTACGGCCGAGACCCGGACCAGCCTAGTGAAGTGCCAGAGGGCCCCCGTCGTGTCCCATACGCTTCACTGGACGACTATGAGGTTGAGCTAGAATCGCGCTTGCAAGTGGCGAGGGACATCGCAAAGGAGGCCTTAAAGAAAGAGGCGAAGCGCAGGAAGGAGGTGCACGATCGCAGTGCTAGAGACGCGCCGTTTGATGTGGGGGACAGCGTGTACATTGAAAACTGCCAAAGGCAGATTGGGCTAGCTCGTAAGTTCCAGACGAAGTGGAGAGGACCGTGCGAGGTTGTCGAGAAGCTTTCTCCGGTAAACTTCAGAGTCCGAGACGTGAACCGGCGCTTGATAAGGATACACGCAAATCGCCTCAAGTCGGCACCGGTTCAGTATTCACGAAATGAGGAAAGGGAAAGCGCGGATTTTGATGGGGACAGAAGTGAAGCGGAGCGCGCAGATAGTTCGCAAGAAACGCCCTCTCCTGCATTTGTTCGGCAGGCGCCCGAGGTGACGGCCGGAATGCCACCGGATTTACTTCATGCATTGCTAGAAGAAGAAGCGCGCGAGGTTGCCCCTCAGATAACGCCAGGAGAGGCTCCTGCCACGAGCCCTCGCGAGTCCCAATGCAGACAAAGGGGCACAGACTTACTTAGTATGACTCATGAAGGCCGATATCCGCTGCGAAATCGGAAAGCTAAGTCGGACTAATGGCGTAAACAGAGCGGAGTTGTGAACTGGTTAGAATTGTGTAATGCCGCAGCTCATAACATTGCTATGTGCTTATGTGTTAAGTTATCGGAGTTGGTAGTTAAACCTTTCTGTCATTAAGTAACACCTTCACAGGAGAGCATGCGGAGCGCATGCAGAACCTGCCCTACTTCCTTTCGTTATCTATATTTTTGTCTGTGCCGTGATCGTGCTAGAAGTGGGAGCTCCTTTGTAACTGTGGTAAATTTATTTCGTCCAGTTTGGACTAGAAAGGAGAGGCTTGGGTGCTGAGTTTCATGTTTATCTGTAAAAGAAGATCAGTGCTGCCCCTGGAGACACCAGTTATGACAGCGGAGGCATATGGTGTTGTGCAGTGGTGTTGAGTGCAGCGAAAAGTGTTTTGTCGGACGCACTGTGCGAGGCGATTCAGAAAGACAAGGGGAGCTGCGTGGACTCAAATGTTCGGAGAACATTCTTCTGGAGGGTGAGCGAGTGTGACATTCCTTGTGTGTGATACGAGGTTCCGCGTTCGACGGCGCGGCGTAGACGGAGACCCAGATGACAGCGGCATCATCAATTACCCAGCCATGCTCTTTGAGTGACGACCAGAACGAAGGGGTTTAAGCCCAACCGGACCCAACCGGACCCGCCGCCGCCGCCGCGGGGAAACGGGCTTTATCCTCCCCAATTGGCGTGGCGGTTCCAGGGGCGGCCCTGCCGAGCACATTCCAGGACAAGGGAACTGTCAGCGGGCCAGAGCGCGCCTTACCTTGAGGAGCGAGTGTCAGTTGATGGATGGAGAATGGAGGCCGGTGACCCGCGGGAACTGTCAGCGGGCCAGAGCGCGCCTTACCACAGCCGATGCTATGCGCTACCTCGAAGACAACCTTCTTTCCATCGGACTCAACACGTGAGGGGGGCGAGACCATAAGTGCGGTGGTATGTTTGTGCGCCCAAGTGAAAGCCCTAGCCCCCCCTCCTTCCCCTCCGGCGTGGGCGTCCTCACCCTAGGGAGTGTGGAGAAGAGGATATAAAAATCGACAAGCAGTACGGAAGAGAACGCTCAGGACGACATCGTTCGCCAAGAGGGCCTTCAGCGCCGAAGCCCCACGGCGTGCAGCTTCTGCCACCAACCGCTCGAGCCCAACTCCGGAGCCACTCCATCGCCCCCATGAAGTCGTCGGCACGTAAGCTCGGACGCCCCAGCCTCTGAATCTTAATCATGTATAATTATTGAATATATCTGTTTGTTTAAACTGAGCCATACGGTGTCTCTTTGCCTCTCCGTCCCGTGTGGACCTGCGCATTATGGGGGTCATCAAAATAACAACTAAAGAGTGGCGGTGGCTACGGCTGGCATGCGCATTCGAAAATAGCAACACCTGAAGCTGTATTGAAGCAGAACGCTCACATGACACACATTACCACCGCCACTTCACTGACACAATCAGAAAATAAACCCCCTAACGCAAAGAATTAAGGGTAAAAGAACTGAAAGAGAAAAAAAATTAAAAAACAATTATGTTAGCTAATATTTCGGCAATGGTCAGATTAAGAGTTAATAACAAATAAACGCTGTCGTGTGCCTAAACCTCACTCAAAAAGAATGCGGTCGAAGAGGCTTAGGAGCCAAAAATCTAAATTAAGCTGGCGTTGCGTCTTATCCATTGCGCACAAAAAACGTATCTACATCGAGCGGTAATTCCTCGGGTTTAAGTAGCGAGGTAACGTCATTCACAGATTAGTCTCTCGACGCAAGGTGCCTTACGTTTTGTTTTTGCCGAAGACCGTTAATGTAGCCCAGATTAACACAGTTTCATTTTAATTTATCTAAACATTAAACCGTCTAAATTTCTTTCTTTTTGCCGCAGACAGTTAATGCAGCCCACATTAACACAGTTTCATTTTAATTTATCTAAACATTAAAACAACTAAATTTCTTTCTTTGTTTCTATGTCCGGCGTCATTCTATTCTTGCCCATCAACATGAAGGATACTTTATATCTTGATAAGCAAATGCAGCTTATGTTCTCGTGATTTCAGTTGATGGATATTTCCAAAAGACCTTCCACACATAATCTTATTTCACAGCCGTCAGGTGGCAGCAAAATATTGTACACTCGCAGGGTACCCCGAGAAGGAGCTGTCTAAAACTAGGTGTCGTACAGTTTTCCATGAGACAGTTTATCTTATCGGGAAAGAGTAAAAACCTTCCCTGGAAGGAAGTGTGTTAACAGACCGCGAAGTTTCAAATTCTTATCTCTCGTGTTTTCGCAGGGCTTGTGCTATTGCACAGAATCAGTTAGCCTCCTCTGAAACATCATTACCCTCGGACATACTGAGAAAAGGGGGCTCATTCACATATCGTAATTCATTCCTGGTCAAAGCAAGGTTATTTGCGCTGAGTGTGTTTTCTGCTTGAGCGTACAGCCTTTTTCCGAGCCATGGACGCTGACGCCCGACATGTCCTGGCTGTTTCCTGCAGGAAGCTGAACGAGATGCAGTCAAGCCAAAGGAAGAAGAGCCTCATCAAGAAGATTTTCGTTCTTCTGATGGTGCAGAAAGCCGAAAGAATCCTGGAGACGCAGTTGGGCGACGACTCCTTCAGTGACTCAGACGACGACGACATTGTTGTGCTCGTATGAATATGGTGGTTTGAAACTTCGCTGCTATGCGCGTCGGGAGCCTAACAAATATTTCAGGGAGATGAGACGTGAGCTTCCTTAGCCTTTACAGGTCCATACTGAATGCGCTGTGCGGAACAGAATGACAAGAGGCAGGAATGACGTGTAGCAGTGCTACCCGAAAGCTGTGTGAGACAAATCATCAACAAAAACAGTTTATAGGAAAACACCAGCGCGGCAAAATTTGAAGAATTCTATTTATCATGAAGGTGGTTACATTTTTATTTGGTTTAAATATCCCGTCACAATGAAATAGCGCGCGAAAAAACACACGAATAAAATAGAGAGGAATGGTTAATAATAAAGGAACATAACAACTAAGGAGGGGCGGTGGATAAGGCTGGAATGCGCATTCGAAAATAGCAACACCTGAAGCTGTATTGAAGCAGAACGCTTACATGACACACATTACCACCGCCACTTCACTGACAAAATCAGAAAATAAACCCCCTAACGCAAAGAATTAGGGGAAAAGAACTGAAAGAGAAAAAAAATTAAAAAACAAACATGTTAGCTAAGATTTCGGCAATGGTCAGATTAAGAGTTAATAACAAATAAACGCTGTCGTGTACCTAAACCTCACTCAAAAAGAATGCGGTCGAAGAGGCTTAGGAGCCAAAAATCTAAATTAAGCTAGCGTTGCGTCTTTTCCATTGCGCACAAAAAACGTATCTACATCGACCGGTAATTCCTCGGGTTTAAGTAGCGAGGTAACGTCATTCACCGTTTAGTCTCTCGGCGCAAGGTGCCTTACATTTTGTTTTTGCCGAAGACCGTTAATGTAGCCCATATTAACACAGTTTCATTTTAATTTATCTAAACATTAAAACGTCTAATTTTCTTTCTTTTTGCCGCAGACAGTTATTGCAGCCCACATTAACACAGTTTCATTTTAATTTATCTAAACATTAAAACAACTAAATTTCTTTCTTTGTTTCTATGTCCGGCGTCATTCTTTTCTTGCCCATCAACATGAAGGATACTTTATATCTTGATAAGCAAATGCAGCTTATGTTCTCGTGATTTCAGTTGATGGATATTTCCAAAAGACCCTCCACACATAATCTTATTTCACAGCCGTCAGGTGGCAGTAAATATTGTACACTCGCAGGGTACACCGAGAAGGAGCTGTCTAAAACTAGCTGTCATACAGTTTTCCATGAGACAGTTTATCTTATCGGGAAAGAGTAAAAACCTTCCCTGGAAGGAAGTGTGTTCCACTTTTTATCGTTAACAGACCGCTAAGATTCAAATTCTTATCTCTCGTGCTTTCGCAGGGCTTGTGCTATTGCAAAGTATCAGTTAGCCTCCTCTGAAACATCCTTACCCTTGTACATACTGAGAAAAGGGGGCTCATTCACATATCGTCATGCATTCCTGGTCAAAGCAAGGGTATTTGCGCTGAGTTTGTTTTCTGCTCCAGCGTACCGCCTTTTTCCGAGCCATGGACGCTGACGCCCGACAAGTCCTGGCTGTTTCCTGCAGGAAGCTGAACGAGATGCAGTCAAGCCGAAGGAAGGTGAGCCTTATCAAGAAGATTTTCGTTCTTCTGATGGTGCGGAAAGCTGAAAGAATCCTGGAGACGCAGTTGGACGACGACTCCTTCAGTGACTCAGACGACGACGACATTGTTGTGCTCGTATGAATATGGTGGTTTGAAACTTCGCTGCTATGCGCGTCGGGAGCCTAACAAATATTTCAAGGAGATGAGACGTGAGCTTCCTTAGCCTTTACAGGTCCATACTGAATGCGCTGTGCGGAACAGAATGACAAGAGGCAGGAATGACGAGTAGCAGTGCTACCCGAAAGCTGTGTGATTCAAATCATCAACAAAAATAGTTTATAGAAAAACACCATCGCGGCAAAATTTGAATAATTCTATTTATCATGAAGGTGGTTACATTTTTATTTGGTTTAAATATCCCGTCACAATGAAATAGCGCGCGAAAAAACACACGAACAAAATAGAGAGGAATGGTTAATAATAAAGGAACATAACTAAGGAGGGGCGGTGGCTACGGCTGGCATGCGCATTCGAAAATAGCAACACCTAAAGCTGTATTGGAGCAGAACGCTTACATGGCACACATTACCACCACCACTTCACTGCCACAATCAGAAAATAATCCCCCTAACGCAAAGAATTAAGGGTAAAAGAACTGAAAGAGAAAAAAAAATAAAAAACAAACATGTTAGCTAATAAATCGGCAATGGTCAGATGAAGAGTAAATAACAAATAAACGCTGTCGTGTACCTAAACCTCACTGAAAAAGAATGCGGTCGAAGAGGTTTGGGAGCCAGAAAGCTAAATTAAGCGAGCGTTGCGTCTTCTCCATTGCACACAAAAAACGTATCTACATCGACCGGTAATTCCTCGGGTTTAAGTAGCGAGGTAACGTCATTCACAGATTAGTCTCTCGACGCAAGGTGCCTTACGTTTTGTTTTTGCCGAAGACCGTTAATGTAGCCCACATTAACACAGTTTCATTTTAATTTATCTAAACTTTAAAACATCTAACTTTCTTTCTTTGTTTCTATGTCCAGCGTCATTCTATTCTTGCCCATCAACATGAAGGATACTTTATATCTTGATAAGAAAATGCAGTTTATGTTCTCGTGATTTCAGTTGATGGATATTTCCAAAAGACCCACCACACATAATCTTATTTCACAGCCGTCAGGTGGAAGCAAAATATTGTACACTCGCAGGGTACCCCGAGAAGGAGCTGTCTAAAACTAGCTGTCATACAGTTTTCCATGAGACAGTTTATCTTATCGGGAAAGAGTAAAAACCTTCCCTGGAAGGAAGTGTGTTAACAGACCGCGATGTTTCAAATTCTTATCTCTCGTGTTTTCGCAGGGCTTGTGCTATTGCACAGAATCAGTTAGCCTCCTCTGAAACATCATTACCCTTGTACATACTGAGAAAAGGGGGCTCATTCACATATCGTAATTCATTCCTGGCCAAAGCAAGGTTATTTGCGCTGAGTGTGTTTTCGGCTTGAGCGTAGCGCCTTTTTCCGAGCCATGGACGCTGACGCCCGACATGTCCTGGCTGTTTCCTGCAGGAAGCTGAACGAGATGCAGTCAAGCCGAAGGAAGGTGAGCCTCATCAAGAAGATTTTCGTTCTTCTGATGGTGCAGAAAGCCGAAAGAATCCTGGAGACGCAGTTTGACGACGACTCCTTCAGTGACTCAGACGACGACGACATTGTTGTGCTGGTATGAATATGGAGCTTTGAAACTTCGCTGCTATGCGCGTCAGGAGCCTAACAAATATTTCAGGGAGATGAGACGTGAGCTTCCTTAGCCTTTACAGGTCCATACTGAATGCGCTGTGCGGAACAGAATCACAAGAGGCAGGAATGACGTGTAGCAGTGCTACCCGAAAGCTGTGTGAGACAAATCATCAACAAAAACAGTTTATAGAAAAACACCATCGTGGCAAAATTTGAATAATTCTATTTATCATGAAGGTGGTTACTTTTTTTCTTTGGTTTAAATATCCCGTCGCAATGAAATAGAGCGCCAAAAACCACACGACCAAAATAGAGATGAATGGTTAATAATGAACGAACATAACAACTAAAGAGTGGCGGTGGCTACGGCTGGCATGCGCATTCGAAAATAGCAACACCTGAAGCTGTATTGAAGCAGAACGCTTACATGACACACATTACCACCGCCACTTCACTGACACAATCAGAAAATAAACCCCCTAAAGCAAAGAATTAAGGGTAAAAGAACTGAAACAGAAAAAAAATAAAAAACAAACATGTTAGCTAATATTTCGGCAATGGTCAGATTAAGAGTTAATAACAAATAAACGCTGTCGTGTACCTAAACCTCACTCAAAAAGAATGCGGTCGAAGAGGTTTGGGAGAAAAAAAGCAAAACTAAGCGAGCGTTGCGTCTTCTCCATTGCACACAAAAAACGTATCTACATCGACCGGTAATTCCTCGGGTTTGGGTAGCGAGGTATCGTCATTCACAGATTAGTCTTTCGACGCAAGGTGCCTTACGTTTTGTTTTTGCCGCAGACCGTTAATGCAGCCCACATTAACACAGTTTCATTTTAATTTATCTAAACTTTAAAACATCTAAATTTCTTTCTTTGTTTCTATGTCCAGCGTCATTCTATTCTTGCCCATCAACATGAAGGATACTTTATATCTTGATAAGAAAATGCAGTTTATGTTCTCGTGATTTCAGTTGATGGATATTTCCAAAAGACCCTCCACACATAGTCTTATTTCACAGCCGCCAGGTAGCAGCAAAATATTGCACACTCGCAGGGTACCCCGAGAAGGAGCTGTCTAAAACTAGCTGTCATACAGTTTTCCATGAGACAGTTTATCTTATCGGGAAAGAGTAAAAACCTTGCCTGGAAGGAATTGTGTTCCACTTTCAACGTTAACAGAGCGCGAAGTTGCAACTTCTTATCTGTCGTGCTTTCGCAGGGCTTGTGCTATTGCAAAAAATCAGTTAGCCTCCTCTGAAACATCCTTACCCTTGAACATACTGAGAAAAGGGGGCTCATTCACATATCGTCATTCATATCGGTCAAAGCAAGGGTATTTGCGCTGAGTGTGTTTTCTGCTCCAGCGTACCGCCTTTTTCCGAGCCATGGAAGCTGACGCCCGACAAGTCCTGGCTGTTTCATGCAGGAAGATTAATGAGATGCAGTCAAGCCGAAGGAAGGTGAGCCTCATCAAGATTTTCGTTCTTCTGATGGTGCGGAAAGCTGTAAGAATCCTGCAGACGCAGTTGGGCGACGACTCCTTCAGTGACTCAGACGACGACGACATTGTTGTGCTCGTATGAATATGGTGCTTTGAAACTTCGCTGCTATGCTCGTCGGGAGCCTAACAAATATTTAATGGGGATGAGACGACAATTTCCTTAGTCTTTATAGGTCCATACTGAATGCGCTGTGCGGAACAGAATGACAAGAGGCATGAATGACGTGTAGCAGTGCTACCCGAAAGCTGTGTGAGACAAATCATCAATAAAAACAAAATATAGCAAAACACCATCGTGGCAAAATTTGAATAATTTTATTTATCATGAAGGTGGTATACATTTTTTCTTTGGTTTAAATATCCCGTCACAATGAAATAGCGCGCGCAAAAAACAAACGAACAATATAGAAAGGAATGGTTAATAATAAAGGAACATAACAACTAAGGAGGGGCGGTGGCTACGGCTGGCATGCGCTTTCGAAAATAGCAACACCTAAAGCTGTATTGAAGCAGAACGCTTACATGACACACATTACCACCGCAACTTCACTGACACAATCAGAAAATAAACCCCCTAACGCAAAGAATTAAGGGTAAAAGAACTGAAAGAGAAAAAAATTTAAAAAAAGACATGTTAGCTAATATTTCCGCAATGGTCAGATAAAGAGTAAATAACAAATAAACGCTGTCGTGTACCTAAACCTCACTGAAATAGAATGCGGTCGAAGAGGTTTGGGAGCCAAAAAGCAAAATTAAGCGAGCGTTGCGTGTTCTCCATTGCACACAAAAAACGTATGTACATCGACCGGTAATTCCTCGGGTTTAAGTAGCGAGGTAACGTCATTCACAGATTAGTCTCTTGACGCAAGGTGCCTTACGTTTTGTTTTTGCCGCAGACCGTTAATGCAGCCCACATTAACACAGTTTATTTTAATTTATCTAAACTTTAAAACATCTAAATTTCTTTCTTTGTTTCTATGTCCAGCGTCATTCTATACTTGCCCAGCAACATGAAGGATACTTTATAGCTTGATAAGCAAATGCAGTTTATATTCTCGTGATTTCAGTTGATGGATATTTCCAAAATACCCGCTACACATAATCTTATTTCACAGCACTCAGGTGGCAGCAAATTATTGTACACTCGCAGGGTACCCCGAGAAGGAGCTGTCTAAAACTAGCTGTCATACAGTTTTCCATGAGACAGTTTATCTTATCGGGAAAGAGTAAAAACCTTCCCTGGAAGGAATTGTGTTCCACTTTCATCGTTAACAGACCGCGAAGTTTCAAATTCTTATCTCTCGTGCTTTCGCAGGGCTTGTGCTATTGCAAAGAATCAGCCTCCTCTGAAACATCCTTACCCTCGTACATACTGAGAAAAGGGGGCTCATTCACATATCGTCATGCAGTCCTGGTCAAAGCAAGGGTATTTGCGCTGAGTTTGTTTTCTGCTCCAGCGTACCGCCTTTTTCCGAGCCATGGACGCTGACGCCCGACAAGTCCTGGCTGTTTCCTGCAGGAAGCTTAACGAGATGCAGTCAAGCCGAAGGAAGGTGAGCCTCATCAAGAAAATTTCGTTCTTGTGATGGTGCGGAACGCTGAAAGAATCCTGGAGACGCAGTTGGGCGACGACTCCTTCAGTGACTCAGACGACGACGACATTGTTGTGCTCGTATGAATATGGTGCTTTGAAACTTCGCTGCTATGCGCGTCGGGAGCCTAACAAATATTTCAGGGAGATGAAACGTGAGCTTCCTTAGCCTTTACAGGTCCATACTGAATGCGCTGTGCGGAACAGAATGACAAGAGGCAGGAATGACGTGTAGCAGTGCTACCCGAAAGCTGTGTGACACAAATCATCAACAAAAACAGTTTATAAAAAAACACCATCGCGGCAAAATTTGAATATTTCTATTTATCATGAAGGTGGTTACATTTTTTCTTTGGTTTAAATATCCCGTCGCAATGAAATAGAGCGCCAAAAACCACACGACCAAAATAGAGATGAATGGGTAATAATAAACGAACATAACAACTAAAGAGTGGCGGTGGCTACGGCTGGCATGCGCATTCGAAAATAGCAACACCTGAAGCTGTATTGAAGCAGAACGCTTACATGACACACATTACCACCGCCACTTCACTGACAAAATCAGAAAATAAACCCCCTAACGCAAAGAATTAGGGGAAAAGAACTGAAAGAGAAAAAAAATTAAAAAACAAACATGATAGCTAAGATTTCGGCAATGGTCAGATTAAGAGTTAATAACAAATAAACGCTGTCGTGTACCTAAACCTCACTCAAAAAGAATGCGGTCGAAGAGGCTTAGGAGCCAAAAATCTAAATTAAGCTAGCGGTGCGTCTTTTCCATTGCGCACAAAAAACGTATCTACATCGACCGGTAATTCCTCGGGTTTAAGTAGCGAGGTAACGTCATTCACCGTTTAGTCTCTCGGCGCAAGGTGCCTTACATTTTGTTTTTGCCGAAGACCGTTAATGTAGCCCATATTAACACAGTTTCATTTTAATTTATCTAAACATTAAAACGTCTAATTTTCTTTCTTTTTGCCGCAGACTGTTAATGCAGCCCACATTAACACAGTTTCATTTTAATTTATCTAAACATTAAAACAACTAAATTTCTTTCTTTGTTTCTATGTCCGGCGTCATTCTATTCTTGCCCATCAACATGAAGGATACTTTATATCTTGATAAGCAAATGCAGCTTATGTTCTCGTGATTTCAGTTGATGGATATTTCCAAAAGACCCTCCACACATAATCTTATTTCACAGCCGTCAGGTGGCAGTAAATATTGTACACTCGCAGGGTACACCGAGAAGGAGCTGTCTAAAACTAGCTGTCATACAGTTTTCCATGAGACAGTTTATCTTATCGGGAAAGAGTAAAAACCTTCCCTGGAAGGAAGTGTGTTCCACTTTTTATCGTTAACAGACCGCTAAGATTCAAATTCTTATCTCTCGTGCTTTCGCAGGGCTTGTGCTATTGCAAAGTATCAGTTAGCCTCCTCTGAAACATCCTTACCCTTGTACATACTGAGAAAAGGGGGCTCATTCACATATCGTCATGCATTCCTGGTCAAAGCAAGGGTATTTGCGCTGAGTTTGTTTTCTGCTCCAGCGTACCGCCTTTTTCCGAGCCATGGACGCTGACGCCCGACAAGTCCTGGCTGTTTCCTGCAGGAAGCTGAACGAGATGCAGTCAAGCCGAAGGAAGGTGAGCCTTATCAAGAAGATTTTCGTTCTTCTGATGGTGCGGAAAGCTGAAAGAATCCTGGAGACGCAGTTGGACGACGACTCCTTCAGTGACTCAGACGACGACGACATTGTTGTGCTCGTATGAATATGGTGGTTTGAAACTTCGCTGCTATGCGCGTCGGGAGCCTAACAAATATTTCAAGGAGATGAGACGTGAGCTTCCTTAGCCTTTACAGGTCCATACTGAATGCGCTGTGCGGAACAGAATGACAAGAGGCAGGAATGACGAGTAGCAGTGCTACCCGAAAGCTGTGTGAGACAAATCATCAACAAAAATAGTTTATAGAAAAACACCATCGCGGCAAAATTTGAATAATTTTTTTTATCATGAAGGTGGTTACATTTTTTCTTTGGTTTATATATCCCGTCACAATGAAATAGTGCGCCAAAAAACACAAGAACAAAATAGAAAGGAATGGGTAATAATAAAAGGACATAACAACTAAGGAGGGGCGGTGGCTACGGCTGGCATGCGCATTCGAAAATCGCAACACCTAAAGCTGTATTGAAGCAGAACGCTTACACGGCACACATTACCACCGCAACTTCATTGACACAATCAGAAAATAAACCCCCTAACGCAAAGAATTAAGGGTAAGAGAACTGAAAGAGAAAAAATTTAAAAAAACAGATATGTTAGCTAATATTGCGGCAATGGTCAGATTAAGAGTAAATAACAAATAAACGCTGTCGTGTACCTAATTCTCACTGAAAAAGAATGCGGTCGAAGAGGTTTAGGAGCCAAAAATCTAAATTAAGCGAGCGTTGCGTCTTCTCCATTGCACACAAAAAACGTATCTACATCGACCGGTAATTCCTCGGGTTTAAGTAGCGAGGTAACGTCATTCACAGATTACTCTCTCGACGCAAGGTGCCTTACGTTTTGTTTTTGCCGCAGACCGTTAATGCAGCCCACATTAACACAGTTTCATTTTAATTTATCAAAACATTAAAATATCTAAATTTCTTTCTTTGTTTCTATGTCCGGCGTCATTCTATTCTTGCCCATCAACATGAAGGATACTTTATATCTTGATTAGCAAATGCAGTTTATGTTCTAGTGATTTCAGTTGATGGATATTTCCAAAAGACCCTCCACACATAATCTTATTTCACAGCACTCAGGTGGCAGCAAAAATATTGTACACTCGCAGGGTACCCCGAGAAGGAGCTGTCTAAAACTAGCTGTCATACAGTTTTCCATGAGACAGTTTATCTTATCGGGAAAGAGTAAAAACCTTCCCTGGAAGGAATTGTGTTCCACTTTCATCGTTAACAGACCGCGAAGTTTCAAATTCTTATCTCTCGTGCTTTCGCAGGGCTTGTGCTATTGCAAAGAATCAGCCTCCTCTGAAACATCCTTACCCTCGTACATACTGAGAAAAGGGGGCTCACTCTCATATCGTCATTCATTCCTGGTCAAAGCAAGGCTATTTGCGCTGAGTGTGTTTTCTGCTCCAGCGTACCGCCTTTTTCCGAGCCATGGACGCTGACGCCCGACAAGTCCTGGCTGTTTCCTGCAGGAAGCTTAACGAGATGCAGTCAAGCCGAAGGAAGGTGAGCCTCATCAAGAAGATTTCGTTCTTGTGATGGTGCGGAACGCTGAAAGAATCCTGGAGACGCAGTTGGGCGACGACTCCTTCAGTGACTCAGACGACGACCACATTGTTGTGCTCGTATGAATATGGTGCTTTGAAACTTCGCTGCTATGCGCGTCGGGAGCCTAACAAATATTTCAGGGAGATGAAACGTGAGCTTCCTTAGCCTTTACAGGTCCATACTGAATGCGCTGTGCGGAACAGAATGACAAGAGGCAGGAATGACGTGTAGCAGTGCTACCCGAAAGCTGTGTGACACAAATCATCAACAAAAACAGTTTATAGAAAAACACCATCGCGGCAAAATTTGAATAATTCTATTTATCATGAAGGTGGTTACATTTTTTCTTTGGTTTATATATCCCGTCACAATGAAATAGTGCGCCAAAAAACACAAGAACAAAATAGAAAGGAATGGGTAATAATAAAAGGACATAACAACTAAGGAGGGGCGGTGGCTACGGCTGGCATGCGCATTCGAAAATCGCAACACCTAAAGCTGTATTGAAGCAGAACGCTTACATGGCACACATTACCACCGCAACTTCACTGACACAATCAGAAAATAAACCCCCTAACGCAAAGAATTAAGGGTAAGAGAACTGAAAGAGAAAAAAATTAAAAAAACAGATATGTTAGCTAATATTGCGGCAATGGTCAGATTAAGAGTAAATAACAAATAAACGCTGTCGTGTACCTAATTCTCACTGAAAAAGAATGCGGTCGAAGAGGTTTAGGAGCCAAAAATCTAAATTAGGCGAGCGTTGCGTCTTCTCCATTGCACACAAAAAACGTATCTACATCGACCGGTAATTCCTCGGGTTTAAGTAGCGAGGTAACGTCATTCACAGATTACTCTCTCGACGCAAGGTGCCTTACGTTTTGTTTTTGCCGCAGACCGTTAATGCAGCCCACATTAACACAGTTTCATTTTAATTTCTCAAAACATTAAAATATCTAAATTTCTTTCTTTGTTTCTATGTCCGGCGTCATTCTATTCTTGCCCATCAACATGAAGGATACTTTATATCTTGATTAGCAAATGCAGTTTATGTTCTAGTGATTTCAGTTGATGGATATTTCCAAAAGACCCTCCACACATAATCTTATTTCACAGCACTCAGGTGGCAGCAAAATATTGTACACTCGCAGGGTACCCCGAGAAGCAGCTGTCTAAAACTAGCTGTCATACAGTTTTCCATGAGACAGTTTATCTTATCGGGAAAGAGTAAAAACCTTCCCTGGAAGGAATTGTGTTCCACTTTCATCGTTAACAGACCGCGAAGTTTCAAATTCTTATCTCTCGTGCTTTCGCAGGGCTTGTGCTATTGCAAAGAATCAGCCTCCTCTGAAACATCCTTACCCTCGTACATACTGAGAAAAGGGGGCTCATTCTCATATCGTCATTCATTCCTGGTCAAAGCAAGGCTATTTGCGCTGAGTGTGTTTTCTGCTCCAGCGTACCGCCTTTTTCCGAGCCATGGACGCTGACGCCCGACAAGTCCTGGCTGTTTCCTGCAGGAAGCTTAACGAGATGCAGTCAAGCCGAAGGAAGGTGAGCCTCATCAAGAAGATTTCGTTCTTGTGATGGTGCGGAATGCTGAAAGAATCCTGGAGACGCAGTTGGGCGACGACTCCTTCAGTGACTCAGACGACGACCACATTGTTGTGCTCGTATGAATATGGTGCTTTGAAACTTCGCTGCTATGCGCGTCGGGAGCCTAACAAATATTTCAGGGAGATGAAACGTGAGCTTCCTTAGCCTTTACAGGTCCATACTGAATGCGCTGTGCGGAACAGAATGACAAGAGGCAGGAATGACGTGTAGCAGTGCTACCCGAAAGCTGTGTGACACAAATCATCAACAAAAACAGTTTATAGAAAAACACCATCGCGGCAAAATTTGAATATTTCTATTTATCATGAAGGTGGTTACATTTTTTCTTTGGTTTAAATATCCCGTCGCAATGAAATAGAGCGCCAAAAACCACACGACCAAAATAGAGATGAATGGGTAATAATAAACGAACATAACAACTAAAGAGTGGCGGTGGCTACGGCTGGCATGCGCATTCGAAAATAGCAACACCTGAAGCTGTATTGAAGCAGAACGCTTACATGACACACATTACCACCGCCACTTCACTGACAAAATCAGAAAATAAACCCCCTAACGCAAAGAATAAGGGGAAAAGAACTGAAAGAGAAAAAAAATTAAAAAACAAACATGTTAGCTAAGATTTCGGCAATGGTCAGATTAAGAGTTAATAACAAATAAACGCTGTCGTGTACCTAAACCTCACTCAAAAAGAATGCGGTCGAAGAGGCTTAGGAGCCAAAAATCTAAATTAAGCTAGCGTTGCGTCTTTTCCATTGCGCACAAAAAACGTATCTACATCGACCGGTAATTCCTCGGGTTTAAGTAGCGAGGTAACGTCATTCACCGTTTAGTCTCTCGGCGCAAGGTGCCTTACATTTTGTTTTTGCCGAAGACCGTTAATGTAGCCCATATTAACACAGTTTCATTTTAATTTATCTAAACATTAAAACGTCTAATTTTCTTTCTTTTTGCCGCAGACAGTTAATGCAGCCCACATTAACACAGTTTCATTTTAATTTATCTAAACATTAAAACAACTAAATTTCTTTCTTTGTTTCTATGTCCGGCGTCATTCTATTCTTGCCCATCAACATGAAGGATACTTTATATCTTGATAAGCAAATGCAGCTCATGTTCTCGTGATTTCAGTTGATGGATATTTCCAAAAGACCCTCCACACATAATCTTATTTCACAGCCGTCAGGTGGCAGTAAATATTGTACACTCGCAGGGTACACCGAGAAGGAGCTGTCTAAAACTAGCTGTCATACAGTTTTCCATGAGACAGTTTATCTTATCGGGAAAGAGTAAAAACCTTCCCTGGAAGGAAGTGTGTTCCACTTTTTATCGTTAACAGACCGCTAAGATTCAAATTCTTATCTCTCGTGCTTTCGCAGGGCTTGTGCTATTGCAAAGTATCAGTTAGCCTCCTCTGAAACATCCTTACCCTTGTACATACTGAGAAAAGGGGGCTCATTCACATATCGTCATGCATTCCTGGTCAAAGCAAGGGTATTTGCGCTGAGTTTGTTTTCTGCTCCAGCGTACCGCCTTTTTCCGAGCCATGGACGCTGACGCCCGACAAGTCCTGGCTGTTTCCTGCAGGAAGCTGAACGAGATGCAGTCAAGCCGAAGGAAGGTGAGCCTTATCAAGAAGATTTTCGTTCTTCTGATGGTGCGGAAAGCTGAAAGAATCCTGGAGACGCAGTTGGACGACGACTCCTTCAGTGACTCAGACGACGACGACATTGTTGTGCTCGTATGAATATGGTGGTTTGAAACTTCGCTGCTATGCGCGTCGGGAGCCTAACAAATATTTCAAGGAGATGAGACGTGAGCTTCCTTAGCCTTTACAGGTCCATACTGAATGCGCTGTGCGGAACAGAATGACAAGAGGCAGGAATGACGTGTAGCAGTGCTACCCGAAAGCTGTGTGAGACAAATCATCAACAAAAACAGTTTATAGAAAAACACCATCGCGGCAAAATTTGAATAATTCTATTTATTATGAAGGTGGTTACATTTTTATTTGGTTTAAATATCCCGTCACAATGAAATAGCGCGCGAAAAAACACACGAACAAATTGAGAGGAATGGTTAATAATAAAGGAACATAACTAAGGAGGGGCGGTGGCTACGGCTGGCATGCGCATTCGAAAATAGCAACACCTAAAGCTGTATTGGAGCAGAACGCTTACATGGCACACATTACCACCACCACTTCACTGCCACAATCAGAAAATAATCCCCCTACCGCAAAGAATTAAGGGTAAAAGAACTGAAAGAGAAAAATAAATAAAAAACAGACATGTTAGCTAATAAATCGGCAATGGTCAGATGAAGAGTAAATAACAAATAAACGCTGTCGTGTACCTAAACCTCACTGAAAAAGAATGCGGTCGAAGAGGTTTGGGAGCCAGAAAGCTAAATTAAGCGAGCGTTGCGTCTTCTCCATTGCACACAAAAAACGTATCTACATCGACCGGTAATTCCTCGGGTTTAAGTAGCGAGGTAACGTCATTCACAGATTAGTCTCTCGACGCAAGGTGCCTTACGTTTTGTTTTTGCCGAAGACCGTTAATGTAGCCCACATTAACACAGTTTCATTTTAATTTATCTAAACTTTAAAACATCTAACTTTCTTTCTTTGTTTCTATGTCCAGCGTCATTCTATTCTTGCCCATCAACATGAAGGATACTTTATATCTTGATAAGAAAATGCAGTTTATGTTCTCGTGATTTCAGTTGATGGATATTTCCAAAAGACCCACCACACATAATCTTATTTCACAGCCGTCAGGTGGAAGCAAAATATTGTACACTCGCAGAGTACCCCGAGAAGGAGCTGTCTAAAACTAGCTGTCATACAGTTTTCCATGAGACAGTTTATCTTATCGGGAAAGAGTAAAAACCTTCCCTGGAAGGAAGTGTGTTAACAGACCGCGATGTTTCAAATTCTTATCTCTCGTGTTTTCGCAGGGCTTGTGCTATTGCACAGAATCAGTTAGCCTCCTCTGAAACATCATTACCCTTGTACATACTGAGAAAAGGGGGCTCATTCACATATCGTAATTCATTCCTGGCCAAAGCAAGGTTATTTGCGCTGAGTGTGTTTTCGGCTTGAGCGTACCGCCTTTTTCCGAGCCATGGACGCTGACGCCCGACATGTCCTGGCTGTTTCCTGCAGGAAGCTGAACGAGATGCCGTCAAGCCGAAGGAAGGTGAGCCTCATCAAGAAGATTTTCGTTCTTCTGATGGTGCAGAAAGCCGAAAGAATCCTGGAGACGCAGTTGGGCGACGACTCCTTCAGTGACTCAGACGACGACGACATTGTTGTGCTGGTATGAATATGGAGCTTTGAAACTTCGCTGCTATGCGCGTCAGGAGCCTAACAAATATTTCAGGGAGATGAGACGTGAGCTTCCTTAGCCTTTACAGGTCCATACTGAATGCGCTGTGCGGAACAGAATCACAAGAGGCAGGAATGACCTGTAGCAGTGCTACCCGAAAGCTGTGTGAGACAAATCATCAACAAAAACAGTTTATAGAAAAACACCATCGTGGCAAAATTTGAATAATTCTATTTATCATGAAGGTGGTTACTTTTTTTCTTTGGTTTAAATATCCCGTCGCAATGAAATAGAGCGCCAAAAACCACACGACCAAAATAGAGATGAATGGTTAATAATGAACGAACATAACAACTAAAGAGTGGCGGTGGCTACGGCTGGCATGCGCATTCGAAAATAGCAACACCTGAAGCTGTATTGAAGCAGAACGCTTACATGACACACATTACCACCGCCACTTCACTGACACAATCAGAAAATAAACCCCCTAAAGCAAAGAATTAAGGGTAAAAGAACTGAAACAGAAAAAAAATAAAAAACAAACATGTTAGCTAATATTTCGGCAATGGTCAGATTAAGAGTTAATAACAAATAAACGCAGTCGTGTACCTAAACCTCACTCAAAAAGAATGCGGTCGAAGAGGTTTGGGAGAAAAAAAGCAAAACTAAGCGAGCGTTGCGTCTTCTCCATTGCACACAAAAAACGTATCTACATCGACCGGTAATTCCTCGGGTTTGGGTAGCGAGGTATCGTCATTCACAGATTAGTCTTTCGACGCAAGGTGCCTTACGTTTTGTTTTTGCCGCAGACCGTTAATGCAGCCCACATTAACACAGTTTCATTTTAATTTATCTAAACTTTAAAACATCTAAATTTCTTTCTTTGTTTCTATGTCCAGCGTCATTCTATTCTTGCCCATCAACATGAAGGATACTTTATATCTTGATAAGAAAATGCAGTTTATGTTCTCGTGATTTCAGTTGATGGATATTTCCAAAAGACCCTCCACACATAGTCTTATTTCACAGCCGCCAGGTAGCAGCAAAATATTGCACACTCGCAGGGTACCACGAGAAGGAGCTGTCTAAAACTAGCTCTCATACAGTTTTCAATGAGACAGTTTATCTTATCGGGAAAGAGTAAAAACCTTGCCTGGAAGGAATTGTGTTCCACTTTCAACGTTAACAGAGCGCGAAGTTGCAACTTCTTATCTCTCGTGCTTTCGCAGGGCTTGTGCTATTGCAAAAAATCAGTTAGCCTCCTCTGAAACATCCTTACCCTTGAACATACTGAGAAAAGGGGGCTCATTCACATATCGTCATTCATATCGGTCAAAGCAAGGGTATTTGCGCTGAGTGTGTTTTCTGCTCCAGCGTACCGCCTTTTTCCGAGCCATGGAAGCTGACGCCCGACAAGTCCTGGCTGTTTCATGCAGGAAGATTAATGAGATGCAGTCAAGCCGAAGGAAGGTGAGCCTCATCAAGATTTTCGTTCTTCTGATGGTGCGGAAAGCTGTAAGAATCCTGGAGACGCAGTTGGGCGACGACTCCTTCAGTGACTCAGACGACGACGACATTGTTGTGCTCGTATGAATATGGTGCTTTGAAACTTCGCTGCTATGCTCGTCGGGAGCCTAACAAATATTTAATGGGGATGAGACGACAATTTCCTTAGTCTTTATAGGTCCATACTGAATGCGCTGTGCGGAACAGAATGACAAGAGGCATGAATGACGTGTAGCAGTGCTACCCGAAAGCTGTGTGAGACAAATCATCAACAAAAACAAAATATAGCAAAACACCATCGTGGCAAAATTTGAATAATTTTATTTATCATGAAGGTGGTATACATTTTTTCTTTGGTTTAAATATCCCGTCACAATGAAATAGCGCGCGCAAAAAACAAACGAACAATATAGAAAGGAATGGTTAATAATAAAGGAACATAACAACTAAGGAGGGGCGGTGGCTACGGCTGGCATGCGCTTTCGAAAATAGGAACACCTAAAGCAGTATTCGAGCAAAACGCTTACATGGCACACATTACCACCGCCACTTCACTGACACAATCAGAAAATAAACCCCCTAACGCAAAGAATTAAGGGTAAAAGAACTGAAAGAGAAAAAAATTAAAAAACAGACATGTTAGCTAATATTTCGGCAATGGTCAGATAAAGAGTAAATAACAAATAAACGCTGTCGTGTACCTAGACCTCACTGAAATAGAATGCGGACGAAGAGGATTGGGAGCTAAAAAGCAAAATTAAGCGAGCGTTGCAGGTTCTCCATTGCACACAAAAAACGTATCTACATCGACCGGTAATTCCTCGGGTTTAAGTAGCGAGGTAACGTCATTCACAGATTAGTCTCTCGACGCAAGGTGCCTTACGTTTTGTTTTTGCCGCAGACCGTTAATGCAGCCCACATTAACACAGTTTCATTTTAATTTATCTAAACTTTAAAACATCTAAATTTCTTTCTTTGTTTTTATGTCCAGCGTCATTCTATTCTTGCCCATCAACGTGAAGGATACATTATATCTTGATAAGCAAATGCAGTTTATGTTCTCGTGATTTCAGTTGATGGATATTTCCAAAAGACCCTCCACACATAATCTTATTTCACAGCCGTCAGGTGGCAGCAAAAATATTGTACACTCGCAGGGTACCCCGAGAAGGAGCTGTCTAAAACTAGCTGTCATACAGTTTTCCATGAGACAGTTTATCTTATCGGGAAAGAGTAAAAACCTTCCCTGGAAGGAATTGTGTTCCACTTTCATCGTTAACAGACCGCGAAGTTTCAAATTCTTATCTCTCGTGCTTTCGCAGGGCTTGTGCTATTGCAAAGTATCAGTTAGCCTCCTCTGAAACATCCTTACCCTTGTACATACTGAGAAAAGGGGGCTCATTCACATATCATCATGCATTCCTGGTCAAAGCAAGGGTATACTGAAGAAGTTGGCGCGGAAAAACGAGGACTTCAATGACCCTGCAGTGATTGTTGCAGCCGTTTCTGTGTGCGCGTGCAAGGCGAGGGTCTTTTCCTGGCATCTTCGTTATGGTCTGTGCCCTACGGATGTGCTTGTGTTCACAGGGTTCTTGGAACCCTCGGCGGGACACCGAAAACGACTGTGCCAAATGTTGAGGTCGGAGTGGTGCAGGCAAGCTAGATTTTTTAAGGACCAGCTGCGTAACGTCTGTGGCAGAACGACAAATGACTCGACATTTCGTCACTGGTGTGCCACTTCGTCGTACCTGACTGAGCTGCTTTGGAATTGTATTCTCCAAACATTGCCAAGACCGCAAAAAAAAGCGCTTGTCTTTGTTTGTCTCGCTTGTCCTCGTTTTTCCGCGCCAACTTCTTCAGTATGCATTTCAACCAACTCGCCCAACTTTCTGCTCTCCTAAAAGCAAGGGTATTTGCGCTGAGTGTGTTTTCTGCTCCTGCGTACCGCCTTTTTCCGAGCCATGGACGCTGACGCCCGACAAGTCCTGGCTGTTTCCTGCAGTAAACTGAACGAAAGGCAGTCAAGCCGAAGGAAGGTGAGCCTCATCAAGAAGATTTACGTTCGTCTTATGGTGCGGAAAGCTGAAAGAATCCTGGAGACGCAGTTGGGCGACGACTCCTTCAGTGACTCAGACGACGACGACATTGTTGTGCTCGTAAGAATATGGTGCTTTGAAACTTCGCTGCTATGCGCGTCGGGAGCCTAACAAATATTTCAGGGAGATGAGACGTGATCCTTCCTTAGTTTTTACAGGTTCATACTGAAAGTGTGTTCGGAACAGAATGACAAGAGGCAGGAATGACGTGTAGCAGTGCTACCCGAAAGCTGTGTGAGACAAATCATCAACAAAAACAGTTTATAGCAAAACACCATCGCGGCAAAATTTGAATAATTTTATTTATCATGAAGGTGGTATACATTTTTTCTTTGGTTTAAATATCCCTTCACAATGAAATAGCGCGCGCAAAAAACACACGAACAATATAGAAAGGAATGGTTAATAATAAAGGAACATAACAACTAAGGAGGGGCGGTGGCTACGGCTGGCATGCGCATTCGAAAATAGCAACACCTGAAGCAGTATTGAAGCAGAACACTTACATGGCACACATTACCACCGCCACTTCACTGACACAATAAGAAAATAAACCCCCTAACGCAAAGAATTAAGGGTAAAAGAACTGAAAGAGAAAAAAATTAAAAAACAGACATGTTAGCTAATATTTCGGCAATTTTCAGATAAAGAGTAAATAACAAATAAACGCTGTAGAGCACCTAAACCTCACTGACAAAGAATGCGGTCGAAGAGGTTTGGGAGCCAAAAAGCAAAATTAAGCGAGCATTGCGTGTTCTCGATTGCACAAAAAAATGTATCTACATCGACCGGTAATTCCTCGGGGTTAAGTAGCGAGGTAACGTCATTCACAGATTAGTCTCTCGACGCAATGTGCCTTACGTTTTGTTTTTGCAGCAGACCGTTAATGCCGCCCACATTAACACAGTTTCATTTTAATTTATCTAAACATTAAAACATCTAAATTTCTTTCTTTTTGCCGCAGACCGTTAATGCAGCCCACATTAACACAGTTTCATTTTAATTTATCTAAACATTAAAACTTCTAAATTTCTTTCTTTGTTTCTATGTCCGGCGTCATTCTATTCTTGCCCATCAACATGAAAGATGCTTTATATCTTGATAAGCAAATGCAGTTTATGTTCTCGTGATTTCAGTTGATGGATATTTCCAAAAGATCCTCCACACATAATCCCATTTCACAGCCGTCAGGTGGCAGCAAAAATATTGTACACTCGCAGGGTACCCCGAGAAGGAGCTGTTTAAAACTAGGTGTCATACAGTTTTCCATGAGACAGTTTATCTTATCGGGAAAGAGTAAAAACCTTCCCTGGAAGGAGGTGTGTTCCACTTTCATCGTTACAGACCGCAATGTTTCAAATTCTTATCTCTCGTGTTTTCGCAGGGCATGTGCTATTGCATAGATTCAGTTAGCCTCCTCTGAAACAACCTTACCCTCGTACATACTGAGAAAAGGGGGCTCATTCACATATCGTCATTCATTCCTGTTCAAAGCAAGGGTATTTGCGCTGAGTGTGTTTTCTGCTCCAGCGTACCGCCTTTTTCCGAGCCATGGACGCTGACGCTCGGCAAGGCCTGGCTGTTTCCTGCAGGAACCTGAACGAGATGCAGTCAAGCCGAAGGAAGGTGAGCCTCATCAAGAAGATTTTCGTTCTTCTCATAGTGCGGAAAGCTGAAAGAATCCTGGAGACGCAGTTGGGCAACGACTCCTTCAGTTACTCAGACGGCGACGACATTGTTGTGCTCGTAAGAATATGGTGCTTTGAAACTTCGCTGCTATGCGCGTCGGGAGCCTAACAAATATTTCAGGGAGATGAGACGTGAGCTTCCTTAGTCTTTACAGGTCCATACTGATTGAGCCGTGCGGAACAGAATGACAAGAGGCAGGAATGACGTGTAGCAGTGCTACCCGAAAGCTGTGTGAGACAAATCATCAACAAACACAGTTTCTAGAAATACACCATCGCGGTAAATAATGAATAATTCTATTTATCATGAAGGTGTTTACATTTTTTCTTTGGTATAAATATCCCGTCACCATGAAATAGCGCGCGCAAAAAACAAACGAACAATATAGAAAGGAATGGTTAATAATAAAGGAACATAACAGCTAAGGCTACGGCCGGCATGCGCATTCGGAAATAGCAACACCTAAAGCAGTATTGAAGCAGAACGCTTACATGGCATACATTACCACGCCACTTCACTGACACAATAAGAAAATAAACCCCCTAACGCAAAGAATTAAGGGTAAAAGAACTGAAAGAGAAAAAAATTAAAAAACAGACATGTTAGCTAATATTTCGGCAATTTTCAGATAAAGAGTAAATAACAAATAAACGCTATCGTGTACCTAAACCTCACTGAAACAGAATGCGGTCGAAGAGGTTTGGGAGCCAAAAAGCAAAATTAAGCGAGCGTTGCGTGTTCTCCATTGCACACAAAAACGTATCTACATCGACCGTGAATTGCCCGGGTTTAAGTAGGGAGGTAACGTCATTCACAGATTAGTCTCTCGACGCATGATGCCTTACGTTTTGTTTTTGCCGCAGACCATTAATGCAGCCCACATTAACACACTTTCATTTTAATTTATCTAAACATTAAAACATCTAACTTTCTTTCTTTGTTTCTGTGTCCAGCGTCATGCTATTCTTGCCCATCAACATGAAGGATACTTTATATCTTGATAAGAAAATGCAGTTTATGTTCTCGTGATTTCAGTTGATATATATTTCCAAAAGACCCACCACACATAATCTTATTTCACAGCCGTTAGGTGGCAGCAAAATATTGTACACTCGCAGGATACCCCGAGAAGGAGCTGTCTAAAACTAGGTGTCATACAGCTTTCCATGAGACAGTTTATCTTATCGGGAAAGAGTAAAAACCTTCCCTGGAAAGAAGTGTGTTCCACGTTCATCGTTAACAGACCGCGAAGTTTCAAATTCTTATCTCTCGTGTTTTCGCAGGGCATGTGCTATTGCATAGAATCAGTTAGCCTCATCTGAAACAACCTTACCCTCGTACATATTGAGAAAAGGGGGCTCATTCACATATCGTCATTCATTCCTGGTCAAAGCAAGAGTATTTGCGCTGAGTGTGTTTTCTGCTCCAGCGTACCGCCTTTTTCCGAGCCATGGACGCTGACGCTCGGCAAGTCCTGGCTGTTTCCTGCAGGAAGCTGAACGAGATGCAGTCAAGCCGAAGGAAGGTGAGCCTCATCAAGAATATTTTCGTTCTTCTCATGGTGCGGAAAGCTGAAAGAATCCTGGAGACGCAGTTGGGCAACGACTCCTTCAGTTACTCAGACGGCGACGACATTGTTGTGCTCGTAAGAATATGGTGCTTTGAAACTTCGCTGCTATGCGCGTCGGGAGCCTAACAAATATTTCATGGAGATGAGACGTGACCTTCCCTAGTCTTTACAGGTCCATACTGAATGCGCTGTGCGGAACAGAATGACAAGAGGCAGGAATGACGTGTAGCAGTGCTACCCTAAAGCTGTGTGAGACAAATCATCAACAAAAACAGTTTACAGAAAAACACCATTGCGGCAAAATTTGAATAATTCTATTTATCATGAAGGTGGTTACATTTTTTCTTTGGTTTAAATATCGCGTAACAATAAATAGCGCGCGAAAAAACACACGATCAAAATAGAGAGGAATGGTTAATAATAAAGGAACATAACAACTAAGGTGGGGCGGTGGCCACGGCTGGCATGCGCATTCGAAAATAGCAGCACCTAAAGCAGTATTGAAGCAGAACGCTTACATGGCACACATTACCACCTCCACTTCACTGACACAATCAGAAAATAAAGCCCCTAACGCAAAGAATTAAAGGTAAAAGAACTGAAAGAGAAAAAAATTAAAAAACAGACATGTTAGCTAATATTTCGGCAATGGTCAGATTAAGAGTAAAAAACAAATAAACGCTGTAGTGTACCTAAACCTCACTGACAAAGAATGCGGTCGAAGAGGTTTGGGAGCCAAAAAGCAAAATTAAGCGAGCGTTGCGTCTTCTCCATTGCACACAAAAAATGTATCTACATCGACCGGTAATCCCTCGGATTTAAGTACCGAGGTAACGTCATTCACAGACTAGTCTCTCGACGCAATGTGCCTTACGTTTTGTTTTTGCCGCAGACCGTTAATGCAGCCCACATTAACACAGTTTCCTTTTAATTTATCGAAACATTAAAACATCTAAATTTCTTTCTTTGTTTCTATGTCCGGCGTCATTCTATTCTTGCCCATCAACACAAAGGATACTTTATATCTTGATAAGCAAATGCAGTTTATGTTCTCGTGATTTCAGTTGATGGATATTTCCCAAAGACCCTCCACATATAATCTTATTTCACAGCCGCAAGGTGGCAGCAAGATATTGTACACTCGCAGGGTACCCCGAGAAGGAGCTGTCTAACACTAGCTGTCATACAGTTTTCAATGAGACAGTTTATCTTATCGGGAAAGAGTAAAAACCTTCCCTGGAAGGAAGTGTGTTAAGAGACCGCGAAGATTCAAATTCTTATCTCTCGTGCTTTCGCAGGGCTTGTGCTATTGCACAGAATCAGTTAGCCTCCTCTGAAACATCCTTACCCTCTGTAAGGTTTCTGGCGACAGCCGGTTGTCTGATTCAGCTGCGTATTGGGCCAGGACACCTGCAGCCGGGGTCTCTGCACGGCGATAGGCATCTTGTTTCCCACGGCCGGTCCTCACGTGGTTTATTGGATTCGAGACGGAGGATTCCGCTGCCGTTTGAAAACAACATTGTTCTCGGAAGATCGACCGTGCGGCACGGAGGCAGTTAGCGACCGCCAGAACCGAGGAGGGGTGACTCACCCTTTCAACTATGCCTGCTCGCCGGCGCCTCGCCCGTTTCGGATTTCCCGGAAGACGTGTCCGGCTTGAGCGTGAGAACTGTCGTTCGGAAGCGAAGACACCGCCCTCTCTGGCGGGGGCGATTGTCCAGCGGCACCCTCTTTCTCCGGCGAGGCATGTGACGGGGCCGTGTCCCTATGTGAAGTGGTGTGTGTGTGTGTGTGTGTGTGTGTGTGTGTGTGTGTGTGTGTGTGTGTGTGTGTGTGTGTGTGTGTGTGTGTGTGTGTGTGTGTGTGTGTGTGTGTGTGTGTGTGTGTGTGTGTGTGTGTGTGTGTGTGTGTGTGTGTACGACAGCGCAAGTTTGGCCACGCCCAACCTGGCGAAGACATTCTCGGACCTGGGGAATCCTAGGGACCGGACCCTTTTAAAACCGGACGACGAGTGCCGTGAGGAAAGAATCATCGATCATCCTCAGATCTTCTCAGATCCTCCGACCTTCGCCCATCACCCTCCAATGGGTTCCAAAATCTTGTAAATAATGCAAAATAAACCCCCTGTACAGTTTCCTTCATAACCAAGTCCGACAACGTCTTTCGAAGAAGGGACCTGCGGCGCTGAAAGTCAGCTCACTCAAGGACCCCTCGTCCCCAAGAACTGGTTGGCAGCAGCTGGGATGGACCGTGCGACATCGTGATTTCTCAACCGGTAAGCGTTTCGGCATTTTGCTATAGGATTCGCCAGGCTTCAGATTTTGAGAGAATAATCTAGAATCACTGGGAAGTGTATGTCAATTGAGAAAGGGTAATCTCACGACATTTTGAAGATAGCATTGCCAAAGCGGAGAAAGCATTGTCATGGACCTTATGAAATTGTCAAAGTCGGACTTGCTGTTGTTATGCGAGGAACTGTCAATAGAAGTACAGGGAAAAATTACAAAACTTGAAATATGCAAACAATTCAAAAGCACGTAGATGACGATCAGCTGGTAGATACGTGGAATTTGGTACAGGAAGAAAAAAGAAAAAGGGAAGCGGAATGGGAAAAAAAGAAAGAACGGCAAAAGTGGGAAGCTGAAAATGAAGAAAGAAATCTAAAGCGATTGCAGCTTGAAAGCGAAAATCGAAAAAAAGGCGACAGTTTGAGAGCCGGGTCTCCTGAAAGAGCAAGCGATGTACAATCATATAGAATGAACAGATTCATGCAGCCCTATAAAAGTGGAAAGGACATAGGATTGTACCTGGGAAACTTTGAGAGAACTTGCGAAAGGGAGAACTTTGCTCGCAGTACATGGCCGCAACGGCTTCTGACACTCTTGCCATGTGAAGTAGCTGAAGTCATAGCGAGACTTAGCACACAAGACGCAGCTGACTACGAAAAAGTCAAAGCAAGCCTGCTAAAAAGGTACCGGCTGTCAGTCGAAGCTTTCCGACAGCGCTTCAGGAACGCAATGAAAAACGATAGCGATGGCTATCCGAATTTCGCGTATGGACTAAAGACGAATCTGCTAGAGTGGCTAAAAGGAGCCGACGTTTATGAAAGCCGAGACAAAATCATTGAGTGTTTTTGCATTGAGCAATTTTACCGGAGCATTCCCCAAGTGGTGAAACTGTGCGTTCAAGACAGGGAAAAAGTCGGCACAGTTGAAAGGGCCGCTGAGGTAGCAGAGGAGTACGTTTCGCGCAGAAGGTTGAGCACAGAAGAGGGTGCGTCACACGCTCGAAACGCGATGCGTGATAAAGGGCCTAGCAGAAAGACGCGAAGTGCTAGAAGTTTGGAGCAATCAGAGGCAACGAAGGTAGCGCCAGAAAAGCGTGAAGAACAGGCGAAGAGACAGGGAGCAGACAAAGCCGCGAAAAAAGAGTTTGAGGCTAGTAGGCCATTTCGTTGCTACAACTGCAATGGTGTCGGGCACTTTGCAGCCAAGTGTACAAAGTAACGTTTGGTGTTCTCGTGCGTCGAGGATAACGACGAGAATCTAGAGCTCCTTAAGCCATACCTGCACGAGCTGCACGTTAACGGGAAACCGTGCAGGGTGCTTCGTGATAGCGCCGCGACGATGGACGTTGTCCACCCGTCTTACGTGTCAGTGGACGAATTTACTGGAGAAGTCTCTTGGATAAAACAGGCAGTAGAAGAACACCGTGTATGGCTTCCCGTAGCTAGAGTGATAATTTGTGGACCGTCTGGAGAGCTAATCACTGAGGCCGCAGTTTCGAAGGCCGTGCCACTTCAATATCCTTACCTCTTCTCGAATCGATCAGACCAATTGCTACGCGAGAGAGGCCAGAAACTCGGAAGCGGGGTGATACAAGCTTTGACAAGATCGAAAACTCGTCAGCTCGCATCTCAACTAAGTCAGATTCCCGAACCTCAGGTAGCCAGAGACACACGAGCCAGCATATCGTTGCAATCAAATGAGGAGGGAAGTGAACCAACGAGGAATGAAAGCCAGACAGCTGACCGAGCAAATGAGCGACGAGGGACTTCAACCACTAAGTCGGTAGAGGAATCAGAAAGCGCTGAAGGATCCGTTTTATCTCCAACATCGCGTAGTTTTGATCGCCTTCTGCAGGTGAACAGGGAGTCTCTAACAAAAGAACAGAAGCAGGATCCCACTTTGGAAAGACTGCACCTTACAGCTAAAGAAGGCATCGCGAGACGCAACATAACGATGCATGAGAAGGGAGGCTTACTATACCGACACTACCAGGACAGAAAAGGCAAAACATTTGATCAGCTGGTCGTGCCCGAAAAATACAGAGCGGACATTCTGAGTCTCTGCCACAGAAATGGCTGGGCAGGACATCTGGGAATCAATAAAACAAAGGAGCGCCTATTATTGGAATATATTGGCCGGGTTGTTTCAAAGATGCAGAACGCTACGTAAAATCATGCGATGCGTGCCATCGCGTGGGCAAGCCGGGAGAGACAAGGAAGGCTCCATTGAAAATTGTTCCATTGATCTCGGAACCTTTCTGCCGGCTTGTAATATACACAGTAGGCCCTTTGCCTAACACGAAATCAGGCTATAAGTACTTGCTTACTATGCTATGTCCCGCCACAAAATTTCCCGAAGCAATTCCGTTGAAGGACTTGAGCTCCCCAGAAATAGTTGATGCCCTTTTGTTAGTGTTCGCGAGAATAGGATTTCCGGCCGAAATCCAAGCCGATCAGGCGACGGTCTTTACAAGCGCCTTGACGACCACATTCCTAGAAAGATGCGGAATAAAATTGTTGCACAGCTCGGTGTATCATCCGCAGTCCAACAGTGTAGAGAAATGGCATTCGGTGCTGAAGCGGGTGCTACGCGCTCTTTGTTATGAGCATAAAGCAGACTGGGAGGATTGTCTGCCGGCCACACTTTTCGCTTTACGAACGGTCCCCCACGAAGCTACGGGGTTTACGCCAGCAGAACTCGTGTACAGAAGAGCCCTCTGCTCTCCCCTCTGAATGCTGAGAGAAATGTGGGAAGAGGCAGGAGAGAACCAGACAGTGGTTGAGTACGTGCTTAAGCTACTGGACCGCCTTAACAACACGAGGGAATTAGTAAATCGATATATGAAAGCTGCCCAGGAGGCCCCCAAGGTCTATTATGACAGAAACGCTCGCCTTCGAGGTTTCACCGCGGGCGATCGCGTGATGATCCCCCGGCCATCGAGCAAAAACAAGCTGGAAGTTCACTGGGATGGTCCAGTAGAAGTGTTGCAAAAACTTTCGGAGACGAATTACGCGCTAAGGGTTCCAGGCAGGGGAAAACAGGTGAGAATATATCATTGCAATCTGATGAAGCCGTTCGTGGAACGCAGCGGGATCGTCAATCTGACTCTAAATGAACCAGAAGAGCTGGACAGCGAGAGTCAGGGTTGGAAGGGAGGTGCGGACGCTAGTGACAACGTGGAAAACATTCTGGCTCACTCCGTGAATGCAGATTTCCTAAGCGGGACACAGGTCGACACGCTAAAGCAGTTGTTGAGCGAATTCGCTGACCCATTTAGCAGTCGCCCGGGAAAGACACACCTCCTGACACACAAAATCGAGCTCACCTCTGATGAGCCGGTACGGTCGAAACCCTGCAGAGTATCACCGCGGCAAAAAGAAATAATGGATGCGGAAATTCAGCGCATGTTGGAGTTAGGGGTTGTAGAGCCAGCGGAAAGTGACTATACCTCACCGTAATTCTTGTTGAGGTCCCAGGGAAAGATCCTCGTCCCTGCGTGGATTATAGAAAGCTTAATGGAATTACCAGGGATCAGCTATACCCGATTCCCAACATAGAGGAAAGGATAGAAAGGGTGACGGGCGCGAAATTCATTTCCACCCTCGATCTCGTACGGGGATATTGGCAAGTTCCCCTCTCAGAAAGCGCGAGCAGGTATGCCGCTTTCATCTCGCCAGCGGGCACCTTTCGACCATTAATGCTTAGTTTTGGGTTGAAGAATGCCTCCACAGCTTCTCAAAACTCATAAACATCGTACTGAAGGACATGCAGTGCTTTGCACTCCCTTATTTAGACGATGTGGCAATTTTTTCGGAAACCTGGCAAGAGCATCTAGAACACCTAAAGACCGTGTTTTCCAGTTTACGACAGGCTGGACTGACACTGAAGGCAGAAAAGTGTAGATTTGGTTGCGCACAGGTGACGTACTTGGGCCACGTTGTAGGCCAGGGAACTAGGAGCCCACCCGAGTTAAAGATTGCCCAGATCGCAGCATTTCCGCAACCACGGACGAAAACGGCCATTCGCTCATTTTTGGGATTAGTTGGGTACTACCAGCGATCTATTCCTAACTACTCACAGCGGGCTAGTCCCTTAACTGACGCTTTGCGAAAGGGAGCACCTACTAACGTAAGTTGGGATAACCGAAAAGAAAACACCTTCAAAAGCCTGAAGGAAGCACTCGTGTCCCGACCCTTGCTCAGGACCGCTGACTATGGGAAAGAGTTCATAGTCCAGTGTGATGCCAGTGATAGAGGGCTGGGTGCTGTCTTAAGCCAAGTTGGCTACGACCATGAAGAACACCCAGTTCTGTACATCAGCCGCAAACTGACCGGTAGAGAGGAAGCCTACAGCGCTTTCGAAAAAGAGTGCGCGTGTTTAGTTTGGGCAGCGTAGAAGTTGTGTTACCTGTGCGGAGCAAAGTTTGTATTTGAGACTGACCATTGTCCTTTAACGTGGCTACGACAGATGTCCCCCAAAAATGGTCGCTTGCTCAGATGGAGTCTGGCTGTCCAACAGTACAATTTCTCGGTGCGTTATAAGAAGGGGAAACTGCACGGAAATGCTGATGGCTTGAGCAGGTTGATGTAAGCGGGAGAACTAAGAGGAATCTCCTCCTGTGTGAGTGTTTTTTTTTACTTTGTTCCGAGTAATCCGGCTGTGGCAGTTTCAAAAGGCGATGTTTCGCGCTCAGTCGGCACAACAATGACCTAAATTTGAACACAATTTTTTTAAAAGTGTATTGGTGTCAATGGAAGAAGCCTGGTGATTCTTTGGCGAAGTCCGAGCGCTTGCGGGTGGGGCAGTGCTTTGCTGTTTGGAACGTCCCACCTGCGCTTTCCTTTGTTGGTGGTGCTTTGAGTTCTGCCTTGGGGGCGATGAGATTGCAATCCAGGGGACCAACACGGACGCCATCTCATCTCTTTCTGCCCAGCGGTCGTCAACGCTGGACATTCGAGATTTTTCGGGCCGCGGAGGAGCTGTAAGGTTTCTGGCGACAGCCGGTGGGCTGATTCAGCTGCGTATTTGGCCAGGACACCTGCAGCCGGGGTCCCTGCACGGCGATAGGCATCTTGTTTCCCACGGCCGGTCCTCACGTGGTTTATTGGATTCGAGACGGAGGATTCCACTGCCGTTTGAAAACAACATTGTTCTCGGAAGATCGACCGTGCGGCACGGAGGCAGTTAGCGACCGCCAGAACCGAGCAGGGGAGACTCACCCCTTCAACTATGCCTGCTCGCCGGCGCCTCGCCCATTCGGACTTCCCGGAAGACGTGTCCGGCTTGAGCGTGAGAACTGTCGTTCGGAAGCGAAGACACCGCTCTCTCTGGTGGGGGCGATTGTCCAGCGGCACCCTCTTTCTCCGGCGAGGCATGTGACGGGGCCGTGTCCCTATGTGAAGTGGTGTGTGTGTGTGTGTGTGTGTGTGTGTGTGCGTGCGTGCGTGTGTGTGTGTGTGTGTGTGTGTGTGTGTGTGTGTGTGTGTGTGTGTACGACAGCGCAAGTTTGGCCACGCCCAACCTGGCGAAGACATTCTCGGACCTGGGGAATCCTAGGGACCGGACCCTTTTAAAACCGGACGAGGAGTGCCGTGAGGAAAGAATCCTCGATCATCCTCAGATCTTCTTAGATCCTCCGACCTTCCCCCATCACCCTCCAATGGGTTCCAAAATCTTGTAAATAATGCAAAATAAACCCCCTGTACAGTTTCCTTCATAACCAAGTCCGACAACGTCATTCGAAGAAGGGACCTGCGGCACTGAGTCAGCTTACTCAAGGACCCCTCGTCCCCAACACCTGGTATATACTGAGAAAAGGGGGCTCAATCACATATCGCCATTCATTCGTGGTCAAAGCAAGGGTAATTGAGCTGAGTGTGTTTTCTGCTCCAGCGTACCGCCTTTTTCTGAGCCATGGACGCTGACGCCCGACAAGTCCTGGCTGTTTCCTGCAGGAAGCTGAACAAGATGCAGTCAAGCCGAAGGAAGGTGAGCCTCTTCAAGAAGATTTTCGTTCTTTTCATGGTGCGGAAAGCTGAAAGAATCCTGGAGACGCATTTGGGCGACGACTCCTTCGGTGACTCAGACGACGACGACATTGTTGTGCTCGTATGAATAGGGTGCTTTGAAACTTCGCTGCTATTCGCGTCGGGAGGCTAAGATATATTTCAGGGAGATGAGGCGTGAGCTTCCTTAGTCTTTACAGGTCCATACTGAATGCGCTGTGCGGAACAGAAGGACAAGAGGCAGGAATGACGTGTAGCAGTGCTACCCGAAAGCTGTGTGAGACAAATCATCAACAAAAACAGTTTATAGCAAAACACCATCGCGGCAAAATTTGAATAATTTTATTAATCATGAAGGTGGTATACATTTTTTCTTTGGTTTAAATATCCCGTCACAATGAAATAGCGCGCGCAAAAAACAAACGAACAATATAGAAAGGAATGGTTAATAATAAAGGAACATAACAGCTAAGGAGGGGCGGTGGCTACGGCTGGCATGCGCATTCGGAAATAGCAACACCTAAAGCAGTATTGAAGCAGAACGCTTACATGGCACACATTACCACGCCACTTCACTGACACAATCAGAAAATAAAGCCCCTAACGCAAAGAATTAAGGGTAAAAGAATTGAAAGAGAAAAAAATTAAAAAACAGACATGTTAGCTAATATTTCGGCAATGGTCAGATTAACAGTAAATAACAAATAAACGCTATCGTGTACCTAAACCTCACTGAAATTGAATGCGGTTGAAGAGGTTTGGGAGCCAAAAAGCAAATTTAAGCGAGCGTGCGTGTTCTCCATTGCACACAAAAACGTATCTACATCGACCGGTAATTGCTCGGGTTTAAGTAGCGAGGTAACGTCATTCACAGATTAGTCTCTCGACGCATGATGCCTTACATTTTGTTTTTGCCGCAGACAGTTAATGCAGCCCACATTAACAGTTTGATTTTAATTTATCTAAATATTAAAACATCTAAATTTCTTTCTTTGTTTCTATGTCCGGCGTCATTCTATTCTTGCCCATCAACATGAAAGATGCTTTATATCTTGATAACCAAGCGCAGTTGATGTTTTCGTGATTTCAGTTGATGGATATTTCCAAAAGATCGTCCACACATAATCTTATTTCACAGCCGTCAGGTGGCAGCAAAATATTGTAGACTCGCAGGGTACCCCGACAAGGAGCTGTCTAAAACTAGGTGTCATACAGTTTTCCATGAGATAGTTTATCTTATCGGGAAAGAGTAAAATCCTTCCCTGGAAGGAAGTGTGTTCCACTTCCATCGTTAACAGACCGCGAAGTTTCAAATTCTTATCTCTCGTGTTTTCGCAGGGCATGTGCTATTGCATAGAATCAGTTAGCCTCCTCTGAAACAACCTTATCCTCGTACATACTGAGAAAAGGGGGCTCATTCACATATCGTCATTCATTCCTGGTCAAAGCAAGGGTATTTGCGCTGAGTGTGGTTTCTGCTCCAGCGTACCGCCTTTTTCCGAGCCATGGACGCTGACGCTCGGCAAGTCCTGGCTGTTTCCTGCAGGAAGCTGAACGAGATGCAGTCAAGCCGAAGGAAGGTGAGCCTCATCAAGAAGATTTTCGTTCTTCTCATGGTGCGGAAAGCTGAAAGAATCCTGGAGACGCAGTTGGGCGACGACTCCTTCAGGGACTCAGACGACGACGACATTGTTGTGCTCGTATGAATATGGTGCTTTGAAACTTCGCTGCTATGCGCGTCGGGAGCCTAACGAATATTTCAGGGAGATGAGACGTGAGCTTCCTTAGTCTTTACAGGTCCATACTGAATGAGCCGTGCGGAACACAATGACAAGAGGCAGGAATGACGTGTAGCAGTGCTACCCGAAAGCTGTGTGAGACAAATCAACAAAAACAGTTTCTAGAAAAACACCATCGCGGCAAATAATGAATAATTCTATTTATCATGAAGGTGTTTACATTTTTTCTTTGGTATAAATATCCCGTCACAATGAAATAGCGCGCGAAAAAACACACGAACAAAATAGAGAGGAATGGGTAATAATAAAGGAACATAACAACTAAGGTGGGGCGGTGGCTACGGCTGGCATGCGCATTCGAAAATAGCAACACCTAAAGCAGTATTGAAGCAGAACGCTTACATGGCACACATTACCACCTCCACTTCACTGACACAATAAGTAAATAAACCCCCTAACGCAAAGAATTAAGGGTAAAAGAACTGAAAGATAAAAAAATTAAAAAACAGACATGTTAGCTAAAATTTCGGCAATGGTCAGATTAAGAGTAAAAAACAAATAAACGCTGTAGTGTACCTAAACCTCACTGACAAAGAATGCGGTCGAAGAGGTTTGGGAGGCAAAAAGCAAAATTAAGCGAGCGTTGCGTCTTCTCCATTGCACACAAAAAATGTATCTACATCGACCGGTAATTCCTCGGGATTAAGTAGCCAGGTAACGTCATTCACAGATTAGTCTCTCCACGCAAGGTGTCTTACGTTTTGTTTTTGCCGCAGACCGTTAATGCAGCCCACATTAACACAGTTTCATTTTAATTTATCTAAACATTAAAACATCTAAATTTCTTTCTTTTTTTCCACAGACCGTTAATGCAGCCCACATTGACAGTTTCATTTTAATTTATCTAAACATTAAAACATCTAAATTTCTTTCTTTCTATATCCGGCGTCATTCTATTTTTGCCCATCAACATGAAGGATACTTTATATCTTTATAAGCAAATGCAGTTTATGTTCTCGGGATTTCAGTTGATGGATATTTCAAAAAGACCCTCTACACATAATCTTATTTCACAGCCGTCAGGTGGAAGCAAAATATTGTACACTCGCAGGGTACCCCGAGAAGGAGCTGTCTAAAACTAGGTGTCATACAGTTTTCCATGAGACAGTTTATCTTATCGGGAAAGAGTAAAAACCTTCCCTGGAAGGAAGTGTGTTCCACTTTCATCGTTAACAGACCGCGAAGTTTCAAATTCTAATCTCTCGTGCTTTCTCAGGGCTTGTGCTATTTCACGGAATCAGCCTCCTCTGAAACATCCTTACCCTCGTACATACTGAGAAAAGGGGGCTCAATCACATATCGTCATTCATTCCTGGTGAAAGCATGGGTATTTGCGCTGAGTGTGTTTTCTGCTCCAGCGTACCGCCTTTTTCCGAGCCATGGACGCTGACGCCCGACAAGTCCTGGCTGCTTCCTGCAGGAAGCTGAACGAGATGCAGTCAAGCCGAAGGAAGGTAAGCCTCATCAAGAAGATTTTCGTTCTTCTCATGGTGCGGAAAGCTGAAAGAATCCTGGAGACGCAGTTGGGCGACGACTCCTTCAGTGACTCAGACGGCGACGACATTGTTGTGCTCGTAAGAATATGGTGCTTTGAAACTTCGCTGCTATGCGCGTCGGGAGCCTAACAAATATTTCAGGGAGATGAGACGTGACCTTCCTTAGTCTTTACAGGTTCATACTGAAAGTGTCGTGCGGAACAGAATGACAAGAGGCAGGAGTGACGTGTAGCAGTGCTACCCGAAAGCTGTGTGAGACAAATCATCAACAAAAACAGTTTACAGGAAAACACCATCGCGGCAAAATTTGAATATTTCTATTTATCATGAAGGTGGTTGCATTTTTTCTTTGGTTTAAATATCCCGTAACAATTAAATAGCGCGCGAAAAAACACACGATCAAAATAGAGAGGAATGGTTAATAATAAAGGAACATAACAACTAAGGTGGGGCGGTGGCCACGGCTGGCATGCGCATTCGAAAATAGCAGCACCTAAAGCAGTATTGAAGCAGAACGCTTACACGGCACACATTACCACCTCCACTTCACTGACACAATCAGAAATTAAACCCCCTAACGCAAAGAATTAAGGGTAAAAGAACTGAAAGAGAAAAAAATTAAAAAACAGATATGTTAGCTAATATTTCGGCAATGGTCAGATTACGAGTAAAAAATAAATAAACGCTGTAGTGTACCTAAACCTCACTGACAAAGAATGCGGTCGAAGAGGTTTGGGAGCCAAAAAGCAAAATTAAGCGAGCTTTGCGTCTTCTTCATTGCACGCAAAAAATGTATCTACATCGACCGGTAATTCCTCGGATTTAAGTACCGAGGTAACGTCAATCACAGACTAGTCTCTCGTCGCAATGTGCCTTACGTTTTGTTTTTGCCGCAGACCGTTAATGCAGCCCACATTAACACAGTTTCATTTTAATTTATCGAAACATTAAAACATCTAAATTTCTTTCTTTGTTTCTATGTCCGGCGTCATTCTATTCTTGCCCATCAACACAAAGGATACTTTATATCTTGATAAGCAAATGCAGTTTATGTTCTCGTGATTTCAGTTGATGGATATTTCCAAAAGACCCTCCACATATAATCTTATTTCACAGCCGTCAGGTGGCAGCAAATATTGCACACTCGCAGGGTACCCCGAGAAGGAGCTGTCTAAAACTAACTGTCATTCAGTTTTCCATGAGACAGTTTATCTTATCGGGAAAGAGCAAAAATCTCCCTGGAAGGAAATGTGTTCCACTTTCATCGTTAACAGACCGCGAAGTTTCAAATTCTTATCTCTCGTGCTTTCGCAGGGCTTGTGCTATTGCACAGAATCAGTTAGCCTCCTCTGAAACATTCTTACCCTCTGTAAGGTTTCTGGCGACAGCCGGTTGTCTGATTCAGCTGCGTATTCGGCCAGGACACCTGCAGCCGGGGTCCCTGCACGGCGATAGGCATCTTGTTTCCCAAGGCCGGTCCTCACGTGGTTTATTGGATTCGAGACGGAAGATTCCACTTCCGTTTGAAAACAACATTGTTCTCGGAAGATCGACCGTGCGGCACGGAGGCAGTTAGCGACCGCCAGAACCGAGCAGGGGTGACTCACCCTTTCAACTATGCCTGCTCGCCGGCGCCTCGCCCATTCGGACTTCCCGGAAGACGTGTCCGGCTTGAGCGCGAGAACTGTCGTTCGGAAGCGAAGACACCGCTCTCTCTGTTGGGGGCGATTGTCCAGCGGACCCTCTTTCTCCGGCGAGGCATGTGACGGGGCCGTGTCCCTATGTGAAGTGGTGTGTGTGTGTGTGTGTGTGTGTGTGTGTGTGTGTGTGTGTGTGTGTGTGTGTGTGTGTGTGTGTGTGTGTGTGTGTGTGTGTGTGTGTGTGTGTGTACGACAGCGCAAGTTTGGCCACGCCCAACCTGGCGAAGACGTTCTCGGACCTGGGGAATCCTAGGGACCGGACCCTTTTAAAACCGGACGACGAGTGCCGTGAGGAAAAAATCATCGATCATCCTCAGATCTTCTCAGATCCTCCGACCTTCCCCCATCACCCTCCAATGGGTTCCAAAATCTTGTAAATAATGCAAAATAAACCCCCTGTACAGTTTCCTTCATAACCAAGTCCGACAACGTCATTCGAAGAAGGGACCTGCGGCACTGAAAGAGTCAGCTTACTCAAGGACCCCTCGTCCCCAACACCTGGTACATAATGAGAAAAGGGGGCTCAATCACATATCGCCATTCATTGGTGGTCAAAGCAAGGGTATTTGCGCTGAGCGTGTTTTAAGCTCCAGCGTACCGCCTTTTTCCAAGCCATGGACGCTGACGCCCGACAAGTTCTGGCTGTTTCCTGCAGGAAGCTGAACGAGATGCAGTCAAGCCGAAGGAAGGTGAGCCTCATCAAGAAGATTTTTGTTCTTCTCATGGTGCGGAAAGCTCAAAGAATCCTGGAGACGCAGTTGGGCGACGACTCCTTCAGTGACTCAGACGACGACGACAATGTTGTGCTCGTATGAATATGGTGCTTTGAAACTTCGCTGCTATGCGCGTCAGGACCCTAACAAATATTTCAGGGAGATGAGACGTGAGCTTCCTTAGTCTTGACAGGTCCATACTGAATTAGCCGTGCGGAACACAATGACAAGAGGCAGGAATGACGTGTAGCAGTGCTACCCGAAAGCTGTGTGAGACAAATCATCAACAAAAACAGTTTCTAGAAAAACACCATCGCGGCAAATAATGAATAATTCTATTTATCATGAAGGTGGTTACATTTTTTCTTTGGTATAAATATCCCGTCACAATGAAATAGCGCGCGAAAAAACACACGAACAAAATAGAGAGGAATGGTTAATATTAAAGGAACATAACAACTAAGGTGGGGCGGTGGCTACGGCTGGCATGCGCATTCGAAAATAGCAACACCTAAAGCAGTATTGAAGCAGAACGCTTACATGGCACACATTACCACCTCCACTTCACTGACACAATCAGTAAATAAACCCCCTAACGCAAAGAATTATGGGTAAAAGAATGGAAAGAGAAAAAAAATTAAAAACAGACATGTTAGATAATATTTCGGCAATGGTCAGATTAAGAGCAAAAAACAAATAAACGCTTTAGTGTACCTAAACCTCACTGACAAAGAATGCGGTCGAAGAGGTTTGGGAGCCAAAAAGCAAAATTAAACGAGCGTTGCGTCTTCTCCTTTGCACACAAAAAATGTATCTACATCGACCGGTAATTCCTCGTGTTTAAGTAGCCAGGTAACGTCATTCACAGATTAGTCTCTCGACGCAATTTGCCTTACGTTTTGTTTTTGCCGCAGACCGTTAATGCAGCCCACATTAACACAGTTTCATTTTAATTTATCTAAACATAAAAACATCTAAATTTCTTTCTTTGTTTCTATGTCTGGCGTCATTCTATTCTTGCCCATCAACATGAAGGATAATTTATATCTTGATAAGCAAATGCAGTTTATGTTCTCGTGATTTCAGTTGATGGATATCTCCAAAAGACCCTACACACATAATCTTATTTCACAGCCGTCAGGTGGCAGCAAATTATTGTACACTCGCAGGGTACCCCGAGAAGGAGCTGTCTATAACTAGCTGTCATACAGTTTTCCATGAGACAGTTTATCTTATCGGGAAAGAGTAAAAACCTTCCCTGGAAGGAAGTGTGTTCCACTCTTTATCGTTAACAGACCGCTAAGATTCAAATTCTTATCTCTCGTGCTTTCGCAGGGCTTGTGCTATTCCACGGAATCAGCCTCCTCTGAAACATCCTTACCCTCGTACATACTGAGAAAAGGGGGCTCATTCACATATCGTCATTCATTCCTGGTCAAAGCAAGGGTATTTGCGCTGAGTGTGTTTTCTGCTCCAGCGTACCGCCTTTTTCCGAGCCATGGACGCTGACGCCCGACAAGTCCTGGCTGTTTCCTGCACGAAGCTGAACGAGATGCAGTCAAGCCGAAGAATTGTGAGCCTCATCAAGAAGATTTTCGTTCTTCTGATGGTGCGGAAAGCTGAAAGAATCCTGGAGGCGCAGTTGGGCGACGACTCCTTCAGTGACTAAGACGACGACGACATTGTTGTGCTCGTATGAATATGGTGCTTTGAAACTTCACTGCTATGCGCGTCGCGAGCCTAACAAATATTTAAAGGGGATGAGACGACAATTTCCTTAGTCTTTATAGGTCCATACTGAATGCGCTGTGCGGAACAGAATAACAAGAGGCAGGAATGACGTGTAGCAGTGCTACCCGAAAGCTGTGTGAGACAAATCATCAACAAAAACTGTTTATAGGAAAACACCATCGCGGCAAAATTTGAATAATTCTATTTATCATGAAGGTGGTTACATTTTTTCTTTGGTTTAAATATCCCGTGACAATGAAATAGCGCGCGAAAAAACACACGAACAAAATAGAGCAATGGTTAATAATAAAAGAACATAACAACTAAGGAAGGGCGGTGGCTACGGCTGGCATGCGCATTCGAAAATAGCAACACCTAAAGCAGTATTGAAACAAAACGCTTAGATAGCACACATTATCACCGCCACTTCACTGACACAATCACAAAATAAACGCCCTAACGGAAAGAATTAAGGGAAAGAGCACTGAAGGAGAAAAAAAATTAAAAAACAGACATGTTAGCTAATATTTCGCCAATGGTCAGATTAAGAGTAAATAACAAATAAACGCTGTCGTGTACCTAAACCTCACTGAAAACGAATGCGGTCGAAGAGGTTTGGGAGCCAAAAAGCAAAATTAAGCGAGCGTTGCGTCTTATCTATTACACACAAAAAACGTATGTACAACGACCGGTCATTCCTCGAGTTTAAGTAGCGAGATAACGTCATTCACAGATTAGTCTCTCGACGCAAGGTGCCTTACGTTTTGTTTTTGCCGCAGACCGTTAATGCAGCCCACATTACCACAGTTTCATTTTAATTTATCCAAACATTAAAACATCTAAATTTCTTTCTTTTTGCCGCAGACCGTTAATGCAGCCCACAATAACACAGTTTCATTTTAGTTTATCTAAACATTAAAACATATAAATTTCTTTCTTTGTTTCTATGTCTGGCGTCATTCTATTCTTGCCCATCAACATGAAGGATACCTTATAACTTGATAAGCAAATGCAGTTTATGTTCTCGTGATTTAAGTTGATGGATATTTCCAAAAGACCCTCCACACATAATCTTATTTCAAAGCCGTCAGGTGGCAGCAAAATATTGTACACTCGCAGGGTACCCCGAGAAGGAGCTGTCTAAAACTAGCTGTCATACAGTTTTCCATGAGGCAGTTTATCTTATCGGCAAAGAGTAAAAACCTTCCCTGGAAAGAATTGTGTTCCACTTTTTATCGTTAACAGACCGCTAAGTTTCAAATTCTTATCTCTCGTGCTTTCGTAGGGCTTGTGCTATTTCACGGAATCAGCCTCCTTTGAAACATCCTTACCCTCGTACATACTGAGAAAAGGGGGCTCAATCACATATCGTCATTCATTCCTGGTGAAAGCATGGGTATTTGCGCTGAGTGTGTTTTATGCTCCAGCGTACCGCCTTTTTCCAAGCCATGGACGCTGACGCCCGACAAGTCCTGGCTGTTTCCTGCAGGAAGCTGAACGAGATGGAGTCAAGCCGAAGGAAGGTGAGCCTCATCAAGAAGATTTTCGTTCTTCTGATGGTGCGGAAAGCTCAAAGAATCCTGGAGGCGCAGTTGGGCGACGACTCCTTCAGTGACTCAGAGGACGACGACATTGTTGTGCTCGTATGAATATGGTGCTTTGAAACTTCGCTGCAATGCGCGTCGGGAGCCTAACAAATATTTCAAGGAGATGAGACGTGAGCTTCCTTAGCCTTTACAGGTCCATACTGAATGCGCTGTGCGGAACAGAATGACAAGAGGCAGGAATGACGTGTAGCAGTGCTACCCGAAAGCTGTGTGAGACAAATCATCAACAAAAACAGTTTATAGAAAAGCACCATCGCGGCAAAATTTAAATAATTCTATTTATCATGAAGGTGGTTACATTTTTTATTTGGTTTAAATATCCCGTCACAATGAAATAGCGCGCGAAAAAACACACGAACAAAATAGAGAGAAATGGTTAATAATAAAGGAACATAACAACTAAGATGGGGCGGTGGCTATGGCTGGCATGCGCATTCGAAAATAGCAACACCTAAAGCAGTATTGAAGAAAAACGCTTATATGGCACACATTACCACCGCCACTTCACTGACACAATCAGAAAATAAACCCTCTAACGCTAAGAATTAAGGGTAAAAGAACTGAAAGAGAAAAAAAATTAAAAGCAGACATGTTAGCTAATATTTCGGCAATGGTCAGATTAAGAGTAAAAAACAAATAAACGCTGTAATGTACCTAAACCTCATTGACAAAGAATGCGGTCGAAGAGGTTTGGGAGCCAAAAAGCAAAATTAAGCGAACGTTGCGTCTTCTCCATTGCACACAAAAAATGTATCTACATCGACCGGTAATTCCTAGGGTTTAAGTAGCGAGGTAACGTCATTCACAGATTAGTCTCTCGACGCAAGGTGCCTTACGTTTTGTTTTTGCCGCAGACCGTTAATGCAGCCCACATTAACACAGTTTCATTTTAATTTATCTAAACATTAAAACATCTAAATTTCTTTCTTTGTTTCTATGTCCGGCGTCATTCTATTCTTGCCCATCAACATGAAGGATAATTTATATCTTGATAAGCAAATGCAGTTTATGTTCTCGTGATTTCAGTTGATGGATATTTCCAAAAGACCCTCCACATATAATCATATTTCACAGGCGTCAGGTGGCAGCAAAATATTGTACACTCGCAGGGTACCCCCAGAAGGAGCTGTCTAAAACTAGCTGTCATACAGTTTTTCATGAGACAGTTTATCTTATCGGGAAAGAGCAAAAACCTTCGCTGGAAGGAAGTGTGTTCCACTTTTATCGTTAAAAGACCGCTAAGTTTCAAATTCTTATCTCTCGCTCTTTCGCAGGGCTTGTGCTATTGCACAGAATCAGCCTTCTCTGAAACATCCTTACCCTCGTACATACTGAGAAAAGGGGGCTCAATCACATATCGTCATTCATTCCTGGTGAAAGCAAGGGTATTTGCGCTGAGTGTGTTTTCAGCTCCAGCGTACCGCCTTTTTCCGAGCCATGGACGCTGACGCCCGACAAGTCCTGGCTGTTGCCTGCAGGAAGCTGAACGAGATGGAGTCAAGCCGAAGGAAGGTGAGCCTCATCAAGAAGATTTTCGTTCTTCTGATGGTGCGGAAAGCTGAAAGAATCCTGGAGACGCGTTTGGGCGATGACTCCTTCAGTGACTCAGACGACGACGACTTTGTTGTGCTCGTATGAATATGGTGCTTTGAAACTTCGCTGCTATGCGCTTCGGGAGCCTAACAAATATTCCAGGGAGATGAGATGTGAGCTTCCTTAGTCTTTACAGGTCCATACTGAATGCGCTGTGCGGAAAAGAATGACAAGAGGCAGGAATGACGTGTAGCAGTGCTACCCGAAAGCTGTGTGAGACAAATCGTCAACAAAAACACTTTATAGCAAAACACTATCGCGGCAAAATTTGAATACTTCTATTAATCATGAAGGTGGTTACATTTTTTCTTTGGTTTAAATATCCCGTCACAATAAAATAGCGCGCGAAAAAACACACAAACAAAATAGAGAGAAATGGTTAATAATAAAGGAACATAACAACTAAGATGGGGCGGTGGCTATGGCTGGCATGCGCATTCGAAAATAGCAACACCTAAAGCAGTATTGAAGAAAAACGCTTATATGGCACACATTACCACCGCCACTTCACTGACACAATCAGAAAATAAACCCTCTAACGCTAAGAATTAAGGGTAAAAGAACTGAAAGAGAAAAAAAATTAAAAGCAGACATGTTAGCTAATATTTCGGCAATGGTCAGATTAAGAGTAAAAAACAAATAAACGCTGTAATGTACCTAAACCTCATTGACAAAGAATGCGGTCGAAGAGGTTTGGGAGCCAAAAAGCAAAATTAAGCGAACGTTGCGTCTTCTCCATTGCACACAAAAAATGTATCTACATCGACCGGTAATTCCTAGGGTTTAAGTAGCGAGGTAACGTCATTCACAGATTAGTCTCTCGACGCAAGGTGCCTTACGTTTTGTTTTTGCCGCAGACCGTTAATGCAGCCCACATTAACACAGTTTCATTTTAATTTATCTAAACATTAAAACATCTAAATTTCTTTCTTTGTTTCTATGTCCGGCGTCATTCTATTCTTGCCCATCAACATGAAGGATAATTTATATCTTGATAAGCAAATGCAGTTTATGTTCTCGTGATTTCAGTTGATGGATATTTCCAAAAGACCCTCCACATATAATCATATTTCACAGGCGTCAGGTGGCAGCAAAATATTGTACACTCGCAGGGTACCCCCAGAAGGAGCTGTCTAAAACTAGCTGTCATACAGTTTTTCATGAGACAGTTTATCTTATCGGGAAAGAGCAAAAACCTTCGCTGGAAGGAAGTGTGTTCCACTTTTATCGTTAAAAGACCGCTAAGTTTCAAATTCTTATCTCTCGCTCTTTCGCAGGGCTTGTGCTATTGCACAGAATCAGCCTTCTCTGAAACATCCTTACCCTCGTACATACTGAGAAAAGGGGGCTCAATCACATATCGTCATTCATTCCTGGTGAAAGCAAGGGTATTTGCGCTGAGTGTGTTTTCAGCTCCAGCGTACCGCCTTTTTCCGAGCCATGGACGCTGACGCCCGACAAGTCCTGGCTGTTGCCTGCAGGAAGCTGAACGAGATGGAGTCAAGCCGAAGGAAGGTGAGCCTCATCAAGAAGATTTTCGTTCTTCTGATGGTGCGGAAAGCTGAAAGAATCCTGGAGACGCGTTTGGGCGATGACTCCTTCAGTGACTCAGACGACGACGACTTTGTTGTGCTCGTATGAATATGGTGCTTTGAAACTTCGCTGCTATGCGCTTCGGGAGCCTAACAAATATTCCAGGGAGATGAGATGTGAGCTTCCTTAGTCTTTACAGGTCCATACTGAATGCGCTGTGCGGAAAAGAATGACAAGAGGCAGGAATGACGTGTAGCAGTGCTACCCGAAAGCTGTGTGAGACAAATCGTCAACAAAAACACTTTATAGCAAAACACTATCGCGGCAAAATTTGAATACTTCTATTAATCATGAAGGTGGTTACATTTTTTCTTTGGTTTAAATATCCCGTCACAATAAAATAGCGCGCGAAAAAACACACAAACAAAATAGAGAGGAATGGTTAATAATAAAGGAACATAACAACTAAAAAGGGGCGGTGGCTACGTTTGGCATGCGCATTCGAAAATAGTAACACCTAAAGCAGTATTGAAGCAAAACGCTTATATGGCACACATTACCACCGCCACTTCACTGACACAATCAGAAAATAAACCCCCTAACGCAAAGAATTATGGGTAAAAGAACTGAAAGAGAAAAAAAATTAAAAGCAGACATGTTAGCTAATATTTCGGCAATGGTCAGATTAAGAGTAAAAAACAAAGAAACGCTGTAGTGTACCTAAACCTCACTGACAAAGAATGCGGTCGAAGAGGTTTGGGAGCCAAAAAGCGAAATTAAGCGAGCTTTGCGTCTTCTCCATTGCACACAAAAAAATGTATCTACATCGACCGGTAATTCCTCGGGTTTAAGTACCGAGGTAACGTCATTCACAAATTAGTCTCTCGACGCAGGTGCCTTACGTTTTGTTTTTGCCGCAGACCGTTAATGCAGCCGACATTAACACAGTTTAGTTTTAATTTATCTAAACAATAAAATATCTAAATTTCTTTCTTTGTTTCTATGTCCGGCGTCATTCTATACTTGCCCATCAACATGAAGGATACTTTATAACTTGATAAGCAAATGCAATTTATATTCTCGTGATTTCAGTTGATGGATATTTCCAAAAGACCCGCTACACATAATCTTATTTCACAGCCGTCAGGTGGCAGCAAAATATTGTACACTCGCAGGGTACCCCGAGAAGGAGCTGTCTAAAACTAGCTGTCATACGGTTTTCCATGAGACAGTTTATCTTATCGGGAAAGAGTAAAAACCTTCCCTGGAAGGAAGAGTGTTCACAGACCGCGAAGTTTCAAATTCTTATCTCTCGTGCTTTCTCAGGGCTTGTGCTATTGCACAGAATCAGTTAGCCTCCTCTGAAACGTCCTTACCCTCGTACATACTGAGAAAAGGAGGCTAATTAACATATCGTCATTCATTCCTGGTCAAAGCAAGGGTATTTGCGCTGATTGTGTTTTGTGCTCCAGCTTACCGCCTTTTTCCGAGCCATGGACGCTGACGCCCGACAAGTCCTGGCTGTTTCCTGCAGGAAGCTGAACGAGATGCAGTCAAGCCGAAGGAAGGTGAGCCTCATCAAGAAGATTTTCGTTCGTCTGATGGTGCGGAAAGCTGAAAGAATCCTGGAGACGGAGTTGGGCGACGACTCCTTCAGTGACTCAGACAACGACGACATTGTTGTGCTCGTATGAATATGGTGCTTTGAAATTTCGCTGCTATGCGCGTCGAGAGAGTAACAAATATTTAAAGGGGATGAGACGACAATTTCCTTAGTCTTTATAGGTCCATACTGAATGCGCTGTGCAGAACAGAATAACAAGAGGCAGGAATGACGTGTAGCAGTGCTACCTGAAAGCTGTGTGAGACAAATCATCAACAAAAACAGTTTATAGGAAAACACCATCGCGGCAAAATTTGAATACTTCTATTAATCATGAAGGTGGTTAAATTTTTTCTTTGGTTTAAATATCCCGTCACAATAAAATAGCGCGCGAAAAAACACACAAACAAAATAGAGAGGAATGGTTAACAATTAAGGAACATAACAACTAAAAAGGGGCGGTGGCTACGTTTGGCATGCGCATTCGAAAATAGTAACACCTAAAGCAGTATTGAAGCAAAACGCTTATATGGCACACATTACCACCGCCACTTCACTGACACAATCAGAAAATAAATCCCTAACACAAAGAATTATGGGTAAAAGAACTGAAAGAGAAAAATTTTAAAAACAGACATGTTAGCTAATACTTCGACAATGGTCAGATTAAGAGTAAAAAACAAATAAACGCTGTAGTGTACCTAAACCTCACTGACAAAGAATGCGGTCGAAGAGGTTTGGGAGCCAAAAAGCGAAATTAAGCGAGCTTTGCGTCTTCTCCATTGCACACAAAAAATGTATCTACATCGACCGGTAATTCCTCGGGTTTAAGTACCGAGGTAACGTCATTCACAAATTAGTCTCTCGACGCAAGGTGCCTTACGTTTTGTTTTTGCCGCAGACCGTTAATGCAGCCCACATTAACACAGTTTCATTTTATTTATGAAAACATTAAAACATCTAAGTTTCTTTCTTTGTTTCTGTGTCCGGCGTCTTTCTATTCTTGCCCATCAACATGAAGGATACTTTATATCTTGATTAGCAAATGCAGTTTATGTTCTCGTGATTTCAGTTGATGGATATTTCCAAGAGCCTCCACACAATCTTATTTCACAGCTGTCAGGTGGCAGCAAATATTGTACACTGGCAGGGTACCCCGAGAAGGAGCTGTCTAAAACTAGCTGTCATACAGTTTTCCATGAGACAGTTTATCTTATCGGGATAGAGTAAAAACCTTCCCTGGAAGGAAGTGTGTTCCAATTTCATGGTTAACAGACCGCGAAGATTCAAATTCTTATCTCTCGTGCTTTCGCAGGGCTTGTGCTATTGCACAGAATCAGTTAGCCTCCTCTGAAACATCCTTAACCTCGTACATACTGAGAAAAGGAGGCTCATTCACATATCGTCATTAATTCCTGGGCAAAGCAAGGGTATTTGCGATGAGTGTGTTTACTGCTCCAGCTTACCGCCTTTTTCCGAGCCATGGACGCTGACGCCCGACCAGTCCTGGCTGTTGCCTGCAGGAAGCTGAACGAGATGCAGTCAAGCCGAAGGAAGGTGAGCCTCATCAAGAAGAGTTTCGTTCTTCTGATGGTGCGGAAAGCTGAAAGAATCCTGGAGACGCAGTTGGGCGACGGCTCCTGCAGTGACTCAGACGACGACGACATTGTTGTGGTCGTATGAATATGGTGCTTTGAAACTTCGCTGCTATGCGCGTCGGGAGCCTAACAAATATTTCAGGGAGATGAGACGTGAGCTTCCTTAGGCTTTACAGGTCCATACTGAATGCGCTGTGCGGAACAGAATGACAATAGGCAGGAATGACGTGTAGCAGTGCTACCCGAAAGCTGTGTGAGACAAATCATCAACAAAAACAGTATAGAAAAACACCATCGCGCAAAATTTGAATAATTCTTTTTATTTTGAAGGTGGTTACATTTTTTCTTTAATTTAAATATACCGTCACAATGAAATAGCGCGCGAAAAAACACGCGAACAAAATAGAGAGGAATGGTTAATAATAAAGGGACATAACAACTAAGAAGGGACGGTGGCTATGGCTGGCATGCGCATTCGAAAATAGCAACACCTAAAGCAGTATTGAAGCAAAACGCTTATATGGCACACATTACCACCGCCACTTCACTGACACAATCAGAAAATAAACCCCCTAACGCAAAGAATTATGGGTAAAAGAACGGAAAGAGAAAAAAAAATAAAAACAGACATGTTAGCTAATATTTCGGCAATGGTCAGATTAAGAGTAAACAACAAATAACCGCTGCAGTGTACCTAAACCTCACTGACAAAGAATGCGGTCGAAGAGGTTTGGGAGCCAAAAAGCAAAATTAAGCGAGCGTTGCGTCTTCTCCATTGCACACAAAAATGTATCTACATCGACCGGTAATTCCTCGGGTTTAAGTACCGAGGTAACGTCATTCACAAATTAGTCTCTCGACGCAAGGTGCCTTATGTTTTGTTTTGCCGCAGACCGTCAATGCAGCCCACATTAAAACAGTTTCATTTTAATTTATCTAAACATTAAAACATCTAAATTTCTTTCTTTGTTTCTATGTCCGGCGTCATTCTATATTTGCCCATCAACATGAAGGATACTTTATAACTTGATAAGCAAATGCAGTTTATATTCTCGTCATTTCAGTTGATGGATATTTCCAAAAGACCCGCTACACATAATCTTATTTCACAGCCGTCAGGTGGCAGCAAAATATTGTACACTCGCAGGGTACCCCGAGAAGGAGCTGTCTAAATCTAGCTGTCATACGGTTTTCCATGAGGCAGTTTATCTTATCGGGAAAGAGTAAAAACCTTCCCTGGAAGGAAGAGTGTTAACAGACCGCGAAGTTTCAAATTCTTATCTCTCGTGCTTTCGCAGGGCTTGTGCTATTGCACAGAATCAGTTAGCCTCCTCTGAAACATCCTTAACCTCGTACATACTGAGAAAAGGAGGCTCATTCACATATCGTCATTCATTCCTGGTCAAAGCAAGGGTATTTGCGATGAGTGTGTTTACTGCTCCAGCTTACCGCCTTTTTCCGAGCCATGGACGCTGACGCCCGACCAGTCCTGGCTGTTGCCTGCAGGAAGCTGAACGAGATGCAGTCAAGCCGAAGGAAGGTGAGCCTCATCAAGAAGATTTTCGTTCTTCTGATGGTGCGGAAAGCTGAAAGAATCCTGGAGACGCAGTTGGGCGACGGCTCCTTCAGTGACTCAGACGACGACGACATTGTTGTGGTCGTATGAATATGGTGCTTTGAAACTTCGCTGCTATGCGCGTCGGGAGCCTAACAAATATTTCAGGGAGATGAGACGTGAGCTTCCTTAGGCTTTACAGGTCCATACTGAATGCGCTGTGCGGAACAGAATGACAATAGGCAGGAATGACGTGTAGCAGTGCTACCCGAAAGCTGTGTGAGACAAATCATCAACAAAAACAGTTAATAGGAAAACACCATCGCGGCAAAATTTAAATAATTCTATTTATCATGAAAGTGGTTACATTTTTTCTTTGGTTTAAATATCCCGTCACAATTAAATAGCGCGCGAAAAAACACACGAACAAAATAGAGAGGAATGGTTAATAATAAAGGAACATAACAACTAAGATGGGGCGGTGGCTATGGCTGGCATGCGCATTCGAAAATGGAAACACCTAAAGCAATATTGAAGAAAAACGCTTATATGGCACACATTACCACCGCCACTTCACTGACACAATCAGAAAATAAACCCCCTAACGCAAAGAATTATGGGTAAAAGAACTGAAAGAGAAAAAAATTAAAAACAGACATGTTAGCTAATACTACGACAATGGTCAGATTAAGAGTAAAAAACAAATAAACGCTGTAGTGTACCTAAACCTCACTGACAAAGAATGCGGTCGAAGAGGTTTGGGAGCCAAAAAGCAAAATTAAGCGATCGTCGCGTCTTCTCCTTTGCACACATAAAAATGTATCTACATCGACCGGTAATTCCTCGGGTTTAAGTAGCGAGATAACGTCATTCACAGATTAGTCTCTCGACGCAAGGTACCTTACGTTTTGTTTTTGCCACAGACCGTTAATGCAGCCCACATTATCACAGTTTCATTTTAATTTATCTAAACATTAAAACATCTAAATTTCTTTCTTTGTTTCTATGTCCGGCGTGATTATATTCTTGCTCATCAACATGAATGATACTTTATATCTTGATAAGCAAATGCAGTTTATGTTCTCGTGATTTCAGTTGATGGATATTTCCAAAAGACCCTCCACACATAATCTTATTTCACAGCCGTCAGGTGGCAGCAAAAATATTGTACACTCGCAGGGTACACCGAGAAGGAGCTGTCTAAAACTAGCTGTCATACAGTTTTCCATGAGACAGTTTATCTTATCGGGAAAGAGTAAAAACCTTCCCTGGAAGGAAGTGTGTTCCACTTTTTATCGTTAACAGACCGATAAGTTTCAAATTCTTATCTCTCGTGCTTTCGCAGGGCTTGTGCTATTTCACGGAAACAGCCTCCTCTGAAACGTCCTTACCCTCGTACATACTGAGAAAAGGGGGCTCAATCACATATCGTCATTCATTCCTGGTGAAAGCAAGGGTATTTGCGCTGAGTGTGTTTTCAGCTCATGCGTACCGCCTTTTTCCGAGCCATGGACGCTGACGCCCGACAAGTCCTGGCTGTTTCCTGCAGGAAGCTGAACGAGATGCAGTCAAGCCGAAGGAAGGTGAGCCTCATCAAGAAGATTTTTGTTCTTCTGATGGTGCGGAAAGCCGAAAGAATCCTGGAGGCGCAGTTGGGCGACGACTCCTTCAGTGACTCAGACGACGACGACATTGTTGTGCTCGTATGAATATGGTGCCCTGAAACTTCGCTGCTATGCGCGTCGGGAGCCTAACAAATATTTCAGGGAGATGAGACGTGAGCTTCCTTAGTCTTTACAGGTCCATACTGAATGAGCCGTGCGGAACAGAATGACAAGAAGCAGGAATGACTTGTAGCAGTGCTACCCGAAAGCTGTGTGAGACAAATCATCAACAAAAACAGTTTCTAGAAAAACACCATCGCGGCAAATAATGAATAATTCTATTTATCATGAAGGTGGTTACATTTTTTCTTTGGTATAAATATCCCGTCACAATGAAAGAGCGCGCGAAAAAACACACGAACAAAATAGAGAGGAATGGTTAATAATAAAGGAACATAACAACTAAGGTGGGGCGGTGGCTACGGCTGGCATGCGCATTCGAAAATAGCAACACCTAAAGCAGTATTGAAGCAGAACGCTTACATGGCACACATTACCACCTCCACCTCACTGACACAATCAGTAAATAAACCCAGAAACACAAAGAATTAAGGGTAAAAAAACTGAAAGAGAAAAAAAATAAAAAACAGACATGTTAGCTAATATTTCGGCAATTTTCAGATAAAGAGTAAATAACAAATAAACGCTATCGTGTACCTAAACCTCACTGAAATAGAATGCGGTTGAAGAGGTTTGGGAGCCGAAAAGCAAAATTAAGCGAGCGTTGCGTGTTCTCCATTGCACACAAAAACGTATCTACATCGACCGGTAATTGCTCTGGTTTAAGTAGCGAGGTAACGTCATTCACAGATTAGTCTCTCGACGCATGATGCCTTACGTTTTGTTTTTGCCGCAGACCGTTAATGCAGCCCACATTAACACAGTTTCATTTTAATTTATCTAAACATTAAAACATCTAAATTTCTTTTTTTGTTTCTATGTCCGGCGTCATTCTATTCTTGCCCATCAACATGAAAGATGCTTTATATCTTGATAAGCAAACGCAGTTTATGTTCTCGTGATTTCAGTTGATGGATATTTCCAAAAGATCCTCCACACATAATCTTATTTCACAGCCGTCAGGTGCCAGCAAAATATTGTACACTCGCAGGGTACCCCGAGAAGGAGCTGTCTAAAACTACCTGTCATACAGTTTTCTATGAGACAGTTTATCTTATCGGGAAAGAGTAAAAACCTTCCCTGGAAGGAAGTGTGTTCCATGTTCATCGTTAACAGACCGCGAAGTTTCAAATTCTTATCTCTCGTGCTTTCGCAGGGCTTGTGCTATTGCACAGAATCAGTTAGCCTCCTCTGAAACATCCTTACCATCGTACATACTGAGAAAAGGGGGCTCATTCACATATCGTCATTCATTCCTGGTCAAAGCACGGGCATTTGTGCTGAGTGTGTTTTCTGCTCCAGCGTACCGCCTTTTTCCGAGCCATGGACGCTGACGCCCGACAAGTCCTGGCTGTTTCCTGCAGGAAGCTGAACGAGATGCAGTCAAGAAGAAGGAAGGTGAGCCTCATCAAGAAGATTTTCGTTCTTCTGATGTTGCGGAAAGCTGAAAGAATCCTGGAGACGCAGTTGGGCGACGACTCCTTCAGTGACTCAGACGACGACGACATTGTTGTGCTCGTATGAATATGGCGCTTTTAACCTTCGCTGCTATGCGCGTCGGGAGCCTAACAAATATTTCAGGGAGATGAGACGTGAGGTTCCTTAGGCTTTACAGGTCCATACTGAATGCGCTGTGCGGAACAGAATGACAAGAGGCAGGAATGACGTGTAGCAGTGCTACCTGAAAGCTGTGTGAGACAAATCATCAACAAAAACAGTTTATAGGAAAACACCATCGCGGCAAAATTTGAATAATTCTATTTATCATTAAGATGGTTACATTTTTTCTTTGGTTGAAATATCCCGTCACAATGAAATAGCGCGCAAAAACACACGAACAAAATAGAGAGGAATGGTTAATAATAAAGGAACATAACAACTAAGGTGGGGCGGTGGCTACGGCTGGCATGCGCATTCGAAAATAGCAACACCTAAAGCAGTATTGAAGCAGAACGCTTACATGGCACACATTACCACCTCCACTTCACTGACACAATCAGTAAATAAACCGAGAAACACAAAGAATTAAGGGTAAAAAAACTGAAAGAGAAAAAAAATAAAAAACAGACATGTTAGCTAATATTTCGGCAATTTTCAGATAAAGAGTAAATAACAAATAAACGCTATCGTGTACCTAAACCTCACTGAAATAGAATGCGGTTGAAGAGGTTTGGGAGCCAAAAAGCAAAATTAAGCGAGCGTTGCGTGTTCTCCATTGCACACAAAAACGTATCTACATCGACCGGTAATTGCTCTGGTTTGAGTAGCGAGGTAACGTCATTCACAGATTAGTCTCTCGACGCATGATGCCTTACGTTTTGTTTTTGCCGCAGACCGTTAATGCAGCCCACATTAACACAGTTTCATTTTAATTTATCTAAACATTAAAACATCTAAATTTCTTTTTTTGTTTCTATGTCCGGCGTCATTCTATTCTTGCCCATCAACATGAAAGATGCTTTATATCTTGATAAGCAAACGCAGTTTATGTTCTCGTGATTTCAGTTGATGGATATTTCCAAAAGATCCTCCACACATAATCTTATTTCACAGCCGTCAGGTGCCAGCAAAATATTGTACACTCGCAGGGTACCCCGAGAAGGAGCTGTCTAAAACTACCTGTCATACAGTTTTCTATGAGACAGTTTATCTTATCGGGAAAGAGTAAAAACCTTCCCTGGAAGGAAGTGTGTTCCATGTTCATCGTTAACAGACCGCGAAGTTTCAAATTCTTATCTCTCGTGTTTTCGCAGGGCATGTGCTATTGCATAGAATCAATTAGCCTCCTCTGAAACAACCTTACCCTCGTACATACTGAGAAAAGGGGGCTCATTCACATATCGTCATTCATTCCTGGTCAAAGCAAGGGTATTTGCGCTGAGTGTGTTTTCTGCTCCAGCGTACCGCCGTTTTCCGAGCCATGGACGCTGACGCTCGGCAAGTCCTGGCTGTTTCCTGCAGGAAGCTGAACGAGATGCAGTCAAGAAGAAGGAAGGTGAGCCTCATCAAGAAGATTTTCGTTCTTCTGATGTTGCGGAAAGCTGAAAGAATCCTGGAGACGCAGTTGGGCGACGACTCCTTCAGTGACTCAGACGACGACGACATTGTTGTGCTCGTATGAATATGGTGCCCTGAAACTTCGCTGCTATGCGCGTCGGGAGCCTAACAAATATTTCAGGGAGATGAGACGTGAGCTTCCTTAGTCTATACAGGTCCATACTCAATGCGCTGTGCGGAACAGAATGACAAGAGGCAGAAATGACGTGTAGTGGTGCTACCAGAAAGCTGTGTGAGACAAATCATCAACAAAAACAGTTTATAGAAAAACACCATCGCGGCAAGATTTGAATAATTTTATTTATCATGAAGGTGGTTACATTTTTTCTTTGGTTTATATATCCCGTCACAATGAATTAGCGCGCGAAAAAACGCACGAACAAAATAGAGAGCAATGGTTAGTAATAAAGGACCATAACAACTAAGGAGGGGCAGTGGCTACGGCTGGCATGCGCATTCGAAAATAGCAGCGCCTAAAGCAGTATTGAAGCAAAACGCTTACATGGCACACTTTACCACCGCCACTTCACTGACACAATCAGAATATAAACCCCCTAACACAAAGAATTAAGGGTAAAAGAACTGAAACAGAAAAAAAATAAAAAACAGACATGTTAAGCTAATATTTCGGCAATGGTCAAATTAAGAGTAAAAAAAAAATAAACGCTGTAGTGTACCTAAACCTCACTGACAAAGAATGCATTCGAAGAGGTTTGGGAGCCAAAAAGCAAAATTAAGCGAGCGTTGCGTCTTCTCCATTGCACACAAAAAATGTATCTACATCGACCGGTAATTCCTCGGGTTTAAGTAGCGAGGTAACCTCATTCACAGATTAGTCTCTCGACGCAAGGTGCCTTACGTTTTGTTTTTGCCGCAGACAGTTAATGCAGCCCACATTAACACAGTTTCATTTTAATTTATCTAAACATTAAAACACCTAAATTTCTTTCTTTGTTTCTATGTCCGGCGTCATTCTATTCTTGCCCATCAACATGAAGGATACCTTATAACTTGATAAGCAAATGCAGTTTATGTTCTCGTGATTTCAGTTGATGGATATTTCCAAAAGACGCTCCACACATAATCTTATTTCACAGCCGTCAGGTGGCAGCAAAATATTGTACACTCGCAGGGTACCCCGAGAAGGAGCTGTCTAAAACTAGCTGTCATACAGTTTTCCATGAGACAGTTTATCTTATCGGGAAAGAGTAAAAACCTTCCCTGGAAGGAAGTGTGTTCCACTTTTTATCGTTAACAGACCGCTAAGATTCAAATTCTTATCTCTCGTGCTTTCGCAGGGCTTGTTCTATTTCACGGAATCAGCCTCCTCTGAAACATCCTTACCCTCGTACATACTGAGAAAAGGGGGCTCAATCACATATCGTCATTCATTTCTGGTGAAAGCAAGGGTATTTGCGCTGAGTGTGTTTTCAGCTCCAGCGTACCACCTTTTTCCGAGTCATGAACGCTGACGCCCGACAAGTCCTGGCTGTTTCCTGCAGGAAGCTGAACGAGATGCAGTCAAGCCGAAGGAAGGTGAGCCTCATGAAGAAGATTTTCGTTCTTCTGATGGTGCGGAAAGCTGAAAGAATCCTGGAGACGCAGTTGGGCGACGACTCCTTCAGTGACTCAAACGACGACGACATTGTTGTGCTCGTATGAATATGGCGCATTTAACCTTCGCTGCTATGCGCGTCGGGAGCCTAACAAATATTTCAGGGAGATGAGACGTGAGGTTCCTTAGGCTTTACAGGTCCATACTGAATGCGCTGTGCGGAACAGAATGACAAGAGGCAGGAATGACGTGTAGCAGTGCTACCCGAAAGCTGTGTGAGACAAATCATCAACAAAAACAGTTTATAGGAAAACACCATCGCGGCAAAATTTGCATAATTCTATTTATCATGAAGGTGGTTACATTTTTTCTTTGGTTTATATATCCCGTCACAATGAAATAGCGCGCAAAAAAACACACGAACAAAATTGAGAGGAATGGTTAATAATAAAGGAACATAACAACTAAGAAGGGGCGGTTGCTATGGCTGGCATGCGCATTCGAAAATAGCAACACCTAAAGCAGTATTGAAGCAAAACGCTTATATGGTACACATTACCACCGCCACTTCACTGACACAATCAGAAAATAAACCCCCTAAAACAAAGAATTATGGGTGAAAGAACTGAAAGAGAAAAAAAATAAACGCAGACATGTTAAGCTAATATTTCGGCAATGGTCAAATTAAGAGTAAAAAAAAAATAAACGCTGTAGTGTACCTAAACCTCATTAACAAAGAATGCGGTCGAAGAGGTTTGGGAGCCAAAAAGCAAAATTAAGCGAGCGTTGCGTCTTCTCCATTGCACACAAAAAATGTATCTACATCGACCGGTAATTCCTCGGGTTTAAGTAGCCAGGTAACGTCATTCACAGATCAGTCTCTCGATGCAAGGTGCCTTACGTTTTGTTTTTGCCGCAGACCGTTAATGCAGCCGACATTAACACAGTTTCATTTTAATTTATCTAAACATTAAAACATCTAAATTTCTTTCTTTGTTTCTATGTCCGGCGTCATTCTATTCTTGCCATCAACATGAAGGATACCTTATAACTTGATAAGCAAATGTAGTTTATGTTCTCGTGATTTCAGTTGATGGATATTTCCAAAAGACCCTGCACACATAATCTTATTTCACAGCCATCAGGTGGCAGCAAAATATTGTACACTCGCAGGGTACCCCGAGAAGGAGCTGTCTAAAACTAGCTGTCATACAGTTTTCCTTGAGACAGTTTATCTTATCGGGAAAGAGTAAAAACCTTCCCTGGAAGGAAGTGTGTTCCATGTTCATCGTTAACAGACCGCTAAGTTTCAAATTCTTATCTCTAGTGCTTTCGCAGGGCTTGTGCTGTTTCACGGAATCAGCCTCCTCTGAAACATCCCTAAACTCGTACTTACTGAGAAAAGGGGGCTCAATCACATATCGTCATTCATTCCTGGTCAAAGCACGGGCATTTGTGCTGAGTGTGTTTTCTGCTCCAGCGTACCGCCTTTTTCCGAGCCATGGACGCTGACGCCCGACAAGTCCTGGCTGTTTCCTGCAGGAAGCTGAACGAGATGCAGTCAAGAAGAAGGAAGGTGAGCCTCATCAAGAAGATTTTCGTTCTTTTGATGTTGCGGAAAGCTGAAAGAATCCTGGAGACGCAGTTGGGCGACGACTCCTTCAGTGACTCAGACGACGACGACATTGTTGTGCTCGTATGAATATGGCGCATTTAACCTTCGCTGCTATGCGCGTCGGGAGCCTAACAAATATTTCAGGGAGATGAGACGTGAGGTTCCTTAGGCTTTACAGGTCCATACTGAATGCGCTGTGCGGAACAGAATGACAAGAGGCAGGAATGACGTGTAGCAGTGCTACCTGAAAGCTGTGTGAGACAAATCATCAACAAAAACAGTTTATAGGAAAACACCATCGCGGCAAAATTTGAATAATTCTATTTATCATTAAGATGGTTACATTTTTTCTTTGGTTGAAATATCCCGTCACAATGAAATAGCGCGCAAAAACACACGAACAAAATAGAGAGGAATGGTTAATAATAAAGGAACATAACAACTAAGGAGGGGCGGTGCTACGGCTGGCAAGCGCATTCAAAAATAGCAACACGTAAAGCAGTATTGAAGCAGAACGCTTACATGGCACACATTACCACCGCCACTTCACTGACACAATCAGAAAATAAACCCCCTAACGCAAAGAATTAAGGTTAAAAGAACTAAAAGAGAAAAAAAATAAATAACAGACATGTTAGCTAATATTTCGGCAATGGTCAGATTAAGAGTAGAAAACAAATAAACGCTGTAGTGTACCTAAACCTCACTGACAAAGAATGCGGTCGAAGCGGTTTGGGAGCCAAAAAGCAAAATTAAGCGAGCGTTGCATCTTCTCCATTGCACACAAAAAATGTATCTACATCAACCGGTAATTCCTCGGGTTTAAGTAGCGAGGAACGTCATTCACAGATTAGTCTCTCGACGCAAGGTGCCTTACGTTTTGTTTTTGCCGCAGACCGTTATTGCAGCCCACATTAACACAGTTTCATTTTAATTTATCAAAACATTAAAACATCTACGTTTCTTTCTTTGTTTCTATGTCCGGCTTCATTCTATTCTTGCCCATCAACATGAAGGATACTTTATATCTTGATAAGCAAATGCAGTTGATGTTCTCGTGATTTAAGTTGATGGATGTTTCCAAAAGACCCTCCACACATAGTCTTATTTCACAGCCGTCAGGTGCCAGCAAAATATTGTACACTCGCAGGGTACCCCGAGAAGACATACAGTTTTCTATGAGACAGTTTATCTTATCGGGAAAGAGTAAAAACCTTCCCTGGAAGGAAGTGTGTTCCACTTTTATCGTTAACAGACCGCTAAGTTTCAAATTCTTATCTCTCGTGCTTTCGCAGGGCTTGTGCTATTGCACAGAATCAGTTAGCCTCCTCTGAAACATCCTTACCATCGTACATACTGAGAAAAGGGGGCTCATTCACATATCGTCATTCATTCCTGGTCAAAGCACGGGCATTTGTGCTGAGTGTGTTTTCTGCTCCAGCGTACCGCCTTTTTCCGAGCCATGGACGCTGACGCCCGACAAGTCCTGGCTGTTTCCTGCAGGAAGCTGAACGAGATGCAGTCAAGAAGAAGGAAGGTGAGCCTCATCAAGAAGATTTTCGTTCTTCTGATGTTGCGGAAAGCTGAAAGAATCCTGGAGACGCAGTTGGGCGACGACTCCTTCAGTGACTCAGACGACGACGACATTGTTGTACTCGTATGAATATGGTGCCCTGAAACTTCGCTGCTATGCGCGTCGGGAGCCTAACAAATATTTCAGGGAGATGAGACGTGAGCTTCCTTAGTCTTTACAGGTCCATACTGAATGAGCCGTGCGGAACAGAATGACAAGAGGCAGGAATGACTTGTAGCAGTGCTACCCGAAAGCTGTGTGAGACAAATCATCAACAAAAACAGTTTCTAGAAAAACACCATCGCGGCAAATAATGAATAATTCTATTTATCATGAAGGTGGTTACATTTTTTCTTTGGTATAAATATCCCGTCACAATGAAATAGCGCGCGAAAAAACACACGAACAAAATAGAGAGGAATGGTTAATAATAAAGGAACATAACAACTAAGGTGGGGCGGTGGCTACGGCTGGCATGCGCATTCGAAAATAGCAACACCTAAAGCAGTATTGAAGCAGAACGCTTACATGGCACACATTACCACCTCCACTTCACTGACACAATCAGTAAATAAACCCAGAAACACAAAGAATTAAGGGTAAAAAAACTGAAAGAGAAAAAAAATAAAAAACAGACATGTTAGCTAATATTTCGGCAATTTTCAGATAAAGAGTAAATAACAAATAAACGCTATCGTGTACCTAAACCTCACTGAAATAGAATGCGGTTGAAGAGGTTTGGGAGCCAAAAAGCAAAATTAAGCGAGCGTTGCGTGTTCTCCATTGCACACAAAAACGTATCTACATCGACCGGTAATTGCTCTGGTTTAAGTAGCGAGGTAACGTCATTCACAGATTAGTCTCTCGACGCATGATGCCTTACGTTTTGTTTTTGCCGCAGACCGTTAATGCAGCCCACATTAACACAGTTTCATTTTAATTTATCTAAACATTAAAACATCTAAATTTCTTTTTTTGTTTCTATGTCCGGCGTCATTCTATTCTTGCCCATCAACATGAAAGATGCTTTATATCTTGATAAGCAAACGCAGTTTATGTTCTCGTGATTTCAGTTGATGGATATTTCCAAAAGATCCTCCACACATAATCTTATTTCACAGCCGTCAGGTGCCAGCAAAATATTGTACACTCGCAGGGTACCCCGAGAAGGAGCTGTCTAAAACTACCTGTCATACAGTTTTCTATGAGACAGTTTATCTTATCGGGAAAGAGTAAAAACCTTCCCTGGAAGGAAGTGTGTTCCATGTTCATCGTTAACAGACCGCGAAGTTTCAAATTCTTATCTCTCGTGTTTTCGCAGGGCATGTGCTATTGCATAGAATCAGTTAGCCTCCTCTGAAACAACCTTACCCTCGTACATACTGAGAAAAGGGGGCTCATTCACATATCGTCATTCATTCCTGGTCAAAGCAAGGGTATTTGCGCTGAGTGTGTTTTCTGCTCCAGCGTACCGCCGTTTTCCGAGCCATGGACGCTGACGCTCGGCAAGTCCTGGCTGTTTCCTGCAGGAAGCTGAACGAGATGCAGCCCAGCCGAAGGAAGGTGAGCCTCATCAAGACGATTTTCGTTCTTCTCATGGTGCGGAAAGCTGAAAGAATCCTGGAGACGCAGTTGGGCGACGACTCCTTCAGTGACTCAGACGGCGACGACATTGTTGTGCTCGTATGAATATGGTGCTTTCAAAACTTCGCTGCTATGCGCGTCGGGAGCCTAACAAATATTTCAGGGAGATGAGACGTGAGCTTCCTTAGTCTATACAGGTCCATACTCAATGCGCTGTGCGGAACAGAATGACAAGAGGCAGGAATGACGTGTAGTGGTGCTACCAGAAAGCTGTGTGAGACAAATCATCAACAAAAACAGTTTATAGAAAAACACCATCGCGGCAAGATTTGAATAATTTTATTTATCATGAAGGTGGTTACATTTTTTCTTTGGTTTAAATATCCCGTCACAATGAATTAGCACGCGAAAAAACGCACGAACAAAATAGAGAGCAATGGTTAGTAATAAAGGACCATAACAACTAAGGAGGGGCAGTGGCTACGGCTGGCATGCGCATTCGAAAATAGCAGCGCCTAAAGCAGTATTGAAGCAAAACGCTTACATGGCACACTTTACCACCGCCACTTCACTGACACAATCAGAATATAAACCCCCTAACACAAAGAATTAAGGGTAAAAGAACGGAAACAGAAAAAAAATAAAAAACAGACATGTTAAGCTAATATTTCGGCAATGGTCAAATTAAGAGGAAAAAAAAAATAAACGCTGTAGTGTACCTAAACCTCACTGACAAAGAATGCATTCGAAGAGGTTTGGGAGCCAAAAAGCAAAATTAAGCGAGCGTTGCGTCTTCTCCATTGCACACAAAAAATGTATCTACATCGACCGGTAATTCCTCGGGATTAAGTAGCGAGGTAACCTCATTCACAGATTAGTCTCTCGACGCAAGGTGCCTTACGTTTTGTTTTTGCCGCAGACAGTTAATGCAGCCCACATTAACACAGTTTCATTTTAATTTATCTAAACATTAAAACACCTAAATTTCTTTCTTTGTTTCTATGTCCGGCGTCATTCAATTCTTGCCCATCAACATGAAGGATACCTTATAACTTGATAAGCAAATGCAGTTTATGTTCTCGTGATTTCAGTTGATGGATATTTCCAAAAGACGCTCCACACATAATCTTATTTCACAGCCGTCAGGTGGCAGCAAAATATTGTACACTCGCAGGGTACCCCGAGAAGGAGCTGTCTAAAACTAGCTGTCATACAGTTTTCCATGAGACAGTTTATCTTATCGGGAAAGAGTAAAAACCTTCCCTGGAAGGAAGTGTGTTCCACTTTTTATCGTTAACAGACCGCTAAGATTCAAATTCTTATCTCTCGTGCTTTCGCAGGGCTTGTTCTATTTCACGGAATCAGCCTTTTCTGAAACATCCTTACCCTCGTACATACTGAGAAAAGGGGGCTCAATCACATATCGTCATCCATTTCTGGTCAAAGCAAGGGTATTTGCGCTGAGTGTGTTTTCAGCTCCAGCGTACCACCTTTTTTCGAGTCATGGACGCTGACGCCCGACAAGTCCTGGCTGTTTCCTGCAGGAAGCTGAACGAGATGCAGTCAAGCCGAAGGAAGGTGAGCCTCATCAAGAAGATTTTCGTTCTTCTGATGGTGCGGAAAGCTGAAAGAATCCTGGAGACGCAGTTGGGCGACGACTCCTTCAGTGACTCAAACGACGACGACATTGTTGTGCTCGTATGAATATGGTGCTTTGAAACTTCTCTGCTATGCGCGTCGGGAGCCTAACAAATATTTCAAGGAGATGAGACGTGAGCTTCCATAGTCTTTACATGTCCATACTGAATGCGCTGTGCGGAACAGAATGACAAGAGGCAGGAATGACGTGTAGCAGTGCTACCCGAAAGCTGTGTGAGACAAATCATCAACAAAAACAGTTTAAAGGAAAACGCCATCGCGGCAAAATTTGCATAATTCTATTTATCATGAAGGTGGTTACATTTTTTCTTTGGTTTATATATCCCGTCACAATGAAATAGCGCGCAAAAAAACACACGAACAAAATTGAGAGGAATGGTTAATAATAAAGGAACATAACAACTAAGAAGGGGCGGTTGCTATGGCTGGCATGCGCATTCGAAAATAGCAACACCTAAAGCAGTATTGAAGCAAAACGCTTATATGGCACACATTACCACCGCCACTTCACTCACACAATCAGAAAATAAACCCCCTAAAACAAAGAATTATGGGTGAAAGAACTGAAAGAGAAAAAAAATAAACGCAGACATGTTAAGCTAATATTTCGGCAATGGTCAAATTAAGAGTAAAAAAAAAATAAACGCTGTAGTGTACCTAAACCTCATTAACAAAGAATGCGGTCGAAGAGGTTTGGGAGCCAAAAAGCAAAATTAAGCGAGCGTTGCGTCTTCTCCATTGCACACAAAAAATGTATCTACATCGACCGGTAATTCCTCGGGTTTAAGTAGCGAGGTAACCTCATTCACAGATTAGTCTCTCGACGCAAGGTGCCTTACGTTTTGTTTTTGCCGCAGACAGTAATGCAGCCCACATTAACACAGTTTCATTTTAATTTATCTAAACATTAAAACACCTAAATTTCTTTCTTTGTTTCTATGTCCGGCGTCATTCTTTTCTTGCCCATCAACATGAAGGATACCTTATAACTTGATAAGCAAATGCAGTTTATGTTCTCGTGATTTCAGTTGATGGATATTTCCAAAAGACCCTACACACAGAATCTTATTTCACAGCCGTCAGGTGGCAGCAAAATATTGTACACTCGCAGGGTACCCCGAGAAGGAGCTGTCTAAAACTAGCTGTCATACAGTTTTCCATGAGACAGTTTATCTTATAGGGAAAGAGTAAAAACCTTCCCTGGAAGGAAGTGTGTTCCACTTTTATCGTTAACAGACCGCTAAGATTTAAATTCTTATCTCTCGTGCTTTCGCAGGGCTTGTGCTATTTCACGGAATCAGCCTCCTCTGAAACATCCTTACCCTCGTACATACTGAGAAAAGGGGGCTGAATCACATATCGTCATTCATTTCTGGTGAAAGCAAGGGTATTTGCGCTGAGTGTGTTTTCAGCTCCAGCGTACCACCTTTTTCCGAGTCATGGACGCTGACGCCCGACAAGTCCTGGCTGTTTCCTGCAGGAAGCTGAACGAGATGCAGTCAAGCCGAAGGAAGGTGAGCCTCATCAAGAAGATATTCGTTTTTCTGATGGTGCGGAAAGCTGAAAGAATCCTGGAGACGCAGTTGGGCGACGATTCCTTCAGTGACTCAAACGACGACGACATTGTTGTGCTCGTATGAATATGGTGCTTTGAAACTTCGCTGCTATGCGCGTCCAGAGAGTAACAAATATTTAAAGGGGATGAGACGACAATTTCCTTAGTCTTTATAGGTCCATACTGAATGCGCTGTGCGGAACAGAATGACAAGAGGCAGGAATGGCGTGTAGCAGTGCTACCCGAAAGTTGTGTGAGACAAATCATCAACAAAAACAGTTCATAGGAAAACACTATCGCGGCAAAATTTGAATAATTCTATTTATCATGAAGGTGGTCACATTTTTTCTTTGGTTTAAATATCTCGTCACAATGAAATAGCGCGCGAAAAAACACACGAACAAAATAGAGAGGAATGGTTATTAATAAAGGAACATAACAACTAAGGAGGGGCAGTGGCTACGGCTGGCATGCGCATTCGCAAATAGCAGCGCCTAAAGCAGTATTGAAGCAAAACGCTTACATGGCACACTTTACCGCCGCCACTTCACTGACACAATCAGAAAATAAACCCCCTAAAACAAAGAATTATGGGTGAAAGAACTGAAAGAGAAAAAAAATTAAAAGCAGACATGTTAGCTAATATTTCGGCAATGGTCAGATTAAGAGTAAAAAACAAATAAACGCTGTAATGTACCTAAACCTCATTGACAAAGAATGCGTTCGAAGAGGTTTGGGAGCCAAAAAGCAAAATTAAGCGATCGTTGCGTCTTCTCCTTTGCACACAAAAATGTATCTACATCGACCGGTAATTCCTCGGGTTTAAGTAGCGAGATAACGTCATTCACAGATTAGTCTCTCGACGCAAGGTACCTTACGTTTTGTTTTTGCCGCAGACAGTTAATGCAGCCCACATTAACACAGTTTCATTTTAATTTATCTAAACATTAAAACACCTAAATTTCTTTCTTTGTTTCTATGTCCGCCGTCATTCTATTCTTGCCCATCAACATGAAGGATACTTTATAACTTGATAAGCAAATGCAGTTTATGTTCTCGTGATTTCAGTTGATGGATATTTCCAAAAGACCCTCCACACATAATCTTATTTCACAGCCGTCATGTGGTAGCAAAATATTGTACACTCGCAGGGTACCCCGAGAAGGAGCTGTCTAAAACTAGCTGTCATACAGTTTTCCATGAGACAGTTTATCTTATAGGGAAAGAGTAAAAACCTTCCCTGGAAGGAAGTGTGTTCCACTTTTATCGTTAACAGACCGCTAAGATTTAAATTCTTATCTCTCGTGCTTTCGCAGGGCTTGTGCTATTTCACGGAATCAGCCTCCTCTGAAACATCCTTACCCTCGTACATACTGAGAAAAGGGGGCTGAATCACATATCGTCATTCATTTCTGGTGAAAGCAAGGGTATTTGCGCTGAGTGTGTTTTCAGCTCCAGCGTACCACCTTTTTCCGAGTCATGGACGCTGACGCCCGACAAGTCCTGGCTGTTTCCTGCAGGAAGCTGAACGAGATGCAGTCAAGCCGAAGGAAGGTGAGCCTCATCAAGAAGATATTCGTTTTTCTGATGGTGCGGAAAGCTGAAAGAATCCTGGAGACGCAGTTGGGCGACGATTCCTTCAGTGACTCAAACGACGACGACATTGTTGTGCTCGTATGAATATGGTGCTTTGAAACTTCGCTGCTATGCGCGTCCAGAGAGTAACAAATATTTAAAGGGGATGAGACGACAATTTCCTTAGTCTTTATAGGTCCATACTGAATGCGCTGTGCGGAACAGAATGACAAGAGGCAGGAATGGCGTGTAGCAGTGCTACCCGAAAGCTGTGTGAGACAAATCATCAACAAAAACAGTTTATAGGAAAACACCATCGCGGCAAAATTTGAATAATTGTATTTATCATGAAGGTGGTTACATTTTTTCTTTGGTTTAAATATCCCGTCACAATGAAATAGCGCGCGAAAAAACACACGAACAAAATAGAGAGGAATGGTTAATAATAAAGGAACATAACAACTATGAAGGGGCGGTGGCTATGGCTGGCATGCGCATTCGAAAATAGCAACACCTAAAGCAGTATTGAAGCAAAACGCTTATATGGCACACATTACCACCGCCACTTCACTGACACAATCAGAAAATAAACCCCCTAAAACAAAGAATTATGGGTGAAAGAACTGAAAGAGAAAAAAAATTAACAGCAGACATGTTAGCTAATATTTCGGCAATGGTCAGATTAAGAGTAAAAAACAAATAAACGCTGTAATGTACCTAAACCTCATTGACAAAGAATGCGGTCGAAGAGGTTTGGGAGCCAAAAAGCAAAATTAAGCGAGCGTTGCGTCTTCTCATTTGCACACAAAAAATGTATCTACATCGACCGGTAATTCCTCGGGTTTAAGTAGCGAGATAACGTCATTCACAGATTAGTCTCTCGACGCAAGGTACCTTACGTTTTGTTTTTACCGCAGACCGTTAATGCAGCCCACATTAACACAGTTTCATTTTATTTATCTAAACATTAAAACATCTAAATTTCTTTCTTTGTTTCTATGTCCGGCGTCATTCTATTCTTGCCCATCAACATAAAGGATACTTTATATCTTGATAAGCAAATGCAGTTTATGTTCTCGTGATTTCCGTTGATGGATATTTCCAAAAGACCCTCCACACATAATCTTATTTCACAGCCGTCAGGTGGCAGCATAATATTGTACACTCGCAGGGTACCCCGAGAAGGAGCTGTCTAAAACTAGCTGTCATACAGTTTTCCATGAGACAGTTTATCTTATCGGGAGAGTAAAAACCTTCCCTGGAAGGAAGTGTGGTCCACTTTTTATTGTTAACAGACCGCTAAGATTCAAATTCTTATCTCTCGTGATTTCGCAGGGCCTGTGCTATTTCACGGAATCAGCCTCCTCTGAAACATCCTTACCCTCGTACATACTGAGAAAAGGGGGCTCAATCACATATCGTCTTTCATTCCTGGTGAAAGCAAGGGTATTTGCGCTGAGTGTGTTTTCTGCTCCAGCGTACCGCCTTTTTCCGAGCCATGGACGCTGACGCCCGACAAGTCCTGGCTGTTTCCTGCACGAAGCTGAACGAGATGCAGTCAAGCCGAAGGAAGGTGAGCCTCATCAAGAAGATTTTCGTTCTTCTGATGGTGCGGAAAGCTGAAAGAAACCTGGAGACGCAGTTGGGCGATGACTCCTTCAGTGACTCAGACGACGACGACATTGTTGTGCTCGTATGAATATGGTGCTTTGAAACTTCGCTGCTATGCGCGTCCAGAGAGTAACAAATATTTAAAGGGGATGAGACGACAATTTCCTTAGTCTTTATAGGTCCATACTGAATGCGCTGTGCGGAACAGAATGACAAGAGGCAGGAATGGCGTGTAGCAGTGCTACCCGAAAGCTGTGTGAGACAAATCATCAACAAAAACAGTTTATAGGAAAACACCATCGCGGCAAAATTTGAATAATTGTATTTATCATGAAGGTGGTTACATTTTTTCTTTGGTTTAAATATTCCGTCACAATGAAATAGCGCGCGAAAAAACACGCGAACAAAATAGAGAGGAATGGTTAATAATAAAGGAACATAACAACTAAGAAGGGGCGGTGGCTATGGCTGGCAAGCGCATTCGAAAATAGCAACACCTAAAGCAGTATTGAAGCAAAACGCTTATATGGCACACATTACCACCGCCACTTCACTGACACAATCAGAAAATAAACCCACTAACGCAAAGAATTATGGGTAAAAGAACGGAAAGAGAAAAAAAATAAAAACAGACATGTTAGCTAATATTTCGGCAATGGTCAGATTAAGAGTAAAAAACAAATCAACGCTGTAGTGTACCTAAACCTCACTGACAACGAATACGGTCGAAGAGGTTTGGGAGCCAAAAAGCAAAATTAAGCGAGCGTTGCGTCTTCTCCTTTGCACGCAAAAAATGTATCTACATCGACCGGTAATTCCTCGGGTTTATGTAGCGAGGTAACGTCATTCACAGATTAGTCTCTCGACGCAAGGTGCCTTACGTTTTGTTTTTGCCGCAGACCGTTAATGCAGCCCACATTATCACAGTTTCATTTTAATTTATCTAAACAATAAAACATCTAAATTTCTTTCTTTGTTTCTATGTCCGGCGTCTTTTTATTCTTGCCCATCAACATGAAGGATACTTTATATCTTGATTAGCAAATGCAGTTTATGTAATCGTGATTTCAGTTGATGGATATTTCCAAAAGACCCGCTACACATAATCTAATCTCACAGCCGTCAGGTGGCAGCAAAATATTGTACACTCGCAGGGTACCCCCAGAAGGAGCTGTCTAAAACTAGCTGTCATACAGTTTTCCATGAGACAGTTTATCTTATCGGGAGAGTAAAAACCTTCCCTGGAAGGAAGTGTGGTCCACTTTTTATCGTTAACAGACCGATAAGTTTCAAATTCTTATCTCTCGTGCTTTCGCAGGGCTTGTGCTATTTCACGGAAACAGCCTCCTCTGAAACGTCCTTACCCTCGTACATACTGAGAAAAGGGGGCTCAATCACATATCGTCATTCATTCCTGGTGAAAGCAAGGGTATTTGCGCTGAGTGTGTTTTCTGCTCCAGCGTACCGCCTTTTTCCGAGCCATGGACGCTGACGCCCGACAATTCCTGGCTGTTTCCTGCAGGAAGCTGAACGAGATGCAGTCAAGCCGAAGGAAGGTGAGCCTCATCAAGAAGATTTTCGTTCTTCTGATGGTGCGGAAAGCCGAAAGAATCCTGGAGACGCAGTTGGGCGACGACTCTTTCAGTGACTCAGACGACGACGACATTGTTGTGCTCGTATGAATATGGTGCTTTGAAACTTCGCTGCTATGCGCGTCGGGAGCCTAACAAATATTTCAGGGAGATGAGACGTGAGCTTCCTTAGTCTTTACAGGTCCATACTGAATGCGCTGTGCGGAACAGAATGACAAGAGGCAGGAATGACGTGTAGCAGTGCTACCGGAAAGCTGTGTGAGACA